>NC_090936.1:579647905-579950935 GCF_040938575.1 Ambystoma mexicanum
CAATTTACAACCTTATATTGTTTACCTGGCCCCGTAAGTGTGGGGACTTACGACAATCCTTTACAAAGTATGCAATAATAATAAAAAACAAGAAATAATAAAACACAAATATGTATAATTTTGTATTGTATATTCCTTCCCCTACGGCCCCCTGCGGCCGAAGCGCACGCAGCCCCCTGTGACTGCGTACCCCTTACGACGATCTTATACAGTTGTCCTTATTCCTCGTTCTCCTCCCCCTTTTACATTTGCCGTTGCTGGCGTTCTCCGTGCTCAGCCACGCCCCTCTCCCCTTCTCCTCTTCCAATCCACTCGTTTATTGCTTATCTTCGTACCCGCTCCCTCATCATTTTTCTCTTCCCCACCACTTTCAAAACTCAATGTTCCTTGTGCTCGTGATATCCTATAAAATCCCTACTGGTGACGTCACCGATGTCTCTACGCTACTAGTACAGTCTCATTATTAGTTTCAAAATACACTTGCAATTTACCTCCGCTAACCCTACAGCTGTCTTCCTGTCTCTCCTGGAACAAGGTAATCTCATCAATAATATAATTGGACTGCACACGCTGCGTCGCCTCGCGTGTGATACGCCCCTCAACAGGAGGGCTTAACCAGCCAATTATCTTCCGTATTTGGCAACTATGCAACTAGCTACCCCCTACAGGGAAACGTCATCTACCTATCGAGTTTCTTGCTCGAACAATAGGAAACCTCATCTACCTATCGAGTTTCTTGCTCGACCAATAGGAAACCTCATCTACCTATCGAGTTTCTTGCTCGAACAATAGGGAACCTCATCTACTCATTGATCAATAAATGCCAAATCGTAGGAAACCACACACGCCCACCCCTACACGTTAGTCGCGATTTGGGCCAATCAGTGTCTACGAGCGGCCACACGTGATGTTTCGTGCTCCGCCCCCCTCTTTCTCGTCACTGCTCTCGCACTCTTTTCACTCCCTTTCATTCCATTGCCAACACTATATTGTCAAACCTTCGCCGCGCACCTGTGCAACACCTCCCTCATTTAATTCCTCCCCCCTCCCTCACAATTTCACATTGCTCGTTGTGTGTGTCATGCTCACCAAGTTCTCTCGATGCAGGGCCGCTCGACTGCGTGCACCCCTCCAAGCGGCTCGCCACCTCCCCTCGTCTGGACCACGTCTGGACACTCGCCAACCGCGGGCGGGATACTTCTCAACCGGCTCCCGAGGGCCAATATCCGGATTGCGCTGTCCGGTCTTCTCGCAGCTCCGCGATGGTCCTGTAGTCCTCAGAAGGGGGCAACGGCAGAGGGGGCCGCGCCGCCGGGCCTCCTCGCAACGGGAGTGCCTGGAAAAAGTAAAAATAAAAGTCGATCTTAAACAGATCTCAGCAGTGCCTCCAACTTGTCGGGGGGAAATTCTGCCGGGGTCGGCCGGGCCGTCCGCAGACCTCCAGGCAGGGAGGACCCAACTCCTCCCGTGTGTATCCCAGATAAGATGAGATAGAGTATGAGACGCACACAAGGAGCAAGGTGACTCTGCTGTTTATTAGACAAAACGGCAGGGATGGGTCAAGGAGCGCACGCGTTCGTCCTGACACACACTCAATTGTGGGGCTCGCAGGCCCTTTTTACTGTAGTATGACGCGCTACTTGCGTCACTTCAGAAAGTTAACAAAAAACCTATCGCCACTCTTAATTGGGTGTTCGAGTGGTAGGGTTAGTATAGCACACATATAGAGAAAGATATTAGTGGACAAGGTGTAGTCAGGTGGTATATCTGGGTTGTCCCTACAATTAGATACATGAAAATTGTTACATGAAGGCTCCTGAGGATTGGCTAAATGTGCTGGCGTCAGTGATAAGAGCCCCATGTTCTGATTGGTGCACCCGTGAGCTTCCCAGCCTGGGACCACCGTCGTTCCCAGCTCTCGGTGTACCTGTAAGTTGCAACAATGTTTCACTATGGGTACATGCAGACAATGTGAGGACTTATTCATAGCTAGACGGGGTACCGTTCCCACTGTTGCAGATGTCCATTGAGCCTTTCAAGTGTATCTGCCAGTGTCTCGTAGCGAGGGATCCAGACGCCTCTGTTCTCCAGGGTTTGGCATCTCGTCAGTTTCGGCTTGATCACGTGGGGAGGGACCGTGAAAGAGGCATAATTCTGCACAATTAATATTGTTTTTCTACTGTGCGTCTGGTTTAATTTGTCGGTGTGACTTTAACGTTGGTGCGCGGAGTGCGAGGTTGCGACATCGTGCCTTTGATGATTTGCTCTTGGAACGTGGGTTTGCAACATTGCGACCTTGGCTGGTTGCTTCGCCAAGCTCATTCTGTAGGATCAGCAACTGACTCTTGTCTTGTTGATGTTCACGGGAGCTCTTGTTTGAGGCCTACTTTGGTCCGGTGCATAAGTTGTCCGTTTGGTGCACAGGTGCTTTAAGTTATAGGAGCATATAATTCCATAATCGGTATTGTCTTTATTATATTTCTCATCGTTGTACCTGATTTCAAAGAGAAGCGTGATCAAGCTAGTAAAAGTTCATGACGCGTCTTGCGTTTCTGCATTCTGAAAACCTATATAAAAATAATAAAGATGCACGTCCGTGAATATGCCTGTCGCCTACGTCATAGCACTGAGTATATTCTTCGTGTAGGTTGGTGTGGGAATGTCCAGTGTGTATATTTGTACAGATGTGCTTCCCGTTGTCTAGGTCGTCATGGCATCTCTAACGACGTGTAGATTTTAGTCTAGTTGATCCGTGCCGCAGGTGTCGGCATGGCCAGTGCGGGCTGCTGGGCAGGCAGATGGACACACCCGTATGTTCCTGTACCAGGGTATCTGGTCGTCTGGTAAATGGGCAAACTCTTCTCGTGGCGGGTGTTTGGGTCGTGACCCTCTAGGCCAAGCGCGAGAGGTGAAGGACGGGAGCCTGGTTTTCCATTCTCCCACTTCAGAGTGGTTCAAAGCAGGGGTGGAAATGCTGTTTTCTCTGCATGCAGAGACCAGGTGTAGTTCAGCAAAGTCGCAAACAGGATCAGGTGAAAGTGGATGTTCCCACATGGGGACAGTGACAGAGGGGTCAGATGGAGTGTGGCCTCAGGCTCACAGAAGGTAGAATCAGAGTCCACCAGAGAATTTAAGTCCTCAGATGGAGCACTTACTGTGTGTACTTGTGCCAAGCACACAATGTCCGTCTTAGAGCATGCACCAGATAACGCTTCTGGTAGAGGGTCTAGCTGTACAAGCAAAACGACTTTGGAAGCGATGAAAGAGGTTCCACACAGAAGTGCAGCTGGAGTGGATGCCACAGTAGATGCTGACAGTTCATCCCAGGCAGGTGGCGGCACAATGGTAAGCGCTATGGCCACCTTTTCGACAGTCATCAAACCCAGGCACTGTAGAGGAAACGAGAGTTTCGCAATGAAGTCCTTGCTTAGTGCCCTGGTAGATGACATGATGTCAGTCGTGGCCTTATTGCACGTAGGAAAGTAGGTGGTCATTTTTGAGGCCTCAGATGCAATTTTGGGAAGTTTCAGCGTGCGTTGGGGGCAGGCACGCTTTATACAGTGGGTATGTTTGGCTGGGTAATCGGTACATTTGAGATTCAACGAGCCTGCCGTTTTGCAGACAGCAGAGGAATCCTCAAGCACACCCCCCATATTAGGAGATCCGGTAGCGGTGACAGCCATAAAATTCATCCCCCTAACACAAGAGAAAGGGAGGGGGAGGAGAACCAGAATATGGATATGTGCAGCGAGAAATTCAATTAAAGTGTGATGCCAAGTCAATGAAATAGAGCCACTACCAAGCAGTACCAGTAATTACAATCTGGCCAGGGCTGTGGACCCAAGAGGCCCACCATACGGGAGGGCTAAGTGCCAACCTGTTGCCCTGTTACCCTGTTAGCACCCTGTTTTGCACTAGTTGTACTGCCCTAATACAACTACAAATGTTTTTTTTTTTACATTTTTTCTTTTTTTTGTTCAGGAGACCACACAGGTTGCTGTGGGGGGAGTGGAGGCAGCCCTGCACGGGGGGCTTAGCGGGGTGCAATCTGCACTCACCGCCTTGCTACCCAAACTTACCCTCAAGCCTTCCTCCCTCTTGCACACTTCCTTTTCACAAGGCTCCAAAAAGTATTCAGTTCAAGGTGCAAAGCCACACTCCTTACTCACCTTACTCCTCGAGCCTCCTTGACCCTCGGTCCTCAGTCCTGCTCTGCCCTGCTGCCTTGCATGACTCCTTTATGGCAGGCAGCAGAATGGAGGAATGGACCTGTGAACGTGAACATGACAAGCCACACTGCGTTTTGGGAACAATCAAAAAGCAAGCAGCCACTTCCTACACTGAAATGAAGGATGTCTTTTCTGAAGGATGGGGGCAGCTGGTGTTTTTCCCACTAAACTGAACGGTCTGATGTTTTGTAAATTTGAACTTAAGATCTTGGACTGAGGACCCCAGGAGAAGAAGGTCTGGTTGTCAATTTAAATGCTAAATTATACAAAGATTGTAATTATGGGATTTACAGATAAAAGAACCAACAGAAATTACCTCGAAGGTCAGGTTCCCCATTAATGATGCATTAGCTCTGAACAAAGACCCTCTGAAGCTCAGGAGGAGAGGGTAGAATACACATTGGCCTGAGCATGTGGCTGGTCACATGCTTAAGGAGAAATAGAAACCTAAGAATTGGAGGGGGCCATCTGAAACTGGGAGCACCTATTATGCAGTGCCATTGATTAAGCATTGAATACATATTCTCGAATAAAAAGTGCACTGTGTGTCTCATCAAGCTCACCCCAGGTTCATTTGAAAGGGAATAAAAAGCCAATTGGGACCATGTAAAAATGGATTTTCTGTGATGTAGATAACTTAAGTTATGATAAAAACTATGATTCTGGCATTTTCATAAATCTGAGGTATTGGAAATATTGATAGATTAATAGATGGTGAAATTAATGTTGAAGGTATGTAGTGTCAGAGTTGTAACTATTTCGTTGCAATAGCAAAGCGTGAAAAATGGTGGCTCTGACCAGGAAGGGCGTGCCAAAATAAAATTAGTATTTTTCGACTCTCCATAAAATGGAGAATCCAAAATATATAGATGTATGTAGTTATCAGAAGAATTAGTGTAGCTGCCATGCTGTTAGATTTTCAGAACCCAAAAAAGGTAAATCCTACATGTCATTTTGAGATGACAGATCTTTCTCCTCCCTCAGCCTACATCATGAATATTTCCCAACTTCTGGTCTTATCAGCAGCCAGTGGGCATCTTGGTGGGAGGTGAAAGGAGAGTGCTAGCCAATCCTTTCATGGGAATTATGATAATGTAGGAGCGTCATCAGCCCTATAAGAGGTCAACTTGATTCTTACGAGGAACAACTAGCAGGCAGGCCTCAATCCTTGCTTTGGAGACAGGGAAATCTAGAAGCTAGCTGAGACCCAATCAGAAGAGCCAGAGGGAGTCTGGGTGCAGGAGTAAATCCTTGACTGAAAATCCTTGACAGATCTGTGCTGTCCTCAGAGGATCCTTGCAGTTTTTCCCTTACCAAAGCCTCCCATGTAAATAGAGATATCCTAAATGCCATCAAAAGTGTGAGGGGTTAACAGCCAATCTGCATCTCACATAGCAGGAAGTGGAGTGATACTGGGAAGGCCCTTGGCCCATTGTATTAAATCCAACTCAAATTAATTCCACAATAGAAAATCACCCTATCCATTTAAGTTGAATTGTTTTGGGAACAGCCCGCCATAACTCTTTCTATTATATTCTGGGACCGGGGAAGCAGTGTAGATCCTTGAATTGAAGTTAAATCAATTACTTCCCATAAAGAAAACCACAGGATGAGTGTTGTTACTATTCGAAACAAACAAAGTTCATGCCCAGTGTGTTAGAGCTGGTATAGACAATAAAGACTTGGGTGACTGTCCTTCTGAAACCCATGATTTTGTCTAGAAGTGGGGGTCCTGAATCCCAAAAGAAGTCATGCTAAACACTACCGTTCAAGTGAATATAGAGGGAGCAAAACGAAATTTCCTATTGAATGCCTTGCCTCCCAAACCAGAATCCCAAAGCACTGCCTGTCCTTTGAATGTGTGTTGCAAAACAATGTTTCCAGTGTATTGCGAATGTGTTCTATTGGTTAACTTGCCATTAAATCTGATGTAAGTTGTGACTGCATGTTTTGAAATTTTACCTGTGTTGTTTTAATAACGGAAAGTAATTTGGAGTTGTGATATTGGGTGGTGCCACAGCATTGGTGGTTGATGTTGGTTGATATTCCGTTTTGTCAAACCTTAAATAAATAAATATATATTCTTACTAAACATCAGCCTGGTTCCTAGTCCATTGGTGACACAGGGTATTTGTTGGGGTGGGTGTGAGACGGGTTGGAGGCCTCACCAAAGTGAATCTGCATAAGCACTTTGAGTGTGCACCACCTGCTTGCGGGGGTGGGGGAAGGAACTCCCTGAGTTGAGTGTGACCGCCTAATAAACTGCTACATAATGTTCTCTAAATCTATGCAATAACAAAACCCTTGAAATTCAAGGAATAACCTTTAGTTGCAGGGACGGTAAGGTGAGACCTTAACGCAACAAAACCCCTGAAATTCAGCTAAAGCCACCTGGACATCGAGCCACATGTTGCGCAGCCTAATACCACAATATTGACACCACTGATGACATCACTGGTGACAATACAAATGACATTTTCTATGACATACACAAGTCAATGTATTAAAAAATTGAAAATTATTTTCAGATTACTTTTACTTTGTACAGCATGTTGTACTTCAATTTTAACATGTTGATCAAAAGACACACAGAAAGAAATATACATCTATGTACGTTTTCAAGCAAATGATGAATTTTAAAACTTCAATTCTTTTCTATACATATATAAATTTAGAGCAATAATCCAATTTTTCAATACCTATGTTTAGAAATTCTATAAATATATTCTAATACTTAGTTGTTCACTGTTTTAAAGCACTTCTCATGTCATTTAGAAAATGATACGTGTACACATTTTTCTTTCAATAAAACAATTGAGTATTTATGTATATTTATTTTAAAACATCAGAAATAATTAGGGTTCAACATGTGTCACTTTCTATTTATTTTTTGTAAATGTATGTACCAATTATATTATATTGAACATGTCTTAGATATATTTTGCACAGACAGGAACATTCTAAGTCGTATACTATTTATATTTCAGATATCGTCTTTTACCAACGTACTACAAAGGAAAGCTTCACAAATAGTGTTATGATTCATGTGTATCTGTTTACTGTTTTAAACAATGTACTCATTGTTATGAACGATTCTAAAGTTCTAATATCACATTTGTAGAAATGTAAGGGTGGTCTAAATGTGGGCAAATACGTAGAGTGATCTTATGTCTGATGTCATTAGTTAAATAATCATTGATGTCATTTATGATGCTATTACCAATGTCACCAGTGATGTCATCAGTGATGCATTCCGCTATGCCATCAGTGATATCACAGATTATGGCATTTGTGATGTCACCCATGATGTCATCAGTGATGTCATCATTGTGCCCATAGAATGCACAAAAGGGGGCACGAAATTCTAGGTATTTTGTTGAATTAAGTTCTCACCTTAACGTCCCTGCAACTAAAGTTTTTTTCCTTGAAAATATATATATATTTTAGTTGCAGGCAGTCCCTGCCCTTAGCTCACATGTATCATGTGCAGGCCCGCCTTGGCAAGGAATCATGGCTACTCCACTTTGAGTGTCTGATGCTTTGGAGCAAGAAAGGCAGGACCTATTTGTCAGTGTGTCACTTGTCATATGGAGAAAGAATCAAGTAGCCAAAACATGTTTTTAAAACAGAAAAAAGAAATTGTTTCTTTTTGAAGTCACTTAGCTTCACAAAGCAATTATTTATGCTACAGCGTAACAGAAATATTTGCTTTGTGATGGCAGAGTGACTACAAAAATAAACTATTTCTTTATGAAGTCCAAAGGCTCCCCCACCCCATGACATGGAACCCTCCAGGCTGGAGGCATCCATGTCATGGCCCAGGGGAAGCCCTATGACTTCAAAAAGAAATAGATTCTGTTTGAAGTCACTCTGCCTTCATAAATAAATTATTTCTGTTCGAGTTTGATTCTTTAACGGAAAAAATGTCTTTATGAAGTCAGAGTGACTTAAACAAGAAACGATTTATTTTTGACGTAATAGGGCTCCCCTTCACCCCATGACACAGAGGCCTCCAGATCCTCAGCAGATGATGGCAACAGGCATTCCTGGCTGCTGCAGGGAGTGAAGGTATCATTCCCTGGTCAAATGGATTAAAGTTAAGAAAATGCATTTCTTTAAATGTGTGTGCATGCATGTAAGTGAGTATATATATATATATATATATATATATATATATATATATATATATATATATATATATGTAATCTAACGTGCATTAATGAGTGAGTGCATGATGTATAGGGGCGGCTTTGGTATGCCTATGTGAGTGTATGGTGAAAGGGTGCACATCTAAATGTATGCATGGGTGTGTGTGCATGTGTGAGTGTATGGTTAAAGGGTGCACACTTAAATGTATGGGTGGCTTCCTGGGTGTGCCGTATGGTCAAAGGGTACACACTTAAATGTATGGGTGGCTGGGTGTGTATGTTTATGGTGAATGGTGTGTGTGCTTGTGGTCAGGGGTGCAACAAATCCTACATTTCAGGTGGGCTAACACTTCAAATGTTGGTAGAGGCGCTAACTTCACAGGCTGTGGGGGAGGGTCAAACCTACTTCAGTGGGGCCATCTAGCTTCTTTACGCATTCTAATGAGATTATTCTAGTGCAGCTTCAATGTTGCAAGCAGTTAATGCTCTCCTTTAAGTCTGAAAGCACCCGCGTATGGACTGCTGTGAGAATGAGTGGTCTCCTGTCCCCTCTCTACCCTTCGAATCACTCCCCTGGCATGCAAGTACTAAACTCATATCACGATTTCAATTGCCTAAAAAATGATGCATTTGAATGCAGGTATTAACAGTGAAATGCTTTACGTTAGTAATTGCCGGGCCTTTGTTAATGGTGAAACCCAGGCACCGTCTAACATCTGTGGCCCTCATTACAAGCTGGGCGCAAAGGGATACCGAGCACCGGTAATGACACCGGTGCCGGTAATACCTTTGCGGCCTACTACGAGGTCCCTTTGCGGCTCCCTCCATTAACGCCTGGTTTTACCAGGCGTTAACGACGGGACCCGCAAAGGGATATTGGGGTCAATAACGGTGCAGCAAAATGGGGACTTACCGTTCCCGCAAAGGGCTGAATGGACCGGTAAGTCCCCATACCACCACGTCGGTGGCGGTACCAGTATTGGTGCTAGTCATGGCGCTAAGCGCCATGACTAGCACCAACCTCGGAATGAGGGTCTGTGTCCTGTTCTTTCCGGCAATGGTTCGATAGGTCAGCCAGGTTGAGTCAACATAGCCCAACATTTCAAGGGGTGGGGCAGAGGGCTGAAGCCCAGTCAGATCAATGGTGTTGTGCCACTGCTTGTGTTTAATGCCATGATTACTTATTTGTAATCTTCATTACTCATAGCCCCATTCTTCCTCCTCCCAGTACTTGTGTGTGCAGCACTTTGCCTCATACACAAGTACTGGGATGAGGTAGCAAGACATGAAGATAAAGCCTGGCTTAGTGACCTGCAATCTTCATTACTCCTAACCGCACTCTTCCTCATCCTAGTACTTACCGATGAGGCAAGGTGCCTCATACGTATGCACTGGGACAAGTAAGAGGGATGTGGAGGTTATTCTGGATCAAGGAGCTGATTTTGAGGTTGGGGTTGGGGTTGGGGCAGGAGGTGGGAGGGAGAGGGGATGAGTGGGTTGCAGGATTGTGTGATTAATTGTAAGCCTAAGCAGGCATGACATGTGATATTATTGGATAGAGAGGCTTTTTGGTGTAGCCAGTCTAGTCATTTCTTAGTTTGGATTGACTTTTTTTGAACTGGCTAGACTGGCAGTTGGGTGCTTCTTACTGTGGCATGGTATATTTTTCTGGGTATCTTTGATAAAACCATGAAGAGTGTTATTGCTTTGACTGGCATTTTGGTGCAACCAGTCTAGGTATGTCTAAATGTGGCCTGGCATGCTTTGCTCTAATATGTTATAACGTGTCTGGAATGGTCTATAATGTGCAGCCAGTTGGGCATGTTTTCGTTGTGGCATGCATGTATTGGATTTTTGGACTGGTGTTACCCTACAAAACAATTGCAATAACTCTGGCTGTTTACGCAATGTTTCTCAGAAAGTGTGCTGTATAATGTATTAAAAAACATATATATATCTTGCTACTAGTAAATTGTGCAGTGTACCCCTGCAGCAGCATGTTCGTGCATATTGCGTACGCGTGGTAATCTAGGCCGGCCCAGAATGTGGTGCGACCTGTGATTTGTTGCCGAGCTGAGGGGGATGGGCCTCAGCATGGCTCACAGGAGGGCCTCTAAATTGTGTGGTACGCCACTGGGTTCACCTCTGACTTTCTGTGTTATATAAAGTAGCTGTCTGGCCATAATTTCTTGCTGACTCTTTCCCTCCATTTACCCCCCACCCTCTCTCGGATTCTCTCTTTCGCGCTTCTTCTACCCTCTCTCTCTTTTCCCTCTGCCTTCCCCGCCTTCTCAGTCCTCTATCTTACGCCCTCCTTAGCTTGATTTCTCTAACCATACTTTCTCCCTCATTTCTCTCCCTCTTTCACGATCTCTCATTTCCTCTCCCACCTTCTTTCCATTCTCTCTACCTTTCTTACGCTCCACCTTACTCTGCTTTTCACACTTTTTCTATCTCTCCCCCTCCCTCCTTTCTCGTTACACTTTTTGCGTTTGCCTCTCTCCTTCCTCTAGAACTTTCTGTCACTCCCTGTAATTGTCTCTTTCCACATTCCCTTTCTTGCTCTCCTTTAGTGTGTTATGGGTTCTCCTCAGCCCTCTCTGATTTCTCATTATTCTTTGTTCTCTCTGTTCCTGCTCCTTCCTTTCTACACGTCCCTCGTCCAATTCTTCACCTTCCATTTTCTCCCCAGTTGTCTTGCCTTCTAGCCAGCTCTACCTTACTCTGACCTTCACTCCGCTTTATGCCTCATTCATCACTTCCTGACGTCCCTCCCTTTAGCTCTCCCCAGCTCTCTCTTCCTTCACTGTTGTTCACCCCCCCTCCCTTCCTCTCTATCGCTGTGGCTCTCTCTGATGCTCCCTGTCCTGCCTCGCTGAATCTCACAGATCGCTGCAGAAGGTGTCGCCTGTCACCAGGTTACATCTAAAACGGAAGCTTCATCATTCACAGCATGTCACGAGGAGCACTAAAAGAAGCCGTGGTGTGAACGCTGCCGCACCTCTCGCACCTGCCGGTGAAGAGCCTGCTTCACTGGTCCTTCCTGCAAAGTGGTGGCTGGCAGAGTGCAGGAGACACCTAGAGACCGGGAGACAAAGAAAGACAAAGAGACACGGACAGAGTGAAGGAGACAGATGGGGACCAGGGCAAAGCAAAACAGAGACTTGGGGTCTGGACAGAGAAAATAGATACATGGACATGTTGGAGCCAGGACAAAAAAAGAAAAAGAGACATGAACACAGTGAATGAGACAGCTGGGGGCTGGGGCAAAGAAAGAGACATGCGCAGAGAAAAGGAGACATGTAGGGACCAAGACAAAGGAAGACAAATAGCGACAGACAGAGTGAAGGAGACAGCTGGTGACTAGGGCAAAGCAAAAACAGACTTGGATAGAGTGAAGGAGACAGGTGGAGATTGGGGCAAAGAAAGGAAGAGACGTGGCCCGAATTAAGGGGACCGACGGGGGTCTGGACAGAGAAAATAGATACATGGACATTTTGGGGCCAGTACAAAAAAAGACAGAGACATGGATGGAGGGAGGGGGACAACTAGAGGCTGGGACAAAGACATGGGCAGAGAAAAGGAGACATGTAGGGACCGGGAGGAAGAAAGAGACACAGACAGAGTGAAGTAGACATTTTGGGACAAGGACAAAAAAGACAAAGGCCCTCATTACGACCCTGGCGGAAAGTAACAGACCCGACCGCCATAGCGTAAATAGCGTTTCCGCCATTGCACGATGGAGTAAAGTGCGGCCAATCATGACCCATCGGGCACGAGCATTACGCCATGGCGGAAGTGCAAAGTCCGCGATGGCGGAAATGTCCCCAAAACGCCCCTCTCCGCCGCCGTACGGCGCCCTAGGTGCAATTCCGCCACCCATCATAGCGGTCACCGTAATGAGCGCCAATCGCAAAATACGGTGACCGTAAATATACGGAAACGGAAGTAAAAACATGGGGCCGGAACGGGAAACAGCACGCCGCACACCTATAAAATCAGAATCCCAACACAACCATTAAAAATCCGACCCTGAGACACATCCCAACCCGACAGCCAACCTAGTTAAAACAAACAAAATGGGAAAAGTAGCAAAAAAAGCGTGCGACCGCAAGCGGCAGGTCCACTTCTCCCATGAGGAACTCACCGTGCTCACAGAGACCCTCCAGGAGAATGCTGCGGTCGTCTTCTCGACGCAAATGACCAGGACGGCACTTGCGAACAAGAAGGCCACATGGGCCCTGGTGGCACAGCGGGTAAGTGCGGTGGGGACCGCACCCCGCAACCCACAGCAATGCAGAAAGCGATGGGACGACTTGCGGATACGCGTACGGAGCATACTATCAGCCAACCGTAACATTGCCACAGCTACCGGGGGAGGATCGGAATCACCCATCAAGTTGACCCCCTGGGAAGAAATCTGTGCCTCCACCATTGGAATGGAGAGCATAGAGGGAGTCGGAGGGATGGAGAAAGGAGTGCAGACATCCGAAGAATCAGGTAGGTGGGCCAAATAAAACAATGCTAAATCCACAATGTCCAGTCATGTGAAGTACCATGTGGCCACATAGTGCAACAGAAACACATGTCCAGGAGAACGGCCACATACATTGGCCTGATAGCGCACTTTAAAAATCACATTAAATACATAAATAATTAAAAATACTAAAAACACCCTCTACACGTGCAGCATGCACACCCTAACTGCAGGCTGCAAAACAACTGCATCCTCAATCCACACAGAAATGAAACCACCTCCAAGGCCCTGACCCAAATCACCCTCAGGTACCACCCCAATGCATGTGATACATTGCCATTCCAATTTCCACAGACCCATAAATAACGCTCGCCCTCCTTTACTCCACCACAGGGTCCGAGTCAAAGGACGAGCTGCAGGACACCCCTACCAGCACACCTGCAAAGAGGGCCAAGACCAACGGCCAAAGACCCTCCACCTCAGCTGCACGGATCAAGACACGGCAGCAGCCCAAATCAAGTGGCAGCACACAGGAGGGGACTTCAACAGGCACCCCAGCAGCCAGCATGCCCACACCAGCAGCACCACAGGTCCCCCCAATGGATGCCACAGAAGGCACTGCTTCTGATGGCAGCAGCACCATAGGTGACACTGCATTAATGCCAGCATGCTCCGACACAGACAACGGTGCTGTCGATGTAGGACCCATCCATGACCTGTCTCAATCCCCCTGTTTGTTTCATCCCCTACACCATGAGGATACCACGCAGGGGCACCCACAAGACGACGACTGGCCATCCCCCACAAGCCTTGTGGAAAGGCAACATGAGGTGATCAGCCCCTCTGTGACACCACCGCAAATGGCCATGGCACAGCAGAGGCAACAGTCCCTCGACCAGGTGATCGTGCAACAGCAGCAACTGGCCACGCTCCTCAAGGACCATGCTGATGAATGTGGGGGTACTAAGGCAGCCATAGAAACATCTACTGAGACACTTAGGGCACAAATGGAGAGAAGCACCGAGAGCCTGAGGGTACAAATGGAGAGAAGCACCGAGAGCCTGAGGGGGGAACTGCATGCGACGTCCAAAGACGTATGTGCTGAACTTGCCGCTGTGCGCCGTGTGCTCACTGAGCTCTCACAAACCCTTAGGGACATGCATGGACGTGAGCAGGCAGAGACATCATCCGTTGCAAGTTCCGTCCAGGGCAGCCCCCAACGTAGATCTGGGAGGAACCTGCGCTCCACAGGCAGGGGTGCCCCTGATACCCGGAGAGGGGGCTTGCAATAGCGTCTGCCCACTGACAATGAGCATCCTTGGACACTGGTGTTCGGGGGGGAGGTAGGAGGGTGGAGGGGGGGTGTTGGGCTTACTTGGGTGGCGGGTCGATGGGGTGTGTAACATAACTTCACATATGCTATAAACATTTCATAATCATCCAATGAGACGTGTGGACATTGATCTTTGTGTACGAGGCCTTTATAGGCGTACAGTCCACATTGTGCATGTTCCAGACACACACAGTGCCACAAGTCCCGTGTCCATGTATCAGCCACCAGGCGTGAGTGCTAGAAGCATGAATCTATGATACTCTGACGAATTTCACGGGCCTCCTGTGCCTCGCGGACTCCCTGAGGTGCTGCCACATCCCCAGCCTCATCATGACCATCTTCAGGTGCGTGCAGTTCTGCGTCAGGGGGCATGGGCACATTTCTACGTACGCACATGTTGTGTAGCATGACACATGCCATGACTATCTTTGCAACCTTCTCATGGCGGTACAGGAGTGCCCCGCCAGACCTGCTGAGGCAGCGGAAACGAGCCTTCAGTAGGCCGAATGCCTGTTCTATGACTACACGGGTACGTGAGTGGGCATGGTTGTAGTCCTCCTCATGCTGGTCCTGTGGGTTCCGGAGTGGTGTAAGGAGCCATCTCTTCAGTGGATACCCGGCATCACCTGTATGTGGACAAGAAAGGATGTTTGTGGAATGACATTGCTACGTACGCATCCCCCCCCCTTCCTGCCAGGTCATTGCCGCATCACATACCCCACATTATCATGCATGGAATGAGACTCACCGAGTAGCCAGGATCTGTTCCCTGCGTGTCGCTCCATGTAGCGTGGTATTGTAGAGTTCCTCAAGACCATAGAATCATGGGTTGATCCAGGAAATCGGGCACAACAATGTGTAAAGATCCTGTTGGAGTCACACACCATCTGTACATTAAGAGAATGATATTGCTTCCGGTTGTGGTACTGGACCTCCATGGCATGTGGGACAACCAATTCCACATGGGTGCAGTCGATGGCACCAATGCAACCCGGTATGCCGGCCAGTGCATGGAATCCAACTTTTGTGTTTGTAATCTCCTGCTCCGAGCGTGGTAAAGAGATGTAGTCGTCTGCGTGCTTCAGGAGGGCATCGAGCACTTGCAATAGTGTCCGTGAGAACAGTGGCTGTGAAATGCCATGCAACTGTCCGACTGTGTGCTGGTAGGTGCCTGTGGCCAGGAAGTGGAGTACAGACACCACCTTCAGTAGGGGTGGGATGGCGGTTGGGCTATCTATCATGCTGACAAGGTCAGCGTGTGTCATATCCACAATGGAGATTATGGTGTCCCGGTCCAAACGGTAGAGGGTGTGGATCTGCTCATCAGTGAGGTTGAACGGATGAGCTCGGAGGCGTGGGATTGCGGACTGCCTGCGTGGTGGTAGTGGCTGTGCTGGTGGGCCTTGCTGGCCCTGCCTTGCCCTCCTCCTCCTCCTGCGTCTCCTCTGTGCGGCCGGTTGTTGTAGTAGTTGGTGTTCGTCTTCTTCTTGAAGTTGGAGTACTTGCAGTGCTATCAGGTCCCCCAGGCCCAACATCGCTAGTCCTGCCGGTAGCATTTTGGAGTGGGTGTGGTTGTGGGAGGGGGTTGGATGTGCAATTTATGTGTTTTCAGGCTGTATAGCCTCCACCTGTGGTGATTCATTCCACCTGTGCCAGCTGCAATCCCCTTTGGGCGAGCACTGTACCGAGGTTCACCGACGGGCGGGGCGTCCCATTTGTGAGTGAAGCCAGTTGCCATTTTCACACACTGCCGCACTACATGGATGATTTTGTGATTTCGAGCGCCCACGGATGCCTTTTCGACGTGATGTTGCAAATGAAGAATTCGAAGGACAGCGCTTTCGGTTTTCAGCTAGCGACGAGGAGACGCCCACAGGTCTGACTGCAAATATAACGTTCTATTGTTTAATGTCCTTGGGACAGGGGCCATGGCGAGAATGCAATGATTGATATGAATAGTATGGGATGCGCAATAGCGTAGTGGACGATAAGGCAGGACGTTCCCAAATACATGTTACTTCACATCACTAGAATTCCGGGCTGGAGCACAGTGGATTTTGCAGGCTGCATTACGCACAGACTCAATGGAGATTTCAAATGTAATGTGAGTTAATAATCATGCGTTTTCATACCGGGATGAGGGAATGATGTATGGATGCATGGACAGATGATTTAATAGAGAGTTTGCCATGTACATGGCTTTTTGGTATCTATCCCCTTCCCCTGCGCTATGTGATGCAGAGCTGCCATAGTGGGACCATCGTCTATCTGCCCTTGTTGAACCCTCCCTGTCTCGACGCGCCTTCCAACACTTGTGTCTATGCACGTTACTAATCCCATCTCATGGATTCTGTTTTAACAGACGCATGCACACAAACACTCGTTTGTAATAGTGTTTTCACCTCGATTTATATTGTTATGATTGGCAAGTGATTCATGGGTGGAAATAATCCTTTTGAGTGGGCTAGCATGCATATGGCTGTAGATTTGGTGTGATCATTGAAGTGAGTGATTCAAATGAAGTTCTGATGGCCATACTATTGTTTTTCATTTCATTTGGGTGACAGGTATCTCCTCCCCTTTTGCCGCTGCCATCTGTATGCCACTCCTGCAGATGGCTTTTACTCCCGACACCTGCTGCTTCGAGTTCATCAGTGGAGCACCATTACGATCTTATGGGACGATCGCCAATGGGCCACATGCCCTGACGCAGTACTAGTGGCTAGGAGCAACATATCTACCTTTCAGCTGGACTAGTGCCTACCTAATGGGACGGGCCTGCGGTTCTAGGCGCTTCCATGTTGCCTTTTTGGACGTGAATGTAGCCCCTGTGTACCATGAAGGAACAGGGCGTCACACAAGGAGTAGCTGGTCATTTATTGCGGATGCAGCCCACAGTAATGTAGATAATTTGGGGTTCATGACCTAATAGCTGTATGGGCTTGGTGAATTTGATGTGCATTAAAATTTTAGTCTGATGTTAACCGTGTAGCGTTATTCTTTGGAAGTAATGTAGCATATTCCTATTTGTGGAGCGATGTATTGTGAGTAGATCTGCATTGGGTTCCGGCTTCTGAGTATAGTTGCATGGTACTGTACTGGCCGCGTTTGCCTACGAAGCCCAGTGAGGTCAGGGATAGGGGCTGCCATCATGACTGTTTTAAGGATGTCATGCTTAGGGGCGGGGGTTTAGCTTTTGTGTAACAGATGCCGGTCAGCCAGGTGGATTGGTGGAATGATGTGATTATCAGATAATGGCTGGTCACAGGTGCCTGTGTTTGCGTGCGTTTCTTGGAGGGAGACTGGGGTCATGTCCATTGGAATAGCTTCTGTATTCATGCCATCTGTGCCCTGCAGCTCCCATTGGCCCCTCTTGAGATGAGCCTGGCTGCTCAGTCACTCTGCCAACTTGTGTGGTACATGCTTATGCTGATGGTTGGTTTGTTTACTGGCATGTGTGGAGGGCTGGTGCAGTCTCCCTAAGGATGCTGCTTTGAATGTTGCCTTACACTGGTGTCAGGCGATGGGGGCCTGTTGTTGTTTTGTCTCATCTTTCAGTTCATTTTGCTGTACTTGAACCTTCGCATGCCTGTGCTGCATCAGTACGGCAATGGTGACATGCCAAATATGGATGGCCACTCACAAGGCACTTGGAGCCCCTACATTCATTTGTTCGTTGGCATTCGTGGGTGACTTGTGCATTTCACTGGTTGCATTTTACTTCATTGCACCTACGAGGTGTTGTGCAATGTGGCCAGGGAGTGGTGTACAGGCACTCAGTTGGGCCATTTACGGTTGGTTCACGATGCCGTATTTCTCGCCATGGCGGATTGGTACTTTCCGCCATGCTTGATGGCGTTATGTAAATGTCAGCTAGGGTCAGAATTCGCGTACCGTTGCGCCATGGTGGTAATTACGGTTTTGCATGGCGCGCGTGCGCGTACTTGGTGCAGTTAGCGTTGGCGTTCACTACGGCGTCGCTAATGGCATCGTACTTTACGGTGACGGGTCATAGTCGCAACGAGCGGTATTCGATGGCGGTATTGCATTTCCGCCATCGTTTTTCGATTTCCGCCAGGGTCGTAATGAGGGCCAAAGAGACTTGGAGAGAGTGAAGCAGACAGGTGCGGGCTAGGACAAAGAAAGAGAGACAGCAACAAAAAGGCGGCAGATAGGGACCGGGTGACAAAGAAAACCAAAGAGACAAGAACAGAGTGAAGGAGCCATTTGGAGAGCGATACAAAGAAAGATTGTGCCAGACAGCCAGAGTCTTGGCGATATAACGGGAGTGAGACAAAAACCGAGTCAGACATTGAGGCTCAGCAAATAAAACACCTAGGGAGAGACACAGAAGAAAGATACAGAGACATTGATAGGGAGAGCAAGAAATCTAGGGAGTGAAAAAAAGAAAGATAAGGATACATGTGCAGAGTGAAGGAGTCGTTGGGGGTGCGTGACAGAGACAGACAGAAAAGTAGAAGGAAGAAGACATCAATGGAGCGAGACAGGGAGGCAGTCCGACATGACGAGAGGAGAGATATCAGAGGAGCAAGACAATGAAAGAGACGAGACATCGAGAGTGACCGATTTTTGAAATTGGTGAGACAAAGAGAGAGACCAACAGAGTGACACAGATATCGAGGAAGGGTTATACGGAGAGGGACAGAAGCAGACCAAAGGGGACACCAAGGGATTGATACAAAGAGAGACAAAGCAGACAAAACAAGACACCATTTAAAAAGAGTGAGAAACAAGATAGAGGGGCATGGAAAGAAAGATGAAAACATCTATCGAGTAACACAAGGAAAGATAAAGACTCAGGGACAGAAAAAAGGAGTCAGCAAGGGAGCGAGACAGATAGAAACACAAGCAGGGTGAAGAAGACATCAAGAGAGCAAGACAGAGAGTCACACATAGAGAGAAGAGACATCAAAGAACCAAAACAAATAGAGAGAGTGTGACTGAGATAAATGGGGAGAGTACAGAGAAATCTCAGGAGAGAAACACAGAAAGGTAACGACACAAAGGCAGGCCCTAGGGGTGAAGTGAGAAAAAGAGACATACAGACAAAGGTTAAGCTAAGAGCCACCAATGAAGCAAGAAAGAGGCAGAGAGAGGGGGAAAAACACAGGTATGGTGAGGAAGACATCAAGGGAGCGAGACAAGGAGAGACAACACAACAAACACACACACGGTCAAGGATACATCTAGAGTGGAAGATGAAGACAGAACAACACCCAAGCAGCACCATCGAGATTTCTAGTGAGCACGACAGTGTGGGATACCAGTATGCAGGTAAAACCAAGGAAACCTTCAAGAGAGTGTGACCAAGAAAGATAAAGACCCATAGGCAGAGAGAAGAGATCTAGAGAGTGTGTCAAGCAAAGAGAAACATAAACACAGCCAGAGAAAAGGAGCCAAGCAGACAGAGAAACCACCAAGGGGAACATCCCACGGAAAGGGTGGAAGAGACATCCAGATAGAGAGAGACAAAGAAATACAAACACAGGCAGTATGAAAGACATCCAGAGGAAGTGAGACAAAGAGAGAGGCAGACAGGAAGTGTGAAAGAGGCTGTGTAAGATCTCCAGCTAGTACCTGCATGTATTCATGGGCTGATTGTACTAATGGAAGTATCATGCTAACCTGAGTGCTCCAATGAATGCAACAGGCGGTTAGTTGGCAATGACAAAAATGCCTACTCATTGCTAACTATGAAAAGAAACTGTTTACTCAGTCTGGAGGCTTGACCGCATGGATTAGGTTCTTCACAATCAGTGCTTTGGAGGAGTACTTAGAACTTTGGCACACTTAAGTAACTAAGTAAGCCTTCTGTAACAGTGCCGCGATGCCCAAGGGCTGTTGTGCACTTTATAAATGTAAAAAAAAAAAAAACTTTGAACACAATATTTGGTGATTGAGCCAGAGGACTGTGCTTGCACTTTGGTTACTGTGAATTTTAAAATGTATTTTCAGGGTACAGCCATTACTGGAAATGGAAGATATTTACTGTGGGATCCCACCTTTAAAGGTGGGGCAGTGGGGATTTTTGTGAGCTCCCCCCTCCAAAAATATTTTTATTTTATTGAACATTTGTATGGCGCTTATGCATTATGAAGTGTTTCCAGGCGCATGGAAACACGAGCACCGGGTAAATAACTGAGGAGAGGTGGAGCGTTTCCTATAATGTTGCCTGCAAACTATACAAGCTGCACACCTTCTAAACCTAAAAAGCTGTACTTAAATATTTTCTGCAAAGCACAATCCTAACAAGCAATTTTATAGACATCCTGACCAAGTCACTCCGGTGTTATTCTGGGTAAATATCTGAACCCTGGTCCTAAGAACTAGGATTCAAATTTCAGTTTCGGCAACGCTTAAAGCAGATCAAAACACTAAAACACTTGAAGGGTGCAAATGTTTTTCTAGGATCCGAGATCCCGGGAGACATTTATTCCAGGATCCCAGACCCAGGAACATCCAGCTCATTGGCCAACACAGTGTAGAGCATCTAATCTGCAAACAAACCACTAGTCAGTACATGTTCTCTCGCCAGGAGGAGGCAGGGAACTGTCATCAACATTGCTGATACTAGTAGCTAAATTACAACAGTTTCACCTCGAGGTAGAGTTGAAGCAGCTTTCCTATGCATGCTGCCCATGCAGAGCGAGGCCAATGCTGCTGATGATGAATGTGAGGTTACTTGGGTGGAGGAACTAAGCCAAGTTGATTCTGCTGTCATATGGGTTAATGGCCCAGCCCTAGCAGTGAAGGAATGCAAGAAGCACAAGTGAAAGACAGCATTTCTGAGAAAGCAGAAAAATACTGCCGAGAGGGGTGGCCCCAGAAATGCTGTCTTCAATGCAAACTGCAGCCCATCCGCAAAGTGGGTGCAGAATTGAGCGTATGAAATCGGTGTCTGACGTAGAGTGATACAATTGTACTGCCACAGAGTTTTGTGCCAGAATATTTCTTCTAACTCTTCCGGGGCACACAGACATGAATGCCACCTGATGGAGACTTAGAGAAGAGTTCTGGTTTTCCTGTATGAATGCCAGTGTGGAACAATGTGATGAATTGCCATCTGGAAAGGGTGTGGGTGAGAACGCTGTTGCTTTTTTGATTTTTATTTAAATGATGCACGTAATTCCATCTCTGAAAGGGTGATCTGCTAATCAGATTCCCTTTTTTGAAATGTATTTTATTGGTTTGTACAAACCTTTAAAACATAAGAATACAAAACATTCAAGTCTCACATCATATTCCATTTCTTACACATAGAGAAGACTCATACGATCAATTTAGGCCCAAAGTCCTCAGTTGAATAGGTGAGTTTACCCAAAACCATGTTCCACGTGCAAGCTCCTTGCCGCGAGGTGATCTTTTAGTTCTTTAAGAAAGGTTACAAGGGCAAACATTAGTTCTCGGTCCGACCCATCAAACATAATTTTCCACCAGTCGTCGGCACAGTATGTTTGATATTTACAGATGATTAATCCCAGAGTCCGCGTTCGTAAACTCCGTAGTTTTGGGCAGAATAAATTTAGATGCTTAAGTGTCTCGACACTTAATTCGCAGAAACGACAAGTCAAATTCCCATTCGAGTTTTGAGCCCAAGTTCCTATGCGTTCTTTGGTGGCCAAAAGGTTAAGTATGAACTTCATATACAAGGATCTTGATTTTTGGTCAGGGAATTGCAATAGATATGTTTGCAGTTCGCCATAGGCTCTTGCTTCACTGGGAACTTTACTCAGGAGTCGGGATCTCCGCCTTAGTTCGCATGTTTGACTCCAGTCTGATCTCCATAGCTTTTTTTTAGCCAACTCAGGATTATCCAATAGTGTTGAAACAGGGATGTCATGCTCCTTCAGAACTTCAAGACTTTGCTTACCCCACATGTAAAAAACGGTATACTCATTATCTTTGTCTGGGTTGTGTAGTATTTTGAACTGTGGCACAGGAGTAGTTTTTATGGTTTTTCTAAAAAGACTTAGTTAGTTCCAACACACTCTGGCATGAATTGATTCCCCTTTTAGAAGCTCCGTGCCAAAAGCATAGTGTGTACATGAGCTCTGCCACATCAGTATCCTGGTCTACCAGTGGCATAGAGCAGGTTCAGAGGTCACATATGCCCATTAAACTTCTGCAGTGACAGCCAAGTCTCTGCAATGGAGGGCTGCATTTTAGATATGCACACCTCTGTATCAAAACTATGCTGATCACAGGTAGTCCAGCTGTAAATATAGGCTATGCCTGGGTTAAGGCATGCTGCATGGCACGACTCATCATCATTGTAGCCATATCCTATTTGACATTACACATGTGTCCGCTCCTTTGAGCAAGTTCTGCTGTGGAAGGTGATGTGCATTCTGGCCAGAAAGATTGATCCTGCCAAATGACAGGCCAGCAACCTGAATGGCCATGTCTCTTCCTTTATCTCTTTGGGAGGGTAGGTAAGGCCATCCTCCAAAAAACGCACAACAGGCAGCTATCCTGGGCCCAGGCCTCAAAGTAGCACACCCATTCCGAGGTAGTAGCCTCACACCAGAGTGCTACATTTCTAAAGGCCTTTGATCCTAATGATAAAGGAAGGGCCGGGGTTAGTGTAGACAGGAGATCTCTGCACAGTGGGAGAATACTTCCCCCATCTTCTTTCTCTCTGTCCCTCTCTCTCCTTCCTGTTCTCTGCACTTCCTCTAGAGTAAAGCACTTTGGGTGTGATGTCAGAAGGGCAGAATCTACTCATTCCAAGAGCAGGTTTTGGACCACTAAGGCAGCCTAGCTTTGGTCCAATCACCTGCAGGCTTTTAACTTTAAAAGACAGGGACTCACACCACTTCTCTGAATCATCTTTGAATCATCTTTTGGACTCCAATTTTTGAAGATGATTTTGTTGGACCAGACTGTGGGGGATCTGTAGCCTAACAATTCCCAAGGACCTTTGGGGGTGAACCTGCTTCTGGAACAAGACCTGCCTCTGTACCAGCCACAGCAGTACCCGGGACCTCACTGTTTTAAAGGACCCCTGCAGTTGTGTGCTAGCCTCCCCATGTGTGGGAGCCAGAGAACAAGAATCCATCTGTCCATGAGTCCCTGGAGTGAGACTCACGGCAACCTGGGAAGTGACCTGCTGCTGGAGTTAGAACTGCCTCTCTTCCAGCCACAGTGGTGCCCAAGACCTCACTGTGTTGCAGAACCCCGGCAGGTATGTGCCAACCTCCCATGTGTTTGGGAGCATGAGAAAAAGTCTACAGATGATGTTGTAGATGCTCTTGGTCATGCGAGGTGCCCCAGGATCTCAGATGCAGCTAGGGCAGAGCTGGAGGAAAAATAACTTGGTTAGCTATAGAGTCTTTAACTGAGGGCAAAACACCTGCAAATGATGGCCTACTGGACACATTTTATAAAACGTATGCAGATACCATAGTGCCCCCAATTGAAAAAGATGTATGATTATGCTTTCCAAATGGGGACCCTCCCTGTATCTTTGAGAGAAGCCGTAATAATTGTGCTTTTGAAAGATGGGAAGGAGGCTACACATTTTTAATTCGTATCATCCTAGTTTCCTGTTGAATTTGGATCAAGCTACTGGGCAAAATAATAGCGGCCAGATTATTAATTGTGGGATCTCACCTGGTACATCCAGATCAATGGGCATTTGCACCAGGTAGAAATACAACAATTAATATTCGTAGATTACACCATATAATGGAAGCGGTACAGTATGTGGACAAGAAACTAGCATTTGCTTCACTAGTTGCAACTAAAGCATTTGAATATTTGGAAAAGGAGTGGTTGTTTGCAGTTCTTGAACAGTATGGCCTAGGGGACAATATTTTGAGATGGATTCAATTACTTTATGACGGACCGAGAGATACAGTGAAAGCAGGTAAGATAATCTTATTTAGCTGGCTGTTGGCAAGAGGTACGCACTAAAGGTGTTCCTTATCACCGGTATTGTTTGCCTTTTCTTTGGAACCTCTGGACAGTGTCTTTTGTATGGAATTTGCAGAGGCAAGTATAACAGTGGTCAGGCATGTTCATGTCATTTCTCTGCATGTGGATATGTGTTACTTTGTGTGAAAGATTCATTCATACACGTTCTGTACATGTTGGAAGTTCTAGGGAAGTTCAGTGGACTGTCGGGGTTCCGTGTGAATGAAATGGAATATGTGCTTTTCAAAATGGCGAAATTACATTCGCTATCTAGAGGGCAACCTCCAGATATGGGGATCCGATGGAAGGTGGACTCATTCATATACCTGGGAATCCTAATACATCTTACTATGGCTGAGACATTTCAGTACAATACAGGCAGGGGCCCTTAATGGCACAGATGATGCAATTTCTTTTTGGAAAAAAACTGCTGTTGTCTCTGATGGGGATGTTGGCATTGTGTAAAATGGTGATTTTCCCTAGACTTTTATACATGTTCATGAATATACCCTTCGTGATTAATATGCTTTTTTTCAGGCTGTTGAACAGCAACATTTTAGAACTTCTTTGGCCCGCGGCAGGAATCGGGTTGCACTATCACATTACATAGGAAATAGCAAGCCAGGGGCTCATGCTACGAGATGAAGAGTTATAGTCTTGAGCTGCACAATTGCAATTTGCGACTAAATGGAACTAGCTGAGGAATTCAACAGATGGGAAATTGCTGGGCAATAAAAGTGGGCTGGAACTGTTATGGGGTCAAGTAGGCAAGACTGGGTCCTTGAACATAGTGTGGATAGTACAGCTAGCGTGGAAGCGTGTTTGTATGAAGTTGCACTTGAAGGCGACATATAGCCCAGTTATCCCTCGAGGTGCACTTGTGAATCTGGAAGAAGTTCTCAAAGATGTGGGTGAGGTGAGGTGGGCTGAGTTAGGATTCTCATTTGTGGCAGATCTATTTGAAGAGGGACGATTGCTACCCTTTGAGACTGGGGGGGGGGGGAAATATGGAGCTTGGCGGGGCCAATTTCAGAATTACACTAGGCTGGTTAGGACGCTGGCCACCCATCACCCCATTATTGCCTTTAATCCTAACTATTGGCGACTCGAAACATTAAGTATTTAAATTATATCAAGGTCTAAAGGACAGCATGGGGGTACCTCAGCTTAAGGTGCAAGAAAGGTGGGAGAGAGATATTAGGGAATGCCTGAGTGATGAGGGATTGCTTAAGGTCTGTACACAGGTTAAAAGGGTATCTCGCAATGCAAGGTTTAAATTCATTTGATTCAATGACATACATAGAGTTTATATGACCCCAAAAAGATTGCATTTGTTCAACAAGAACATTTCTCATAGCTGTCTGGGATGTCAACGAGATACTTTCAACTTTTGGCATATGGTATGATTATTCCCTGCAATTAAGGCTTTCTGGTTAAAGGTGATGGTGAAACCGAATGAGCTAGTGAAGGACAACTTTGAATGTTTTCTTACAACGTGTCTATTAGAACTGTTTCTGGGAGGGATGCAACAAGAAACATATGATTAAAATTGCTGGGTTCCTAGAAATGTTGCCAAAAAAAGAAAGGCAATTTCATGGAAAAGTCAGAAGGGTCCTCTGTTAATACAATGGCTCTGAGATGTGTAGAAGTGGTTTGCAGGCAAGACCTGGGTGCTGAGTCATCAAAAAAAAACACGAGAGAAGCTGGGACATGTGGATATGGATTGGGGATTGCTTCGGAATGAACTTTTGTTCTCTCCATTAATGACACATTTTATATTAGGTGTATGTATAAGGTTATCCCTGATTTTTGTTATGGATATTAAGATGTGATTTATAGTGCAGTTGCTTGCCAAACGGATTTCACAATGGAGCAACTACCATTTGAGGCACAGAGTGGTCCAGTCATTATTCAGACTTGTGTTGCATATATCCAGTGGCCAGAAAATGAATGGAATCTCACCTGCAAATGATACAAAGTTACCATGGACCATTTCTACTTTGTGGAAAGTCGCCCAGATGAAACTGAAGACAATGAAGATGCATTGCAATTGCTTGCAGACCGAATGACACAATCTACACCCTCTAAAAATGTTCCACCCACCAAACATTCAATGTTACCTGTTTCTCCAATTCATGCGGAAATATCACAGCCCGAACTAACATAGGCTAAAGCATCAACGCAATTGACTGATGAATTTGCTCAAGATCTCGATTTCAATATGCCTAATTTGGGGGAATTGTCCCCACCGCTGAGTCGCAAAACACAATACTGCAGGATGATTGGCGATTAAAGTAGCAAAAATACATTGGGCCTCATTACGAGGTAGGAGGTAGCCATGGTGCTCTTAGCACCATGGCTACCCCCTTATCGCATTCCGGGTCCGGGTTCCCGAAATAGGGATTTACCGGGTCATTCCAACCTTGGAGGACCTGGTAAGTCCCCATTCCGGGAACCATTCCCCATTCCCATTTGAGCCCCCATAGGGCTCAATGGGAATGGGATGGAGCTAATAACGGTACCGCAATTTGCGGTACCATTATTAGCTCTGAAGTCCCTTAACGGGTCATATCTAAAGGAAGGGACCCGCTAAGGGACCTCGGAATAGGGTGTTAAGGGATTACTAGCACCGGTGTCCTTACCGGTGCCGGTAATCCCTTACCACCTACCTCGTAATGAGGCCCATTGTATTTGACTACTGCCTGCCAGAGATTGCACAAATTATTAAATGTGATCATAAATTAAGAGGGAGCATATGCGCGGAGCCATTGGTGAATTTCTTTCGTGTTTCACAAGGCATCAACCTGAAAATCCAGGCCAGCGGTGTCCACTTCCATAACACATTTTCATGGTCTGCTCGACCAATGCTCGGTAAAGTGCCCGCTGGAAATGTACTTTATTCAGCCGCTTTACTGTTCAGAGGATCGACATTCAGTAAGATTTCCAGTTTCTGTCAATCTGTGGGACTTGAGTTCCTTGCTAAAACCCAGCACTACAAATACCAGAGGGAATTCTTATTCCCCGAAATTAGTCATGCTTGAAAACTCGAACAGATGTCAATGGACAGTACATTCTCTGGCAAAAGTGCCAGGCTAGATGGCGATGGACAATGTGACAGCCCTGGATTTTCAACTAAGTACTGCACTTACCACTTTCAAGATATAGAAAGTAAAAGAAATTGTGAGTTTGGTCATCGTGCAGATGTCTCAATGTACATCGTATGTGGCCATGGAGAAACATAGTTTCATTAAATCCATCAAACATCTGGAATCCAGGGGAATGCATTAGACCTGATAGCCACTGACAGGCACGTTGGAATTGCAAAGGCCATGCGAAAGCAGTTTCCACACATTCAGCATCAATTTGATGAATGGCACATTGCCAAATCAATCAATAAACAAATTACAGCTGCTAGTAAAAAAAAAAATCAGAAAACCTTTTAAAGTGGTCTCAGTCTAACAGCAACCATCTTTGGTGGAGTTCCAAAACTTGTGATGGATCTGTAGAAATTCTACTTAAAAATGGTGTTCATTGATGCACCATTGTTCCAACATACACTCATGGAGAGAAAACAAACATTTCCACGAATGTGGATGATAGCCTCCCCTTAGAAGACACAATAAGTTGTTCCAATAAGGGATATGTTTTTTAGATGGACGAAGTGGAGGTGTGTCCCATCGACACTATACGTTTGCTGAAAATGCAATGGAAAGGGGTAAAAAGGTTGCCACTGCAGACATAAAATCTATCATATGGCTCCAGGTGGCTACATGGATCAAATTCAAGACCCTCAGTAACAATCACAAACCATTCTGTGGCCTGAGACCACGCAATCTCCTACTTTCCTATTACCCTCATACAGCCGTACGCTCCTCTTATTCCAACTGCATGGCAGTCAAATACTTCTCCAATATGAGAGTGGATGGCAGGTCTCTCTCCCCTTTAAGTGCCTGCCTTCCCAACAGGATCCATACCCCTGTCAGACTTCTGGAGCACCCTCTACAGTTCCACAAACTGGTAAAAACTGTACCCTTCTACACTGCTTTCCCTTCACCAGAAATGATGCAACTGCCGCAGTTACCTCTGGTCTGATCCTCATGATTCCCACAGTTCCCTGGCCCATCCTCAGAGTCAATACTACTCAAATCTACTAGCTACCTCAACTAAACTGGCAAAATTTGGTCTGGACTGTGATGACGGTCAGTGAGTACTTGCATCACTTACTGGTTTCCCCTTGGCACAACCGATCCCTTTAACGCACAAATATCCCCTGAAGGTATTCGATCTTGGTTGGGTTAGCCTGCGCTCCCTAGCTATTCTCACCTTTTGAAAACTGTTCTTTCACCAAGGGCAGATCCCGCTCGAATAATAGGAACCAATTCTTCATCACCTTCAAGTCCCATCCGGACTTGCTACAGCCTTCCCAAGAAGATCCGATTTTTGCTTAACGTGCGCGATTGTGCGCTTTTATGCACAATTGTACTGTTGAGCACAAGGCTCCCCACTTCTTAGGGCTGGACTAGAAAGTTAGGGAACGACTCTGAAGAATTGTCTAATGCTCCTAGTGTGTTAACCAACCCTTCTCTTTACAGGTTGTGGCTGTGTTTTCCTCATTTGTCGCATTATGAAACATATTGTATATATGCTGTATAGTAGAGTAAGGTGTGCGGTAACTGTTTTCGCATAACTAAAGTTTACTTGTGTCTGTTGGTCTGGTCATTCTCACCCTTCCTGAGACTTAGGGGGTCATTCCGACCCTGACGGTAAGGGGCTAACGGCGCCGGTAAAGGTGCCAGAGCCGTCAACCCCTTACTACCTCATTACGAGTTCCGCTCGCGGGACCCGGTAAGGATGCCTGGTTTTACCATGCGGCCTTAGCGGGTCCCGCGAACAGCCCAGAATAATAACAACAGGCCTGTTATTAACGGGCCTGTTGTTAGCATGCTCCCCATTCCCATTGAGCCCTATGGGGGCTCGAATGGGAATGGGAATGTACCGGATACGGTTCCTTGAATGAGGAATTACCGGGCCCTCCAAGGTCGGAATGACCCGGTAATTCCTCATTCAAGGAACCCGGACCCAGTACCCAGTAAGGGGGTAGCCATGCCGCATGGTTACCTCCTACCTCGTAATGACCACCTTAGTCTTGACTGCCTGCCAAGCTATCTAGATTGGTCTGGCTTGTCCAGAAAGTTCCCATGTTTCACTAAACCGAGGGTAGCCTCCTAAACTTCTGCCCATCAGCTCAGAGTTTAGAAATTCTTCTTAACACCCTCCTGCAGCACTTGTACACCTATAGGCTCCTCCTTCCGTCCCCTATGCACTAGCAAGGCCAATTAGCACAAGGCCTAGTCAGAGCATGAATGTAATTTACCATTTTGGAATTATTTTTCACCAACCTGCGTTCCCATTTCGGCTTGTGGCGCTTTGAAATAGAATTTTGTTTTAGAATGCGAGGTATAAATGTTCACCTTGTGCATCGTTTGGCAACTTGACATAATAATGAACACACTGGAGTCCTATTTAGTACAAGCAAGCAATGTCACCCAGTCTTGAAAAATGGTAGGGGCGGCTGCTTCTGGCGTGCAAGGGAGCATGAACGGACATGCATGAATTATAGTAAGAGCCGTTCAATATATGCCAGAAGTATAAGTAGTAAACAAATGATTCAAGAGTGGAACAGGGACATAGTAATGATCGGCGGTTGGTATATAGCACACTAGAAGTAGGGGTATGCTTTGTGCCATGAAACAGTGCTGGATGAGGGAGAGGTGGGGTTTCGATTTCATTTTCTTACAGGGATGATATATCCCCGGAGGTAACAGTAACACATTATTTTCTGGATTGTTCTTAATTTCCTGTGGCAAAACATATTTTACATAGCTGTTTGTAACTGTCCTTGGTTTTCTGAACCACTTGCCCAAAACAGCATCTTGTCCAGTTTTTTTTGTTGCATTCTTTTCCAAAATTGAAACCTACCTGTCTCTTGCTTCATTCACTGAAAACAGGCTGCTATTGTTATTTGGCCTTGATCGAAAGTCAGCAACTGTTCGCAGGACACAAATGTGTTGAATACCCACAAAGAAATGATAACATTTACTATATTGAAAGTGGAAATAGTAAAATGTAGTTTCCATTTCTGCAATCTGTTGTTTGGTGCAGTCACTGTGACATCGAGAGAATGGAACTTCCTGAAATTATGTAAGCTCAACTATACATATTTGTGCGATTAAAAATGGCATGTGTGCTGTATGCATAATGACTAATTCTGTGACGTACGAATGTGCCATTTTACCAAAGGAATTGACACAGTATATTATGTTATGTTGAATGATATTAATACCGCGCATTATAAAAAACTGAGTGTGTAACTCGCGGTTTGTTTATCTTTCTAGTAATGATTGTTCTTTGTGAATAGTTTAAAGAGGTGTTAATAGAGGTATGACTTTTTTGGACGTATTGCTGACTTGCCTTGCCCACCGATATATTCTGTGCAGAATTATGGGTTGCTATGTGGACTATATTGTGATGATTATTCCTCCAAGACCCACAACCACAACCTGTATGCAGGCTACTGATATCTACACCGCTTTGTACTGTGGGATATCCTGGTGTGCTGTCACCATTGCATCCCTGTGCACCATAAAGTGGGGGCTGAGGAGTGAGGGGGCAAACCTTTTCCATGGACACTTGGTTCTCTTTTCAATCACTAATCTTACCACTTCCATTATAATGCCATCTGTCTGGGGTTCAACAGAAAACATTACTATCTATGTCCTTATTTTCTTGTAGGGTCAGCTATGTGAAGCAGGTGCATCAGGTTCTCCATCACATTGGGAGCTATACTTACTTCACAGCGCTAAACTTTCATGAACGTTGTGGTCTCAACTACTCCCCCATGTTGTCATGTCTGTGTTCATTCTGTGTGGTTTGTGTTTATGATTAGGTTTCCTCTGGTTCTGAATTATATGGTAACTTGTTATATTCGATTACAGAATGGCTATTAAAATATATTCTTTTATTCTGTTATCTACACAGCTATATTGAACCGTTCTGCGCATGCCATAGTTCCCAGCTACTGTCGGATGGATTCTTCAATCAACATTAGCGGAAAATCATCAATGGTGCCTATTTCATAACTGTTATATGGGACGACCGACAGGGACCAATCAGCCCCTTGGCAATAAGGTGCAACCTGTGAGCATAAAAACGTGCTAAAGCGAAAGCGTCGCACTTGAAAGTGAAAAGAATCCATATCTTCTCTTGAACAAAAAGCCATGTGTGTCATTAGAACGTTTTGCTGGTGTAACATAAGGACACACAATGATATGATAGATTATTTATAACACGCTTAATACCCAGAGGTTTCTAAGCACGGACCCGGGGATCAAACCTGTGTTGCTCTGTGTCGTCTTGCTTCCAAGGTGAGCATATTGCCTCTGAGCTATCCTCCTGAGACAAGAATTAGAGTACAGGGTTGATTGATCGCTGTTCGCAATCGGCATACCATGAAGAAGTTATCAAGAACATTCGAAGCATGCGAAGTTCGATAGCTATTACTTGCATTGAAAAAATATATTGTTCATTTTGTGGACTTAATCTTCTCTTGTGAGTGTTCTTTGCAAAATGTAGCATTTGTTACATTAAGACTATTGATGTTTTCTTAAAAATAAATATTTCACTCTGCGATTTGGGGCAAGAACGAAAAGTTACACGCTGTGAGAGGATGTGTGTGTTTATCTTGCTGGTTCTGAGTTATGTAATGTTATGGCGTTAGTGATGACGGGGCATGTTTGGCTACGGTGGCCAAGAACGTCATGAAAATAGGTGGAGCATATTGTTTGGACCACTGATGTCAGCTTCAGGGGCGGGCGATCTGTATTCTTGCTGCAGGGGCACTTGAACTTAGGGCGATGCATCAACGGATAAGATTAGCACGAGATGGAGGTGCCCAAACCGTTATTTTCGGATGTGTAAAAGTGAGGAAAACTAAGGTAAGAGGCATAGGAAAAATGTTTAAGATCGCTTACATCATGCTTATAAAATACATTGATGAAGGATGGGGACAATAACATTTTTGAGTGAACTTCACCTTTAAAGGTTCTGGGCTCGTAAAGACAGTTCATAGCTATGATTTCAAAGTGCATGCACGAGTAGACTGAGGGCACGCTGTGAGGCTATGCTGAGTTGCTCTCTTAGTGCTTTTTCCTCCGGTAAGCACGTCTAAACCATTGGATATCGTCCTGAATTGTAGCTGGCCTAATAAGAAACTAATTTCAGCCTGTGAATAAGAAGCTAGCTGAATAAGAAGTTATCTTCAGTCTGCGAATAAGAAGCTAGCTGAATAAGAAGTTATCTTCAGTCTGCGAATTAGAAGCTGGCTGAATAAGAAGTTATCTTCAGTCTGCGAATTAGAAGCTGGCCGAATAAGAAGCTAACTTCAGCGCCATCACACAATTGACCTGTGTAGTGCAAACTTTTTCCAAAAGTGCGCCACCTTGGCGTTTGTAGTGATGTCACACGATAAGTGCACATGTGCGATGTGATGGATATCATGCAAGGGAGGTGGGACCATGAAGAAGGGGGTGTGTTAGTTGCGTATTCAGTGTGAGGAACTGAAAGGAGGAGCACAGAGTTCCCGGCTCCCACCTTAGATTATAGATGAATATTCATGCGCACGAATAAAGACACGCAAACTCATGGTGAGACCTGTTTATTGAAAGCAGTACAACTGATTGCACCACAATTTGGCAGCAAAGAAAGGGATTCCCCACTGCAACATCTCAAAGTACTGGAGTGAAGATAAGAATGAGGAAAAGGAAATAAAATGGCACTACAGTACCCAACACATCAATGAATACCGAATATACAATGTTAGCTGTGGATGCAGAGACAAAGCATTGAAAATGAAACAATGAGAGTAAATGAAGAGAGGAGAGAAGATAAACAGAAAAGCAAAGAAGACCGAGACAGCAAAAGAAGAAGATATCTAGGAGAAAGCAAATAAAGTGCTGGAGTTGTGGGATGCAAACTCATGTGGCAAACAGCAGCAAATTCCCAGCATTAGGAAAATGGTGGCCACTTGCCAAAAAATAGGGCAGGAGCAACAAAAGAGAAGCGGTTCAAAGGAAGATGAAAAGGGCAGTGTGAACACTGAGCATACAGGCCAAGAGAGGAAAGAAGACCATAAAGAGCAAACCATTGCGCGAAGTCCAAGTCCAAGGTCACGAGAAACCAATACGCATGATGACAGATTCGGGATCCGATCTTACACTGATATCCAAAAAACTATGGAAAGAAGGAGAAAATAAACTTAAAAAGACAAAGATATTCCCGGAGCATATGAGTGTACAGCTGCTTGAAAGCAAGCATGCAGTTGAAAGACAGAAAGTGAGGGGAAAAGGTGTACCTAACAAGAAAGGGCGACTCCCTGCTGTGGTGGCAACATCAGGCCGATGTGGACAGAAAATGAGTCCCAAACGCAGAGGGGGAAGTCATGGTAGTAACGGTGAAAGAGCTGGAAGAAACACTGGGGGAACATGTCTAAGTATTTACTCCCTCCATGGAGGCCTTGAAGGGGTACTAGATGGATGAAATCAAGATAAGTGAAGGAGCACTACAGGACAAACTAAAGGTCAGACCGGTTCCAGAGACCACTGAAGAACAGCTATGCACTGTCACAGAGAGCCTGCTAAAAGACAGGGCTATAGAGACAGCAGAAGCCTCTGAATGGCAGCGCCCCATAGTAGCTACCAGAAGGAATCGATCAATCAGAATGCGAATGCGCCCTCACTTCAGAGCACTAAACCAAGAAGTGGGGACAGACACTTCCTGTTACACGAAATCACTGGCATGAAGCTGTCCTTACAAAAAGCCAAAGTATTTTCAACACTGGATATCGCTAGTGCCTACCACCAAGTGAAATTGTCTCCCCAGGTCAACTGACGGCTTTCATATCACCCTTCCGTCCATTGAGGACACTTGGATGCCCTTTGGCTATGTTCAGCCGCCCCTGTTTCCCAAAGAATTAAGATGTAAAAAATGACAAGGCATAGAAAAGTTAAAGTACTTCCGAGATGATACCTTAATTCATGGTGCATCAGAAGAAGAGCACAACGCAGTCTTGGGTAGCGTGACCAGACATCCCGGTTTTCCCGGTACAGTCCGGGGAAATCACCCTCCATCCCGGGGTCGCAGCAGGTTTTTCATTTTAGAAACCCCGTCTGGGGTATGCATGATTGGGCGGCTATGGTAATTAAAATTGTAATTATTTTTCACGACACGTTCAAAAACATAAAAGAGGGACTACTCTGCCAAGTGTAAAAGGGGGACTGTACACAACAGCATTTGCATGAAAAGCATTCACTGAAACTGAACACCACCACTCTCTCATGAATACAGACATGTTGGCATATACCTAGGCAGTCAACCACTCCAGGACATGCATGTGGGGAAGAAAGTTCATTGACCACAAACTGTTGGTAAACATATTGGGACCCAGGAATACCGGGCACCAGACCCACAGAGCAGCATGGTTAGCATAAACAATGCAAGAGAATGGGGGTGCAGCTGAGCAGCCGTCAAGATGGCTGCCTGATAGTGCAGCAACTGCGGCTCGAAAGAAATCCTATTTACTAGCCTTTCCCCAGGGGCCCATTCTGGACCATACTCAGTGTGGCGTGGCTGGGCGTGCCCCCTGGTATATGATCTACGAGTCTGACTCTAGCTAGCAGGAGAGCGGGTGTTGACGGAGCTGAGGTGGCAGCGACGCATGGAGCCCTGCGTTTACCCTGGGGTTTGCCCCTTTGGCCGTCTTGCTGTCACTGGCCATGACTGCTGACAGCTCCAGGGTAAGGGACGGAGTGTCTCCATGGCAGCGAGCAGCGGCGGAGATGGGGGCTGAACTGCGGTGGGGGTAGCATAGCGATGGAAAGCCGAGACTACAGTGAGGGCCTGCCTGGCACAGGGACACAACGAACTGCAAGTGAGGAGGTGGAGAGGCGGATGAGCAAAACTGGGTGGGTGGTCCAGAGCCTGTGGATCCAGTTGGCCTCCCTGGACTAGGCATCTGGCTCCCGCATGCCAGAGCAAAATGGCAACGATCCTCCCCCCGGGCTTCCACCTGCTTAGACCGCCAATGGGCTGACAGCAGGCCTGCAACAAATGGGGACCTGAGACAATATTGTGGCTGTGTGGAGCCAGGCTGGGGAAGGGAGGCTACTCCCCTCTTCCTGAGTGATCAGGCTGGAAATTACAACGAAACATTACTTGCAGCTGGAATACAAGGCGTAATGAAGGATGGTTGGAACTCCTACTGGGAGCCTGGTCCATCTCTGTAATAACAGCGAGCGGAAACAAGCAGAAGCACCTTGTGTGAGGGCTCTCTCACCTATGAATCTGCCCCATAGAAGAGGACCAGCTCATATGGTTTCAACTCACCTGGAATCTTTGCTGACACATCAGTATCAAAGAGGCAGGACCCCGACGCCCCTACACCCGCCAACCTGCAAAATAAACAGAGCAAATTCGGCAATGACCAAAGGTCTGGGAAAGAAACTGGGCCCAATGGACTCCTATACCAGTGCGCAGGCTGAGGCCGGAACCATGAAATAAAACTTCCGGAGGCAGACAGGATGGCGGGCAACACCGCAGCAGCCAAGTCTTCAAGGTTTGGCCCCCATATTAGAAGGAATGCAAAATGGATTCACCTCCCTCAGTGGTAAGATTGACTACCTATCCGCCAACATCAGCTCAATCCATACCAAACTGGAGAAGGAAAGTGTCCGTATTACAGAGGCAGAAAATAGGATAGGGAAGGTGGAAGAGAGGATAACCGATATTTATAGGTCAGTCAAAAGCATCAATAAAGACCTTGCAACAGTAGTGGCTAACGTGTTTGGCCTTGAATCAAGATCCAGAAGTAATAACATCCGAACAGTTGGAGTCCCGGACAGCTCACCAAATGGGGAATGGAGATATTTGTGGAGGATTTGTTGAGGACTATCCTGGGGGACCCACAGTGTTTATTTGAGAGGGGAACACAGATCGCTTTAGCTACCCCCCAAGCCAGGAGTCGCTCTCTGCACAATTGTAACGAGGCTACTCAATTACAGAGACAGAGACTTAATACTGCAAGTGGTGTGAGAACTAGATGAACTGCACTACGAGTCAAGCAGAGTGTTTACATGCCCTAACTTGTCCCCTGGGGTACAATTGGCCGTAAAACCTTCGACAGAGCCAAGAAACTGCTGCGAGAATGCCAGGTTCCATAATCAATTCTAATCCCGGCAAAGCGCCAGATACAATAGGGAGGCTGAGTCCACTTTTTCCTATCGCCCATGTATGCAGTGGTATATATAGAGACTGCACAGGAGCTGGGGGCAACATCTATGGGGGTAGGGCACTGGGCACAGGATGGGGCGAAAGCAGTTGGCTGAGGGGGGGCACCACATGAATGTTCAATACAGCAGAGCAGCAGTGACGCGTATATAAGCACCTGGGCTGAAGGGAAGCAAATGTCTAGCATTGAGCGGTGTAAAGGGGAGCGCCGGCACGCTGCTCATAGCTACCCCTGAAGAACTTTCTATGTTTGTTTATTGGGGACAACACCATCAAGTTGGGGAGGATGGTGACCGTGGGATGGTTGGCGAGGAGTTGCAAGTGGTTGGGGAGTTCAATTAAGGTAAAAGGCACGATGGATACGTGGATGTTCCTAGTTTTGACTGCTGTGGTGCGATGTAGATCCATACATACCCAGGTCACAATTAAAGGAGACTATGGTTAGCAAGGCAGAGTCAATAGTGCTCCTCTGCTGGAATGCACAGGGCATTAACAATCTGATCACGGCCGAGAAGCTGGCGGCATACATAGATCGACACAAACCAAAAGTCATACTATGCAAGAGACCCATACAGTCCAAGCGATTAATGAATCGTTTGCCAACAAATGAGGGGAGAATAGACTCTACACCATGTACTCCTCCCAGTCCCGGGTCGTGGTGGGGTCATGACCATAATACACCATTATGTTCCTTTCCAATTGATTAAGGCCTTAATGAACCAGGGGGTAGGTATGTCCTGGTTTTGGGGGTATTGGCAGGAGTAAACACCTTGTTGGTTAACACATACAGACCCAATGTCGACAACCCTTCCTTCTATACAGACCGAGCACAGCACTGTGACTCTGCAGATGGTATTGAGGGGATCTGGTGGTTAGGGGGAGCAACACAATACTGGATATAGAAACAGACCGGTTGACAGTGGGGAGCAGATACACTGCCGCAGCAAGAGTGATAAGACAGACTCTGAGCACATAAAACCACAGTACAACAAACCAATGCATGGAGACATTTGCACCCCACAAGTAGAGAATACACATATTACTCCACGGTTCACGACTCTATGTCACGAACTGATTACTGGCTGGCATCGACATCACTGAGAGGACCGGCAGCTGGAAGTACCATCCTGCCTCCCACCTACTCGGGCCTTTCTCTGATTCTGTTGTCCCTTGGGCTAGGTGCAGAACACGCCCCACACCCGCAGTGGAAGCTGCCGTCCGGATGCCGCTTTACTAGGCCTTTTATTTGTGTCGATCCTGACGGATAACATCGACACATACTTTGAATTAACTGTGGTTAACTGTTACATAGATCATCTCTCAAAATGGTATTACTGTTGCAGAGTGAGTAACATTTGCGAATGTTCAGAACTGCATAACGGATGGACCATGTATTAACCTTAATCTTACGTCAAGCAAAGTACTTAATTCACAAACACGTTACTCTGCCATGTCTTTCCTCGATAATAGTGATTTAACTTTCTGCACAACATGGTAACCACATTGTTCAATCCTTAAACGTCAGGCTCATCCAAATGTCCACATAGCTGTTGTTACTTCATATGCTCTCAAATGTTCTACAAATTAACAAGGGGGGTCCTGGGAGTCCCTCTGCCAGACATTAGTCCTGGTTACAAGAGATTTACCCAGAGTCTTTAGCTCACTATCTTTCACAGAGAAGAAATATCCCAAACATATCAGTCTTTGTCCTGCCCTGGGGCAGTCCAGCACCGAAATGCTAGGCAATTCTCCTCTGAACAAGAGTACCAACAGAAACCCCAGACACGTGTTTCGGTCTGGTTGGACCTCATCAGTAGGGTGGATCTGTGCCTCTCTAAGAATAGTGAGCAAGGGGTCCACGTCTGGATTCCCCTAGTAACTTAGGGTGAGACCCAAAGTTACTTAAATATGCAAATTAACAAGGGGGGTCCTGGGAGTCCCTCTGCCAGACATTAGTCCTGGTTACAAGAGATTTACCCAGAGTCTTTAGCTCACTATCTTTCACAGAGCAGTCCAGCACCGAAATGCTAGGCAATTCTCCTCTGAACAAGAGTACCAACAGAAACCCCAGACGTGGACCCCTTGCTCACTATTCTTAGAGAGGCACAGATCCACCCTACTGATGAGGTCCAACCAGAACGAAACACGTGTCTGGGGTTTCTGTTGGTACTCTTGTTCAGAGGAGAATTGCCTAGCATTTCGGTGCTGGACTGCCAAAAAAACCAGGGCAGGACAAAGACTGATATGTTTGGGATATTTCTTCTCTGTGAAAGATAGTGAGCTAAAGACTCTGGGAAAGTCTCTCGTAACCAGAACTAATGTCTGGCAGAGGGACTCCCAGGACCCCCCTTGTTAATATGCATATTTAAGTAACTTTGGGTCTCACCCTAAGTTACTAAGGGAATCCAGACGTGGACCCCTTGCTCACTATTCTTAGAGAGACACAGATCCACCCTACTGATGAGGTCCAACCAGACCGAAACACGTGCCTGGGGTTTCTGTTGGTACTCTTGTTCAGAGGAGAATTGCCTAGCATTTCGGTGCTGGACTGCCCCAGGGCAGGACAAAGACTGATATGTTTGGGATATTTCTTCTCTGTGAAAGATAGTGAGCTAAAGACTCTGGGTAAGTCTCTCGTAACCAGGACTAATGTCTGGCAGAGGGACTCCCAGGACCTCCCTTGTTAATTTGCATATTTAAGTAACTTTGGGTCTCACCCTAAGTTACTAGGGGAATCCAGACGTGGACCCCTTGCTCACTATTCTTAGAGAGGCACAGATCCACCCTACTGATGAGGTCCAACCAGACCGAAACACGTGTCTGGGGTTTCTGTTGGTACTCTTGTTCAGAGGAGAATTGCCTAGCATTTCGGTGCTGGACTGCCCCAGGGCAGGACAAAGACTGATATGTTTGGGATATTTCTTCTCTGTGAAAGATAGTGAGCTAAAGACTCTGGGTAAGTCTCTCGTAACCAGGACTAATGTCTGGCAGAGGGACTCCCAGGACCCCCCTTGTTAATTTGCATATTTAAGTAACTTTGGGTCTCACCCTAAATTACTAGGGGAATCCAGACGTGGACCCCTTGCTCACTAGTCTTAGAGAGGCACAGATCCACCCTACTGATGAGGTCCAACCAGACCGAAACACGTGTCTGGGGTTTCTGTTGGTACTCTTGTTCAGAGGAGAATTGCCTAGCATTTCGGTGCTGGACTGCCCCAGGGCAGGACAAAGACTGATATGTTTGGGATATTTCTTCTCTGTGAAAGATAGTGAGCTAAAGACTCTGAGTAAGTCTCTCGTAACCAGGACTAATGTCTGGCAGAGGGACTCCCAGGACCCCCCCTTGTTAATTCTCAAATGTTCTACGCCATCGCAATTAAGACAAAATGAACATACGCTGATGGTTATTCACACCACAGTGTTTCTATGCATTCCATAGAAGTGATTTTTTTTTAACGTTCTGATCAAATGATTATTGCTTCTAGGCAATACGTGCGACTCAGCATTCAATGAAATGTGTATTAGAGAGGCGTGTCATTTGTAATTTACTTCTGTTACTGCTGGTCGCAAGGACGATGCTCCTTGGCCAGGGCCTGAAATTAGCTGGCAGATATTGGTGCAACACTGACATCTAGTGACCAATAAGAGGGTAGCATTGACTGAAGACCGCGCTAGAAGTGGGCCGGATTGTATGTACCTAAACGGAAATTGGCAGATTGTCTTCCAAGATCCAGTGAGGCAATTGGCTTTGAGAATAAAAAGCCCATGGCCGAGCCACAGCACACTAACATATATGCCAACATTATCCATTCTATTAGGGAGACGGTAGTCCAGTCCTGGTTTTAAGTTTGGATTCTGGGGCCTACAGTATTTGATTTGCAATGGCTAAATCCAGGACTACAAATCCCAGAATGCAAACTTAAAACCAGGCCTGGACTACCTTCTCCCTAATAGAATGGATAATGTTGGGGGCAAGTGTGTAAGTGTGTAGTCCAGTCCTGGTTTTAACTTTGCATTCTGGGATTTGTAGTCCTGGATTTAGCCATTGCAAATCAAAGACAGTAGGCCCCAGAATGCAAACTTAAAACCAGGACTGGACTTGCATGTGTGCACTCACTGTGAGCAGATGTTCCCAGTGCTCAGGAATACATGTAAGCCTGTTAAAGTGCTATCAATGTGAGATGGCTGCAGACACAGCAACGAGTTTCTGATTATTGTCCCTTAAAGAGAGCGGGTGGTGGATTAATCGGGAATGAGAGGGGTGCATAAAGTTGCAGGCAGTGTGAAACAACAATTCTAGTCAGGTGGTGCTTTTTCTTTCAATGTGCTTCTTTCCGTCTTGATAGTACATTTAAACACAGTTACATTTGTTTAGGCTAAAATTAATTTGCATTCTGTGAATTGTTGGCTTCCATTCAGAATATGTAAAATAAGGCTCGTATCATAATCTTTTTGCTCATACATCACCACAATGACATATGTATATATACATTGTCCGGTTGTTTGTGTTAGGATCTGTGTAAGCTTGATGCCATCTCTATGGGTGTTATTTTATGTTTAGCTCTGTTGTGTGTTCCCTTGTGCTATGCACCATTCCATTCACCAGGTGCAATCACAGTGTCATTTATTTCCCTTTTCAGCACTTACGAGTTCCCGCATTCAAGGAAATGAAATGCTCCTCTGTACCCCCTTCTCTCAAACTGGATGGCTCTAAGCCCCCCAATACGTGTGACAAATATCACAGAAATGGTACCCGCAGATGTGAATTCTGAGGCTAACTGAATACGGTTACATGATTCATGAATACAAACATTTCACAGTTAGGGTAAGCTTTGGAAAACATAAAATGACGACTACGTCCAGTGTGCATTGGGTCGTTGATTTGATCTTACAACCCTTTTTATTACAGGCACGTTTGTCTAATCTAAAGATTTCTGGTAATACTTATTTCACACAAAGCAGCCCGAAACCCCCATTGGTGCTTGTTATCCTCCTCCCTTCCTCATTTGGCGATTTTGAAAGAGTACATTACCACCATGCACTGTATTCCTTATACCAATCCTACCTCATGCAGTCAGCCCACATGTACCCAGACTCTCCTAAAAATATATTTATTTATTTATATTTATATAGCACGCAAGCAGCCCAAGGGTATTGACGCGCTGTTACTTGCAAGAGCTTAGTTACAAGGGCACAGGAATAGTAGCATTCAATGGCACATTATGAATACTACCAGGCATAGTTCTGATATTCTGGTTGGTACAATTAGTCATTACATTACAGCTTATGCAGTGGGACATATGATGGGTATTCAACTGATGCGACGCATCTTATGTGAAGAGGATGGTTTTCATGGTTTTGCGGAAGGCGCGGAGGGAGGCCTCACCTCGGATTGTGGGAGGTAGGGTGTTCCAGTGAGTGGGTGCGAGATATGGGAAGCTGGATCCACCCGCTCTGGCTTTTTTTACTAGTGGCACAGAGAGCATGTTGGTATATGGTGATCTGGTTGGCCTAGTAGAGGAGATGGGGTGGATCCTTTGAGAGAGGTAAGCAGGGGCAGTGAGGTGAATGCACTTGTGGGTAAGCGTCAGAGCCTTGAAGACGATCCTTTCCTTTATTGGGAGCCAGTGGGCTAGTTTTCTGGCCTCCGAAATCTGTTCTCTTTTGGCAATGCCTTGGGCTGCCCGGAGAGCACTATTCTGTATGACTTCTAGCCTCTCTAGGTTTTTGTTGGAGGTGCCTAGAAAGAGTATGTTGCAATAGTCAAGCCTAGATCCAGTGATGGTTCTGGCTATGTTTGTGCAGTTCTCTTTGGAGAGAAAGGGCCTGACTGCGTTGATTAGTTTAGCATGATATGCAGCTGTGGAGGCTATAGCGTTGACTTGTCTATCCATGGATAGGTTGGAATCCAAGTAGACTCCAAGAGTTTTGACTGATTCTAAGACAGGTATTTTGTTGGAGTCTATGGTGAAATGACTGAATTGGGAGTCTAGATTTTTCAGCGTGTCAGGTGAGCCTACCAGGAGGAGTTCAGTCTTGTCGGAGTTGAGGCATAGTGCATTGTCTGCCATCCAGGCTTGGATGGTGTTGTAGAGGTTGTTGAGGGTCAGGGAGTCAGTGTCATATTTGCCAGTGAGGGTGAGGAGGATCTGTGTGTCGTCGGCGTAGTTCGTGTAGGAAATGCCCATAGCATCGAGGATGAGGAAAAGGGGTCGTGTGAAGATGTTGTAGAGGGTGGGAGAGAGGCAGGAACCTTGGGGCACACCACAGAGTATGATGGTTGGTGAGGTGGAGGCTAGGTCCGAGAATACTTGCATGGTACTGTCTTGTAAGAAGGAGGTGATCCATGCTGTGGCGTCAGGGGAGAATTTGGCAGTAGAGGAGAGGTGGTGGCATAGGACGTCATGATTCACTAGGTCGAAAGCCGCAGATAGGTCAATAAGTAAGAGAAGTGCTGGTTTGCCCATGTCTCTGGCATCGTCCATCTGGTTTTTCAGGTCAAGTAGGGCGGTTTCAGTCCCGTGTCTGGGGTAGAAACCAGATTGGCAGAGTCCTAGGAGTTTGTTCTCTTCAATGAAGTGTTGAACCTACAGGAAGGCTGCTTTGTCCAGTATTTTGAGGAGGAATGGGACAGTGGTGATAGGTCTATAGTTGTTGGGGGAGGTGGGATCGAGAGTTGTTTTTTTAAGAGAGGGCGGACCCAGGCTTCCTTGAGGGAGGCAGGGACATTCCCTGTAGCAAAGGAGGCATTTACAAAGACTGTAAGGAAGGGAGCTAGCGCTTCAGTGCAGTCCTTGACAATGGTGGCTGGGCGTGCATCATCTTTGCAGTTAGAGGGTTTGATGTTCCTCATTATGTTGATGATGTCTTTTTCCTGAATGGCTTTAAAGGAAAAAGGTTGGAGGGGGGGGGTCCGGGGCTGGTGGTGGGACAGGGATGTGCATTTTGGGTAGGGCTTGCTAAGTGGCTAGAATTTTATTTTGGAGAAGGCTCAATTTAGTTTACATGGCTGTTTGTATATCATCACACCAGGCTTTGTCTTTGGTGAAGTTCTGGGGGCTGGGGGTAGGTGTCTCTAGCTCCCTGAAAATGGCAAAGATTTCTTTTGTGCTAGATTGGACTTCAGAGATTCTGGATTCAAAAGATTTGGCCTTTGCTTGGGTGATTGCCTTTTTTATATTTAGTGGAGCAGGCTTTAAAGATCATCTTGTCTTTGTCAGAGTGAGACGTTTGCCAATGTGTAAGAGCAGCCTTTTTTTCGTTGCGGAGTGTGAGGAGGTTCAAGGTGAACCAGGAGTTGGAGTGGGTGGTGGGTTTGAGGGGGGCAATGGAGTTGATAGCTGCTTTGATGGCAACTTCGTAGGCTGTTGCGAGTGTTTCTGGGTCTGTGGAAAAAGGAGGTCTGAAGGTTGGGCCTTGGAGGAAGGGCGGTAGCCTTTCCTTTGTGAGCTGGCGGGAGCTTCTGGTGAGGCAGGGTGGCAGTGGTTGGGGTGAGGGGGTGGTGGAGCTGGTGGTGAGGATGCTAAAGATGATGACATGGTGGTCTGACCATGGGGTGGGAGTGTTTCCAGTGATGATGAGTGGGCAGTTATGCTGCGTGATCCAGTCGAGAGTTCTGCCCTGGGTGTGGGTTGGGCTAAAGATGGTGTTCTTGTAGCCTAGAGCTTCGAGGGCTGAGTCAAGGGATTTGGCTGCTGGGTCCTTACTGTCCAGGAGACCTAGGTTAACATCCCCATGGAGAATGGCTTTTGATTGTTTTTTGAGGTTGTCAGAGAGGAGGTGGATGAGAGAGGCTTGGAAGTCTCCTGTTGGGCCTGGAGGGCGGTAGACAGTGTGAACAGCAATGGTACAGTGGGGAGAGAGATTGATTTTAACTTGAAGGTAGTCACTGTTGTTGTGCAAGGATTTCTCTACCTTTCTGATAGAAAGGCAGGCTTTGGCAATAATTGCTACGCCTCCATCTTTAGATAGACGATCTTGTCTAGTGATGGAATATCCAGGGGGTAGTGCGAGGGCGAGCGCCGGGCTGGAGGCCTCATGTAACCATGTTTCTGAGGTCATGAGCAGATCGAGGTCATGGGTGGTTAGGAGGTCGTGGATGTCTAGAGCGTGGGCATTGATGGACCTAGCATTAATCATGGCGCATTTAAGATAGGGTTCAGTAATGGCTGGGGGGGGTTTGTGAGGCGAGTGGGTGGGGTGGTGGGCATGGTTGCGCTATGGGAGTTGGAGGAGTTGCAAATCACAGATTTTACACTGGGGGGCTCATTTTCAGTGGTGGTGGACACAGGTGGTATCACATTTGATTTGGAAGTGGTACAGTTGTAGGTGTGGTATAGTACTTTATTAGCCGCTATATTGTCCGTACTTGTAGTAGCTGTAGGCCTTGGAGTTGGGCGGAAGAGTCTAGCCCTGTTCACAAGTGGAGAGGGTGGCAAGGTGCGTGAGCATAGCCGGGCATTGCGGGTGCTAGTGGGGAGGGGCTGGGAGCTGACAGTGGCTTGCAGAGTGCGGGCACGTAATCGGAAGCATCTGGTAATAAAGCATGGGTTTGAACGAGGTATGTTGTAATTATGCTTCTTACCTCCGGGATGCGGCATAGATTTGGGGCAGACGGCAGACGAGCAGCAAAGAGCAGATAAGAGCATGGGAGGCCTTTCCTCACGGCCTTCCCTGCTCGGCTTTGCCTCTCGGCCCTCTCCCCCTCCATTTAAAGCAGGAGGAGAGGGGCAGGAGGGGAGGGGCAGGCAGAGAGAGGCAGCAAATGGGCGCTCGGGCCCGCAGCTGTGATTTCAGCTGGCTTCTTTGTGTGGATGGCGTCCATGGCAACCATGGACGCCATTTCAGGAGACTGCAGGGCCATGGAACACGCGGCGAACGACGCAATGTGGATGGAACACACAGATGTTCCAAATTCGATCGGATCAGCTCTCAGCTGATCCGTGTGCAGTGGTCCTCGCAGCAGAGCAGATAAGAGCATGGGAGGCCTTTCCTCACGACCTTCCCTGCTCGGATATATCTTTTTTAAATTCCCCCTTCTCTACCCCTGCCACAGCATGTGAGGCTTACCTTACCCATAATACTCGTGTTTCTTCTGCAACTCGACGGTTGCCACGCTTGGGCCGCTGTGAAGCAGTATCAGTCAGGGCCCTTGATAAGTAAGCAGGCTTCCCTACTGCAAGATGGCCAGGAGCTAGGGTCCCACAGGGTTCCTGCCACTCGTTTGGCTGTGGCCTGCAGCAAGCGAGATCCGTCTTCAAACATGGAGGTCAGCAGAGCAAGAACCTAAGGCGAGAGCCCTTGAGTCGTTCCCTCTGGTGGGTGGTACAGGGAGAAGGGATGAATTCACCAACTCCCAGTTCACCGCACACAGGGAAGTAAGCTCCAGACCTGGCCCAACAGACAATCAGGCACAGGGAGAAGGAAGGGTTCCCCAGCTCACTGGTTGCCACTTCTATGGAGCCATTCACACTAATTTTAGTGGCTGCTCCTTGGCCGGGAGAGTACGTTACTGTCTTCCATGAAGGGGTGACATATGTCATCCCTGTACAGGATTGAGCGATGTTTATGATTCCTCGCCCTTGCAGAATGCATCATATTGTTCCCATGTTGAGCAGATAAAATGGGCGAGTGCTACTTTAGTGCCTTGTTTTCTGTGGCTGCTGGCATTATGGAGCCTCACAGGTCAGAGATGGTGAGTCAGCAGTGGTGGTGCCAGCATAGGCCAGTGCAGGTTCAGACATTGATGTTGTCGGGTGCCTCCTTTGCGCTCAGCTGCGCCGCCTGCAAGGACTCCTCCATAGCTTATAAAGGGTAGGGTTGGCTTCCAGAAACATTCAGTGCAGCAGCAGGTGCAGCGGTGGACGAACCTATACTGGTGAGTAGGCATTTTTGCACCAAGCAAGCCAGCTAGCTGCCTTCTCAGAGTCCCGCGGGAGGGGTGCAGTGCTGGTGTTGAGAAACCTGTAGACTGCTGCTGCTGGCAATTTGCTCTCCCCAAAACCCACCCTGACGCTTGCCAACGCAATGCCGAGTTGCCCCACGCGTGCACAGTGTACGTGCCCTTCCCACGCCAGCCAGCAAAACCTGGCCTCTATCTTTTCCCGATGACACACTAGATTAAGCTGTTTATCTGGGCTGGACAGAAGGCAGCCGACCCTGGCCAGCGGACGGACGGAAATGTTGTCTCAAAGAAAGTGATTAAAAAAGCGATTAACTGAGTGTTGACATTTGGCACTGATAAACATTAATGCATTACTCCCATGTACTCTTGTTCTTCTCCGAATGTGATGAAGGGGAAATGGAAATTGGAAAAACTTGTTTCACGTTATCTTTGCGCAACTCATTGCAGCGCCTTTGGTAAAAAGAACCTCTTTTTTTAATGCATTTACATGTATATGTAGAACAAGCATTGGCAATGCCAACAGTTTTGGTGTTTACTGCTGCTCTTTGCATTTTGCATTTATAGGCACCTGGGTAAAAGGAGAAGAGTGCAAAGTTTCAAAGGAGGATGTGATGAGGGGTGCAAGTATGCAATAGAATGAGAAGGGAAATAGAGAAAGGGAGGAAGACATTGACAGATGGTGCCATCGGTGAGGAGCAGCAAGAGGAAATATGAGCAGGAAAGGCTGAGAGTGGGAGGGTAAAACGAGAGTGTGAGAGGAAGGATGAGAGCGAATAAGGACCAGGGGTTAAGATGGATGGAGAATAGGGGGGTTGGGTGGGTTTTGAATAAAGGGTGTAGGGTGGGTGGGGCTAGAGAGAGGGGTAGGGTGTGTGACTGGCTAAAGAGAGTGGTTTTAGGGTTGAGTAGAGAAGAGGGGTAGGAGGGTGGCAGTAGAGAGAAAGGTCGAGTAGATGGGGATACAGAGAGAGAATGGGTAGGGTGGGTTAATATGGGTAGAGAGAGAGAGAGGGGCTGGTTGAGGATAATAGAGGGGCTAGAGTGGGTTGGTGAAGTAGAGAGGGTGAGGGTGGTGGGGTAGAGAGAGTTGGTACAGTGGTTGGGTGGGGTTAAAGAGAGTTGGTAGCATGGCGGTAGGTAGAGAGTTTGTAGGGTAGGTGGGTTGGGGTAGAGAATTGGATGGGTGGGGATAGAGGGAGTAGGGTAAGCTAGGTGGGTGGGGGTAGAAAGAGTTGGGTTTTTAGAGAGTTGGTTGGGGTACAGTGGGTAGGGGAAGAGAGTGGGGTTTGGTAGAGAGAGTGGGGTGTAGGGTGGATGAGTGGGGGTAGGGTGGATGAGTGGGGGTAGGGTGTGTGGGGTAGAGAGAATCAGGGTTGGGTGGGTAAGTATAGAGAGGGTGAGGATCGAGACTGTGGGATTAGAGATGAGGATATGCAGAGAGGGGTGGGTGGGAGTCGAGTGAGTGGGGGTAGAGAGACTTGGGATTGCTTGGAGTAGGGTGGGTGGATTGGGTTAGAGAGAGTGAAGGTACAGAGAGTGGGGGTAGGCTGGGTGGGTGTGGGACGAGAGAGTGGAGGTAAGGTGAGTGGGGTAGTGGCTGAGTGAGGGTAGGTTTGGTGGGTGGGAGTAGAGAGAGTGGGGTTACGGGTAGAGAGTGGGGGTAGGGTGAGGTAGGGGGTAGAGAGTGGGGTTAGGGTGAGTGGGTCTAGGGTGGATGGGGCAGAGGGAGTGGGGATAGGGCAGTGGAGGTATACTGGGCGTGGGTGGATTAGCATAGAGAGAGTGGGGGTTCAGTTGGTGGGGGCATAGAGATTGTGGGGGTAGGGTGGGTGTCTGGGGGCATAGAGAGAGTGCAGGTAGGATGGGTGGGTGGTGGTGTAGAGAATGTGGGGGTAGGGTGGGTGAGGGTAGAGAGGGGGTTGGTGGAGATAGTTGGTAGGTTGGGTTATTTGGGGTAGAGAGAGTTGGTAGGGTGGGTGGGGGTAAAGAGAGTTGGTAGGCTGGGTGGGACTAGAGAGTTGGGAAAGGTGGGTGGGGCAGAGAGAGTTGGGTTTTTAGAGAGAGTTGGGTGGGGTAGGGTGGGTGTATATTTGTAGAGTGTGGGGTAGGGTGGGAGGGTTGGCATAGAGAGTTTGGCAGTATGGTGAGTGGAGGCGTAGAGAGAGTGGGGGTAGGGTGGATGATTGGGGTGTAGAGAGAGTGGGGTAGGTGGGTGGTGAAGTGGGGATGGGGTGGTTGGGGTAGTGATACTGGGGGTCGGGTGGGTTTGTGGGGGCAGAGAGAGTGAGGTAGGGTGAGTGGGGAGTAGAGAGAGTGGGGTTAATAGAGAGTTGGTTGGGTGGATTCGGGTAGAGAGTGTTGGTAAGGTGGGTGGGGGTAGAGAGAGTTGGGTACAATTGGTGGGTGGGGTACAGAGATTTGGGGTTTTAGAGATAATTGGGTGGGGTATGCGGGTTGGCATAGAGAGAGTGTGGTTGTAGAGAGAGTGCAAGTAGGGTGGGTGATTCAGGGTGGAGAGAGTGGGGGTAGAATGGGTTTGTGGGGGTAGAGAGTGAGGGTAGGGTAGGGGTGGAGAGAGAGGGGGTCGGGTGGGGAGACACGGGGTAGAGAGAGTGGGGGTACAGTGGGTTTGTGGGGAGTAGAGAGTGAAGGCAAGTCCCTGTTTACACTTACGCCAGAATGAATACAATACAACCCTCTAGGGAAATAGGCCAAGAGATAGCTTTGCAAGGATAACAAGGTTTAATTGTACAGAATACAAAATATCTGCTCGAGAAGGTTCTGGCTCATTCAGTACAATCAGTGATTTAAAAAGGGCAAACACATCACTTGTATACAGTAACAACTGGCATCACTGATTGGTGAGACCATATACATGGGCATGCTCCATAGGGGATGCCAGGCTACAATTGGTCCCCTGTCTGCCATCTGTCAGTTCCCACGTGGGTCAGCTTGGCTCATCTCTCCGTGGAGTGAAGGTCAGGTCTCTCATAAATTACATTGTAATAACTGTTATTATACGCTAAAGCCTACTACTACATCACTATGGCATGCACCTGCGAGGCTCGGGGCTGGTGCCATGGGGAAGGGAGGAAGAAATACAGTCGCACTGACACGCATATTCTGTGCTTTGTTGATATCGCTCCTGGCACCCAAGGTTTCCACCCTCGTTTTGATCTATAATTTATCCCTTCCTGTACCTTGCATTACAAAGGATGTATTTATGTAACAAGGAGAAACAGTCGCTCATGCTTAGATCTTTTATGGGCAGTAGGTTTACGATTTGGGTTGGGTCGTTAACTATCTTAGAATGCAGGGGTGTGGGGATCAGGTCAGTGGTGTGGGTCATGGCTCTGGGTAGGCTGGGTGTGGGTTAGAGGCCTGCTGGCAGCTTGGCAGTGATGAATGGGCACTGCAAGGAGCCTGGTGTTGTCTCACGGCCTTGCAGGGTGCATTCTTCCCAATGATACTAAGTAATTGCAACAATTGAGGGACAAAAGTCTGCTTCCATAAGAACTGGTCAAGCGGACCCATCCTGTCTTAATGATCTGGGCCTCGTAGAGCCCTTTCGTGGAGCTAAGAGTTGTGCAGCATGGCCCTGCAAGACTATGCATCTGCCATAATTACAAAAATTACTAGGGTTATATATCTATCATTTGCGCTGTATCATATCCGCAACGAGTTCCTTAGTACGGTCCTTACCCCCCTTGTACACTACACAATTTCATATGGGATTCTCCTCACCTTAAAGCGCATATGAGGTGGGATAGACAAATTTCCACCCCAACATTCCCCCCTTTCGTTACTTCTACAGTGACACATTTTTCTCCATATTTGCGCTCATTTTCTTGTCTCACTGCTTCCTCATAGGTGGGTGTTCCCTTTATCGGCATCCAGGCCCTACACACGTCTCAAGCTTTCTCCTGTGCGCGCATACTCTTCAGGTGTACATGTCATATAAATGCAACCCACATCCCCAGCCTGGTCAACCCATACTTCTTTGTAATTCTCAGGGTCAGGGGGAGGGACAATGGTTATGTTATACAATCGGTCAAAAATGTCTCCCACAGGTATAGGGACCATGTGAGGAATGGGGTGATTAGTCTGCACTTCTACTTCCTTTGTTTTACAAGGTTCCTTAGGACCGCCAATAGAAACCATTGTGATTGTACTATTAGGTACTGCTTTGGCACAACACCGGAGACCCAACGGGCACGTGCAGAAAATCACCAGGACAAACACGATGATGGGAACCATCATCTTCACCAATGTTCTGAGCCAGGATGGAGCCAAGCTGAATGCCAGTGAGAACCAATCTTCTTCTTGGTCGCCAGCTTCCTTTTTCATCTTCACCCCTAGCTCATGTACTGCAGCAATGAGTGTGATAATGTTCCCTTATTAGCATCTTCGGAAGGTATGAATGTGCAACATGAACTCCCGATCTTTTTGCAAACACCACCTTCCATCGCTGTCAGCAGATCCAGCACATATGTGTTCTGCATTGTCATCAGCCTGAGGGCGCACAGCTCCACTCTTATGATGGTGAAACCTTGCTCTGTATCGTTAGCCAATTGGATTAGCTCCCAACTAAAGATTTGGAGCCATTTGGCGTTTGCTCGTGTCTGTATACTGGGTATTGGGGATGCGTGAAATGTCTCTGCAGATGTGTAGAGCTTGTACTCATCAGGTATTTGTGTGAGCAGTTCGGATGTCTGTTGATATGTAATTTGATGCTCTTTTCCTTCTTCGCAGTGCGCCATATGGCTCTTTATCAGGAAGGATGTGAAAGTCTGGTGGTGGAAATGTGTGCTGTGCTTTAATTGTTTGGGTCGCTGTGAGTGCTTCATCAGTCAGTGGTTCCCCCTTCAGGTGTTCTTCTGGGACTCCTAAAAGGGCTGAGTGTAGCATAGCTAGCGAACAATAACCCCTCCTCGAAGGTGGGAGGTACAAGTACACCTGTTGGCCACACACACACAGTAAGCTCTGCGGTTCCCTTCTTGAGGTCTAGAATCAGCACAGTCCTGTTACATTGTTTGTTTGAGCCGATAGAAATAGTTCCTTCACTGAAAAAGCACAGTTCAGAAGTCTTTTCATGGTGCACTTTTACTGGCTTCTCTATGGCTGTAATCCATGACAATTTTGTGACGTGCTCTGTCCATGCTTGTGGGCAAGTCTGTGCCATGATGGCACATTCTATTCTGGAAACCCTAAAAGTCCTTCAGCTTTACATGTGAGGGTTGTTTCTTGCCACTTGTTATTGTATTTCGCCCCTTTGATCACCAGGTAGGGTTGTTTTAGACAGTTGGTGTTTGTTGAACTTGTTTTGCATTTCTGGGCTACCGGGTCAACAAGTTCGAGGTGGACATTATGTGCCTGGAAAGTGCCTCTGATCCTACATAGCGCAAGATGAATAAGGCATTGTGCTTCTATGATTGGTACTTCTTGCGGTACTAAAACCTTGGGTGCCACAGATGCATGTGAAATTAAGGAGCACACATAGCAACTGCTATTAGTTGTTTGCCTTCCCACTGCACTCATGTCAGAATACCAACTGTTGGAGTGCTCGGTATGACAGATATCTTCAACTGCATCCAGGTATAGGCCATTGGTATGTATCTTATTTGGGTTTACGTGCTTATCTTTTTAGTCTATTATGGCATAATATGTGTCTTTTCCCCACTCTGGTCTTGCTGTTTGTGATATGTGCACTATTATTTGTGCTACATAAACGGTTTTTAACCTTTAGAAGTACTACTTCAGGCAGTTTACTTGTGCACACAGTCATGCGGGTATTGCTGTATTTTTTAGAGGTTATGTTATAAGTATATATGGTTACATTTGCTTGGTCAGTCAAGTTAAAGGGTGTGCTTTCATTCAGGGTTGGGTTTGGGGTCAATTCAGTTACATTAAAGGGTGTACTTTCGTTTCAGTTCTTTTAGATGGGCAGCCGAGATAAATGATGCCTCCCAATATATCCGCAATAAAAACATTAAAATTGTAAACAAAATGGCCGTAAAGTGTAGGTCACAGTTATAGGATTACATACTTGTGCTACTAATGTAATTTCCATCACTAGACAAAGAACAGCCTGATGTTGAAGTCTTCATTGTTGTAGTACCAACAGTGGGGAAAAACGGGTCAAACAAAGGGATGCAAGGGTATGGGTATTTAGATTAAGAGTGGATAACCTGAGTGGGGAGAGGAAGGAAAGGGGGAGAGAGAGAGAGAGAGAAAGAGAGAGAGTTAGAATTTTTCGCCAGCTGACGCTTTTAGCAGCAATGCATGTTTTGTTATCTTTTGTACATGCACACATATAGTCAGCATTAAGCTACATTAAACTGAGCTAGACTTGTTGCATTCGACTTGTGTTGTTGGTATGGAATTGGGTCGGGCCCTGCGAAGATCTGAAAGGTGTATCCAATATCCAAGCCCTTTCACTTTAACCATGAGAGGGGTGGAAAACACAACCTTGTAGGGCCCATGGAACCTGGGATTGTTCCATTTTCTGACAAAGCTTCTGACATACACCAGCTCCCCTGGCAACTATGGTTGGGTGGGTAATGATATGATATGGTGGGTTATTTATAATGCGCTTAATACCCAGAGGTTTCTAAGCGCGGACCCAGGGATCAAACCTGTGTTGCTCCATGCCGTCTTGCTTCCAAGGGGAGCACGTTGTTCCTGAGCTATCCTCCCGATTGGTCAGTTTGCGAATCTGACACGTTTTGTGCATCCTTTGGGTGGGATGGTGCCATCTGTCGTGATACGCACCTGATCACCCATGTTAGGTGTATCAAGTACTGCTTGAACTCCTCTCCCAGAACTGTTGCTGCTCTATGGGCATCTGATGCTCTCCTTACAGGTGAGATGTGCGTGTGCATGCGTCTGTCTGTCACTATTTCATGAGGGGAGAGGTGGTGGCCTTTACTGGGCTGTGTATGCAAATTGAACAGGGCCAGAGGTAGGCAAGACACCCAGTTCTTTTTCAGGGTGTTGCATAATTTGGAGAGCCTGCTTTTGAGTAGGTCATTGATCCCTTCCACTACCCCATTTGCATGTGGGTGGTAAATCAAACACATGTGGTGCTTTATGCCCAACAGTGCTGTGATCTCTTTGAAAAGTTCATTGAAAAAATGGGTGCCGTTGTCGGACCTCAAGACGTCACACACACTCCCGATAGGGGAAAACCTCATGTACGGTGCATTTTGCAGCACACTTGGCACCTGTGTGGGTGCATGGACCAGCCTCAACCCACTTGGAGAATTGCATTTCTCCCGCAGGTCTGCATAATCAATATGCAGCTCCTGAAATGGCCCAATGGATCGGGGCATTGTGCCTCACAGTTTCCTGAGTGTCATGATGTACTGAACACTTGGCAGGTGGTTCATTGAACTACCATCGTTGAGAGGTGGTCCTGGAGGTTAGGGATAAACCAGTCTCATGGATGTCTGCTGCAATGTGTTGCTTGGAGCTGTGAGAAGGGTAGAGTAACTGCTCAAATGCCGTGCGTAGCATAACTACTTTCCTGGTGCATTGCTGTCTCCACATGAGGTCAGTTAGATACTGTGTGCATCCATGTTTGAGCCATATTTCTTGTTCTTCCTGGGGAGCCCTACATTGAAGCTCTATCACTTGGGTTATGGGCATGGTTGTGTATGGGTCTGTGTCTTTTCTTGCAGCCACTGCTGAAACGACATATTCAGGTGGCATAGGCACCTGGAGGTATGCTGCAGCTTTGGCTGCCCCGTTAGCAGCTGTGTTCCCCAATGAGATTTCATCAGTGTTGTTATTGTGTGCTGCACATGTAACAACCCCCACTTCAGAAGGTTCGGCAAGGGCAGAAATCAGTGTATTGAGCAGGGCGGCATGCTGTACTGGTGAGCCGTCTGCTCACCTGAAGCCCCTCCATCTCCAGCGTGAAAGACCTGCATGCCTTGTGGTGGTAACATATGCAGAGTCTGAGTCGATGGTGGCATTACACCCTTTGGATGCTCAGAGGGTCTCAATAAGTGCTATGAGCTCCGCTGCCTGTGCGGAGTTGTGCATGGGTGGCCTTTTCATGACCAGTGTTTCATAATCATCACCCTCTAATCACATCACTGCTGGCCCAACATGTCTCTGCTGTGCGTCCTGGTCAATTGTTGCTAACTCATCAACAAAAAATATTTCCCCTTCCTCTAAAGGGCTGTCTTTGGCTTTAGGGAAATCATCTTTCTCACCCTCAAATGTTGCACAGTCCTGCAGTTGCAAATCCTCGTCAGTGCATGATTCTGTGAGGAACGTGGCAGGGTTCACTGTTTTACACTGCACAATGTGGATGTGTGCGCTTAAGAGAATGATTTTGTATGCTGATGCACTTTGGGTGGTAAGGGTGGATTTCGAACAGTCTAGGATGGCAAATACTGAATGCTCCACATACAAAGTTACAGAACACCCCATCACAAATGGGGAACTTTTCTCAATTGCAAAGGCTGCGGCAGCAAGAGCCTGCTCGCACGCAAACTGCCCCTGCATCACTGAGTCCAATATGCTGCTGGGCTGTTCAAATCACTTCTTTTAAGTCATTGAAACTCTAAACCATATCTGCCAGTCAATTTTGCTGTTCTACTTTTGTGCTTCCTTGCGGCCCTGTAATAGTGGTCTTGCGTATGCTGCATAGTCAAGGACCCATGCCCTGCAGTAATTGCATAATACTAGGAATTTCTGCATGTCTTTTACTGTGAGCGGTTCAGGGGTGGCACGCACTGTTGATGCCCTGTCAGGCATTATTCTTTTTCCATCTGTGGATATAAGCTGCCCTAGTTACTGTACTTCCAGTTGACAGTGCTGGAGTTTTGCCTCGTCTACCTTGTACCCTGTATGTGCTAACAATTGCAATAGGGCAGTGGAATCTCTTTGGCAGTTCTGCTCACTGTCACTACATACCAGTAAATCATCAACGTATTCAATTATTGTGCTGGGTACCTTTATGTTACCTAGCTCTGTGCAGTATCCTATTGAATATACTGGGTCTTTTGCAGTACCCCTGAGGCAAACGATTATTTTCATAGCGCTTTCCACCAAGGGTAAATGCTGTGAGGTACTGTAAGTCTGGGTGCAGGGAAACTGAGAAGGCATTCTTCAAATCTACTACAGTGAAATCAGTTGCTTCTTTGGGGATGCTGCACAAAATGGATGCCGGGTTGGGAACAAGTGGAACTCTTTTTGCACTACGCCATTAAGGGGGTAGAAATCCTGGATCATCCTCCAACTGCCCCCTCTTGTTTTATTGATGGGGTATATCACTGTGTTGCATGATGAGGCAGTGGGTAATAAAATACCTTGGTGTAGCAAGGCCTGTATAGTTTCCCTGATCCCCTCTTCTGCTTGCCTGGACAACGGATATTGCTTAACCCGGGGTAGTACTAGCCCCATTTTAAGTCTGATTCTGACAGGGGTTACTTCTTTTAACATCCCTACGTCATGTGGGTTGGATGCCCATAAATGTGTGGGAACTTGCTGCAAGTCTGCCTGGCTGAATGGGGGTGGTGTGACCACAGCCATAAGGGGACTCTGAACTCTATGGTATTCTACCCTTATATCACAGGGAATGCAAGTTTCCAGGAGGATCTCCCTGTCATTGTTGTCATCCTCAAACAGCTCTGATTCAGTCAGTTCTTTAAGGGGCACAGTAGGATCTATGCATAACACGGTGTGCCACTGGCACCAGTGGAGGTCAGTGCCTAAAACTACAATTCTTTTTCTTATTTTTTTTATTGATACAGCTCATTCAATCAACTTTTCAATATATTCTTTTACACATTTTTTTTCAAATTATACATCATTAAAATATTTACATGATACAATATGTTCCCTAATATGTTCTCAGCTAGTCAAAATTAACAACATTTCAGTTCCATTCATAAGCAGTGTAAAGGAAATCTAATTACTTGTTGCATTTAACTCAACAAGTCTCCTTGCTTATCCTCTCTGTCATATTTCAAGTTTACATTTTTCAAATAATTTACAATTGAATAACTCACAGCTTTACTCTCTGAATGAAACAATCTTATCCATAATTCATCCGATGACAAGATTTCAAAATTATTTTTTTTTTAAATGACTTATTCGAGTATGTAATAAAGCAACACATTCTGTGAATAGATGTTTCAACGTTTTGCAGTGCTTGTGAAAGAATCAACATTAATTTTTTACTTGTGTGGTAACCTTCCACCGAGGCAAAATCTCATTAGTGTACCACAAGTTTAATCGAAGACGCAAAAAGTCAGATCTATAAGACAAACTGGGGAATTTCATCAGGTACAAAGGGAGCACACCATATTTCTTTACAGTGAATGTATTAGAGTGAACATCTGTGTATAGCATGCATTGCTCCCTTGTTCCAACCCAATCCATTTGCCATAACTTTGTTTTGGCTCTAATCGGATTTGCCAGTAACAGTTCAAGTGAGATATCAGCCTCTTGGAAGATGGTTTGTATTACAGATTGCCATTGTAATATAAATTATGGGTAGAGGTTTCCACATAATTTGCTAATATTGATAACAAATCCACTGATTTCCTTGTTATCATACACTTTCGCTACAAGGCACATGACCTCCCTGTGTATATTACATGTAATGACAAGAGACCTAACCCATACCTCCCTACTGGCATTGGCTGGGAGTTGGGCAACTTCAGAACATCTCTCCAGTACTTGCCTTCAATTTGCTGCCAAAATTGATTGGATTTGTGTATCTCGGACTCAGCACCATATACTAAGATTGGGCTAACATTTTCTTTGTAATATGTCATAATCGGGACCACTGAACATTTTCCAAATCTTGCATTTATTATTTTGGATTGAGAGATAGCCGTTGTCAATTTCTCTCTCAATTTTTGTTGATATGGAAGATCTGTAGGATGCTTATTTATATTCAGTCCCGATAAATATATTCAGAAACCACTGGAAGAGATTGTTTCTGTAAGTGTCAATTTATAGATTTATAGCCTCTTCCAACTGACCCAAATTGTATTATTTCTGTTTTCACAGTGTTTATGGTCAGACAGTTTTTGATTGCATACCCACCTCGAGCACCTAGTAATGACTGCAACCCTCGCAGAGTTTTTGATATTAAAACTAAGTCATCCACGTAGAGTAACCACTTTACCGTGGTAGTCCCTAATTTCCATGAATCGGCTGTGACATTCATAAAACACTGACCAAAATCGGAAATAAAGAAATTAAAAAGAGCTGAGGCAAAAGCGCATCCTTGTTTCAGCCCTCTTTCAATTTTTATCAGGGCAGTTAACAGTCCAGTTGTATTTAGATGAATTTGCACTGATGTTTGAGTATGTAGTTGATGTATGTAATTTATTAGGTGCCAATGGGCAATGGGCATCAAGCAATTTATTAAATAACAGTTCTCTAGGTACACAATCAAACGCAATGCAAAAGTCTACAAATGACATACATAACAGCCGTTTCCTATATTGTTTATTTGCTTTGATGATGTTAATGACCAATAGGTTTATGCATGTCCCTAGTCCTGAGAGAAATCCGGTTTGAATGGGATCTCTTAGTCCCCTCTCATCTTGCCATGAGATAAACTCTTTCAGCATTAATCCTGAAAATATCTTTCCCGCTGTATCCAACAAGACAATAGGTCTATATGCTGCTGGGTCAGACCTATCACCTTTTTTAAAAAGGGGAATGATTATTAATTTCCTCCAGGAAGGTGGTATAATACCTGTTTGCATGACCTTCTGGTAAATTAGGTACCAGATGTTTGCCCAAATCTCACAATGGGACTTTAATACCACATTAGATAACCCATCTGGTCCCGGTGCTCGAGATGGACTCAATTTAATTATGGATCACAAGAGATCATCTCTATCTATAACAAAATGATGTTGTAGTGGTATGTCATCAAAGTCAGAGAGACAGGAGGGAAAAAGAGATTGGTATATATTCCCATAATATTCAGCCCATCGATGTTCCAAAACTGCTGTGGTTTGAATGGCTAAATGGGTTTTGTGTGAAGTTTCATTCCGAAGCTGTCAGATACCAGCAGACAATTTAGAGATAATTTCTCTAATCATTTTTTCACCATCTTTCTGGGTCAGTAGAATCTTTCTAGCTTGTGTCTAGTTTCTGTAGACACATTTCAGATGTCTTATTGCATTGTTACTGGCCACCGATGATGTACTCTTGAGATTTCTGATGTCTCATCTCAGCGAACTCTTTTTCTGTTTGTGCTCCATATCAAAGGTATGTATGTGCTTATAGGTGACTTGTTTATCCAAGGTTTTAATTTCACTAACGGTCTGCATATCAGTCGTATAAAGACCCTTATCAGGGTCTTATCAGGGTCATCACTATGCAGTCCTTTTCCAATTTCGATTGTATCATTAATAGGGTCATTCTAGTCCACTGAATCTTAGATCTTCCATTATTTACAGAGATTGTACCCTGGTTCTTGAATACATATACAGGGTCTGGGGCACATTTCCAAGACTAATTCAAACAAAGCTGCTTATGATCACTGTGATCATTATTAAGCACTTCCAAACAATCACACTGATTCATAAATGCACAATCGCTGTGAATAAAATCAATCGTAGCTTCTTGCATTCCTATCTGCCAGGTCGACTTTGCAGGAATATCACCTGGTAGGGTTCCATTAAGGATTATAAGAGACCTTTCCTCCTTAGTGCTATTCCATCTACCTTTAATAGATTGCTCTACGCAAGTTTCTTTTGTCAGTAAATGTAAGTTTAGGTCACCCGTGATTAATGTATGCATTACTTTCCCATCCAAAACCACAGCTTGTAATGCAGCCTCAATTTGTTTAAAAAATGGGCCTGCAGATGAATGTGTTCATCCCCAATAAATATTCAGTATAGCAATCACTACTTTTTGTTTAGTTATCTTGACTAGTTGGACATAGGGACTTACTGCGAGCTAGGCTTCGAATTTGAGGCCCTTCGATTTTCTTGTAGCTACAAGAAGTCCTGCGATAGGTCTCACACGTAGAGGGAGTTTAGCTGGTATCATAACTATGTCATAGTTATCCCATGTAGGAGCAGTTGTTAGCCAGGACTCTTGAATAGCTACTATGTCATAATGTTCTAAGTTGTTTGTATTTGATTTCAGTAAGTGCCTATGGCCTCTAGTGTTATACGAAATTAAACGGCACTTCTATTTTACTTGAAATTGTTATGCTTGAGATTGTCCGTTGTTTCGTGAGTCTTGTCAACTGATTGGTGACCTTTTCCTTAAGATTTTCATGTTCTATTAGGTTTGGATTGGAAGCTAAGCTGAGCTGAGCTGGTGATTCTCCCGCGTACTTTGAATGTCTTGGAATAACAAGAATCCTAATTCATGCAGTGCTGCTCTTTCTTTCCACAGTGTGTTCAATACCACTCCAGATTTAATTGAAATGCAAGCCACTGTTAAGTCACTATCATCTAGAAATTCGACAATGTCGATATCTGTTGAAGTAATATCTTCTAGATTAGGAATTTCCCAACAATTTTTCAAGAGACTTGACCTGTTGAGGTCATATTGAGGAAATGGACGATTTCTACAACATACTATCAAATTATGATAATTATTGTATTGAGATATTTTGTTGGCTCGAGCCAGTTGTAAGTCTGTTCTCATGTGGTGTATGTAAGAAGAATCTTGCTGGTTTTCTGATTTTATTGCATTTGTTAGAATATTCCACTGCGCTGTCTGATAACTTGTATCCAGTCTTTGTGTTCCCGGATCATGTAAAATTGGATTATATGTGGTATTCATAGATCCAGTGTCATGGCCTAGTTGTCTTTCTGGGATAACCTGAGTTATGTTATGTGATGATAATGTGATCGCATTCCCTTTCCTCACTGATCCTTGGTTCAAGGAAGTATATGCTGCCAGAGATTTTTGGATCTCCTCACACATTGCCTCAATAGTTCGAAATGTTTCAGAGATCACATTTGGGGTTATTTTCAATACCATTACTGGACATTGTTGGTAATATCTTGTGTGAAGGTACCACAGGTGCGTTCTCTTTGTTGCTGAACCTTGAGTCAAGGAAAAATATACTGCCAGGGATTTGCGAATCTCTTCACGCACTGCCTCAATTGTCATATGTATTTCAGACATCACATTTGGGGCTGATTTTAAAGGGAGTGTCAACGACTCAGTGCTGTTGCTAATCTTTGTTGATGATATAATACTATCTTGAGTTCTCCTTGTTCCGCCATCAGACATCATTGATTGATGATCAGCAGATATGCTTATTACATTGGCTGTTGGCCCAGAGCTGGAAAGTGAACAGTTTCCTCTTACACCCACAACTGTGCAGTTATCTCTCTGATTATCAGCAATAACCGAGACAAGATCATCGAAGGACTGGTATTCTATATCCATTTTCCTTTTGTTAGTCTCTGTTAGTTTGGAATCTGCTTGAACAAATTTTTTTTTGTCTTTCTTTTCCTTGATTATTGGAACCCGTCTCATGGGCGTAGTTAAATTTGTGAAAAAAACGCCTTGTGCTTGTTAAAGTTTTATAAGACGGTCGATGTTTACTCTTTTATTTTGTGTCCATTTTGTTAATTTCTGTTTCTTCCGAGCTGGACCCGTAAAGAAGTTAAAAGTGATGATGGACTCCTGATGCTCTATTGGGTCTGTTACACTTCCATTGTCTTTCCTTGCTTTATTGAACTCTCCCTTTATGGTTTTGAGAGTGGTAGTATTTTGTTTCTTGGCTTGCACTACCACTAATTCTTTATTGTGTGGGGTTGGTGTGATGTCAATTATACTCTGTGACATAGGTGCTTCCTTGTCCTTTGTTTGTAGAGTTCTATCATTCTGCATTTCATTTTGAAATGATTCTTTATTGGAAACTGGATCTGAAGAGGAAACCGCTCTGAAGTGCTCATTTGACTGACATGTGATTTTGTTATCTATTGTCTTATACAGACGGGCTAAAGACATCAGCGCTGCATTCATTGCTGTTAAAGTGATGTTAATACTTGAGTCTTTTACTGAACAATCATGGCATGGATGATTATTTGATGCAATTTTCTGTGATTTTCAGTAAGTGAAAGTGAAGATAAATGTTGCGATGGCTGTGCAAACATTACCGGCGATAGAGAAAGATTCGGGTCATTACTATTAAAGTGAACTTCTGATAACACAGACAGCAATGGGTTTAAGGAACATTGAAGTATTGATACGCATAACACGGTATGACAGATTCATATATATTTATTATGCTTATATGGGGAAAGATAAGTTGTTCCGTGTTATCAGGCTCCACCGGCTGACCGCGTCTCCGGTTGGTATTTGAAACACCGCTCGCTCTCCGTATTCCGCCGTCCTCGCACTATGACGTGCTTCAGCAGAACTCCGCTCGTGCTTGCTTCGCCTCTCCACCAGCACCCTGTGATCTCGAGCTGTATTGTGTATTGATGATACTACACATCTTCCCTTCTTAGGCATTCAACAACACATCTAGTATGTCTCTCCACAATTTGTGTTGAGCTCATTGTTCCACACAAAGTCTTTCAATCTGCAGGGATGATGAATGACTCTCCCTCTTCTTGACGTGCGCAAGATATCTGTTTTAGGTTTTGGCAAGGAAATCATTGATGGGTCTATCTCTTGCGTTGCTTTCCTCTGACATTCCTCAACATCATTGTTACCATTAGTATTCATTCTCTCCCTTGACTTCCCTTGACTACCATGCATTGGTGCATCACCCACAGGAGAATCCCACAAACACACTCTCTCCATATTCCAGACTCTTCCATCTTCAACCCTCACCGCATGTTTAAACACTTCAACGACCCCAACTGGCTTTGACCATTTACATGGACCATTTCTCAACACAGGCGGAAGTTTGATTCTCACTAGCCCCCCAACCATCAATGGTGGTCCTCTCCCTTTTTTTTTCTTTCTTACAGACATATCATGAGTCTTTTTGTTTCTTAATTGCATAGCTCTGATGTTCTGGCATGCATCCCCGAAATCCTTCCTTATCACAGTCATTCTCTTTAACCAAGATGGTGTTAATTTAGTGTTAGCTTTCCTACCCCTACTCATCTCAAACAGCGACAAACCAGTCGTACAGTGTGTTGCGAAACGGTGGGCATTAATCTTTTGTTTAACAGCTTCTTCCCATTTCATACCATTTGCCCAAGCCCATCTCACAGCATCTTTAAGCACCCTGTTAAAACGTTCAACTACTCCGTTAGTCTGTGGGTGATATATGGCGCTTCTCTTGTGTACAATGGAGTTTTCCCTACAAAATATTTGCATTTCTTTTGAACGGAATTGAACTCCATTATCTGTTAGTATGTTTTTTTGGTAAGCCTTCCCTTCCACATACTTCTCTTAAGAAATCAACTACTATTTTTGCAGTCATGCACGGTTTAATCATGACTTCAACCCATCTAGTCAAAAGATCAATAATTACTATGCAATACTGTTGTTTTCCCTCACTATAAATTGGACCTATTATGTCCATACCTAGGTCTTCCCAAATGTTACCTGGAAGTTCAGTAATTACCATGGGGTAATTTTCACTCACACATCCTCTATCACTCTCTTTGCAAAGGATACAGTCACGTATGACTCTCTCAGCCTGTAGATCATATCCTGGCCACCAGAATTCATCTCGTATTCTTCTCTTCGTCTTTACAATTCCTTGGTGGCCCTCATGACCTAACTCAATGATCTTCCGGCGTAAGCTTACAGGTGGAATAATTCTGTCACTCCTCATAATTCTGTTATTTTCTACCTTCAGTTCATTCGCAACTTTCCAATATTCCAAAAGCCCACTTTCTTCATATTTGGCTTTGGTCAAAGAATTACCACTCATAATGATGCGTTTCAACTTCTTGAAAGTCTCATCCATCTCCTCTGCTTCATTCCATTCCTTTTCCGATATAGCTAGTCCTTCAATATTTAACACAACTTCAGATTCCATATCTTCAACGTCATCTACTTCGGAGAAATTTGTGAGCCTTGAGAGACAATCAGCAGCACGATTTTTCGTGCCTGGTACATACTTCACTACACAATTGTACTCTTGTAGAAGTACGACCCATCGTTTCATACGATTAGAGACATTGGCCAAACCTTTATTCATTATGACATGGACTAATGGTTTGTGGTCTGTGCGAAACTCTACCTCGGTACCCCAAATGAAGTTCCGAAACTTCTCTGCCGCCCATTTAATGGCCAACATCTCCTTTTCAATGGCTGCATAAGTTTTTTCAGCTCCCTTCAGCAATCTGGAAGCAAAGGCTATCAACCTCTCTTTACCATCACTTTCTTGTGTGACTACCGCACCAAGGCCTACATTACTGGCATCTGTCGTGATAACGGTCTTCTTTCCACTCTTGAAATTCCTCAATGATGGTGCCTTATTCAGTTCATGTTTTATCCATTGAAATTCTTCTTCACATTCGTTATCCCATGTAAATGTTTTCTTCTTCAATAACTCGCGTAGAGGGACAGTATGTGTAGCAAAATCACGCATGAATTTTGAATAGTATTCGGCCATGCCGATGAATGTGCGTACTTCTTCTTTGGATATGGGTCTTGGCATGCTTTCTATTGCTTCTAACAGTTGTTTCTTGGGTCTTACTCCCTCTGCTGATATAGTATGTCCTAAATATTCAATTATACCACAATTTAGTTTGCATTTCTCCTTACTAAGAGTCATTCCAGCTTCATACAGTTTCTTAAATACTTGTCGTAATCTCTCGTCATGTATTTCTTGGTTGGTAGCATGTATCAAAATATCATCCTGAAAACATATAACACCTTGGTCTCCTTCAAACAGTTTATACATGACCTTCTGGAAGACAGACGCAGCTGATATAAGCCCAAACGGTAGTCTCTTATACTGATATAGACCCTCTGGCGTAATAAACGCTGTCATGCACCTGGATTCTTTATGTAGGTTCACCTGATGGTATGCCGAAGTTAAATCAAGAGTGGAGAAATGCTTCGATGGACCAATCGTGGAAACTATTTCATGAATATTTGGAAGTGGGTGTCTGTCTGGGATTACACATCTATTCAGCTCACGCATGTCGACACAAATTCTCAATTTACCAGACTTCTTCCTTAAAACAACTAACGGGGACACCCATTCACTGGCGTCAATGCTTTCTATGACCCCTTGGTCGACTAAATTCTTTATTTCATTCTTGACTTCCTCTCTCATAGAAAGAGGAACATTTCGTAATTTCTGCGCAACCGGAACACATCCTGGTCTCATCCTGATTTTATGTGAATATCCACGTAAACAGCCAATTTCATTCTTGAAAACTTTCTCCATCATTTCCTCCATTTTCTCGTGTGTTAAATGTTCCTTTGTTTCGTCATTTCCAATATTCATCACTGACTCATCAGCATTGGCATCCAATTTCACTTTGAGTTTGCTCTGATGAGTCCAGCTTAATAAAGGAACTCTCCCAGATCTTGTAATGTACATTTTTCCATTCGCTTTCCTGTTCTTAAATTTTAGTGAACCCCAAAACCATCCAATGATATCTATTTTAATACCACCATAGGCTCTGGGTCGGATGTCGGGTTCATGTAAATATTCATGTTTCTTTCTGTCCCACATCTCCTGTGGTATTAACGTATATTTGGCACCAGAATCTACCATCATGTGCATATTTACTCCATCTATACACACCATGGCTTTAGGGCTTTCCATTTCTTCCTCCTGTTCTTCATCCGATATAGCAAAAACACATTCATCATCATCATTATTACTGTCATTATCACTGCCAATCCAATTCATGGAAGTATTTGATGCTTTGCAACATCTGGCATAGTGTCCCTTGCCCTTGCATTTGCCACATATAATTTTTAAAGCTGGGCATTCAGGATTATCAGCCCAATGTTCAGTACTGTCACATCTGAAACATCTTCCATCAACTCTCCTTCGTGGATTTCCTCCTTGTCTGCGTGGACTTCTTCTTTTCTCATTTACTCTGGGTCCACCTCTGCTCCTCCTGTTTTCATTCCACGATGCTTTACGAGGTCTTCCTAGTTTGTCTCTGCTGCCAGTTGTGTCCATCACTTGGGCTATTGATTCATTGTTTTTATTTGTGTTCATCGTGTTATTACTCTTTGGAATTTCTTGTTTAATCTCTACAGACTGCATCCTGTTCTCAAGTTCCTGAACACATTTTTCCGTATGTTCAACTTCCTTGGCTATCCTCAGAACTGTGTCAAGAGGTGGGTCATCTTCAGCCCATAATTTTTCCCTTACTTTGCTGCTTCTGCATTCCAACATGAATTGGTCTCGTAGTCTCTCATCTAACTGTGTATTGAATTTACATGTTCTGGCCAATTTTCTTAAATTAGTTATGTACTGTTCAACACATTCACCTTCCTCTTGAATTTTCTTTCCAAATTTGTACCGTTCTAGGATAGTGCTTAATTTCTTTTCATAGTGTTTGCCCATTTTCTTCACTGAACATTCATAGTCATTTAAATCCGCACTCTCTTCAGGCGATAATTCTGGTAAATCTTCAAATTTTTCTTGCCCAGCCAGTCCTAAACAATGTAGCAGAAGAGATTTCCTATTCTCTATGCTACAATTTGGACCACACACCACTCCTGCATAGTGTTCAAAGGCTTTGATCCATCTCTTCCACGGTATTGAGGGTTCCCCTACATCCGTCAAAAGAAACATGGGAGGCGGAACACCACTGAATGCCATTTTGCACAATCTCTTAACACTTAGCTTTATATTTATTATTGCACACAAAATAGGTGGTGTACTATTGTGGTAGATAGAAATCCAGTATGCATTCGCTTTTCCACTTCAGCGTTTCTTGTCACAATGTATTATCCATAGTTTTGCTTTTATTTTCAATTTGCCACACTGTTAAATAATTGTGCTAAACAGTGCCCATCTATAACATGATATACGGTAAGCAATGCTCGTATACTCGGCTGTGTGCTGACAGTGTGGGCGGGGTTTGCTCTTGGACTGTTTCAAATAAAACAGCGATGGCACTTACTTTACTGATGTGAGCTCGGCAGGCGGTGGATTATTCCGTTGACTGCTGCTCCGTTCACAGGAACGGAGCGGACATCATCATCGCTGGGCCACTGCCACGCTCGGGGAACTGAGCGGAGCGGCCCGGTTCCTGATGAAATGTTCTTCACGAACTGGACGCGCAGGTGAAGGAGGCGGTGGAGCCCGAATCCTCGTCGCCACTTGAAGTATTGATACGCATAACACGGTATGACAGATTCATATATATTTATTATGCTTATATGGGGAAAGATAAGTTGTTCCGTGTTATCAGGCTCCACCGGCTGACCGCGTCTCCGGTTGGTATTTGAAACACCGCTCGCTCTCCGTATTCCGCCGTCCTCGCACTATGACGTGCTTCAGCAGAACTCCGCTCGTGCTTGCTTCGCCTCTCCACCAGCACCCTGTGATCTCGAGCTGTATTGTGTATTGATGATACTACAAACATTTAGGTTCCAGTAAAACACCCTGGGGCTGATTCATGGAATTATTTGCGCCGCAAAACAGGGATTTGTGCGCCATTCTGCCCGCAAATCCCCATTTGCTTGCCCCTCCATTTGGACATTGACTTCATTCCCCAAAGCTGTTGTTGTCATTTCACATATATTGCTCTCATTGGGTTTCACTAGTGCATTTTTCTCAGCTAAAGTTTTTTTAATACAACTTGGCGAACTGTGCTCCTGTTCATGTTCACCTCGTTCAGTGGAGTGGGTCGTTGGGGAGCAGAGAGCAATTATAAAACAAACGGATTAGAGAATGAAAAAGCTGCTTCTAGAGCAGAGGACGTTATGTGCTGCACCTGTGCATCATTGTCTTCTGTGATGACATTAAGAGAATTATAGAGCCTTCCTTTACAATGGTGCTTTGATTCTGGCATTAACTGAGTCGCCTGTGTCTCTTCTACTAATATTGGTGACAGTGCTGTTACATTGCTGGGTCTATAATATGTGCGGATATCAAGGCCAACTGAATGAGGGTGAGTTTGTACACTCAAACAACGTGATTTCACAGCAATGGTGGCCATGCTTTTTCTGAGAGAATTCTGTGAATGTTTTACGGTCAAATCACCAGTAGCATTAACAGGTGGCATGCCTGATTTCATTGAGTATAAACCCGGGGCCATGGAAGTACCAATATGAAACACAATAAAAAGGTACTATCTCGATACTCTATTCACAAGTTTCTATGAATTAAACACTAAGGGCCTCATTACGACCCTGGCGGAAATCGAAAAACGATGGCGGAAATGCAATACCGCCATCGAATAGCGCTCGGTGCGACTATGACCCGTCACCGCAAAGTACGATGCCATTAGCGACACCGTAGTGAACGCCAACGCTAACTGCACCAAGTACGCGCGCGCGCGCCATGCCAAACCGTAATTACCACCATGGCGCAACGGTACGCGAATTCTGACCCTAGCGGACATGCACCTAACGCCATCAAGCACGGCGGAAAGTACCATTCCGCCATGGTGAGAAGTACGGCATCGCGAACCAACCGTAAACGGCCCCACTGAGTGCCTGTACACCGCTCCCTGGCCACATTGTACAACTCCCCGTAGGTGCAATGAAGTCACACAATGCAACCAGTGAAATGTACTAGTCATCCATGCCTGCCAACGAACAAATGAATCTCAAGAGGGGCCAATGGGAGCTGCAGGGCACAGATGGCACGAATACAGAAGCCATCCCAATGGACATGACCTCAGTCTCCCACCAAGAAACGCACGCAAACACAGGCACCTGTGACCAGCAATATTCCGAAAATCACATCATTCCACCAATCCACCTGGCTGACCGGCATCTGTTACACAAAAGCAAATCCCCCGCCCCTGAGCATGACATCATTAAAACAGTCATATTGGCAGCCCTCATCCCTGACCTCACTGGGCTTCGTAGGCAAACGCGCCCAGCACAGTACCACGCAACTATACTCCGAAGCTGGAACCCAATGCAGATCTCCTCACAATACATCGCTCCCCAAATAGGAATATGCCACATCACTTGCAAAGAAGAACGCTACACGGTCCATATCAGAATAGAAATTTAATGCACAACAAATTCACCAAGCCCATACAGCCATTAGGCCATGAACTCCAAAACACATTTCACCATTGTGGGCTGCATCCGCAATAAATGACCAGCTACTTCTTGTGTGACGCCCTGTTCCTTCATGGTACACAGGGGCTACATTCTCGTACGAAAAGGCAACATGGAAGCGCCTAGAACCGCAGGGCCGTCCCAATAGGGAGGCACTAGTCCAGCTGAAAAGCCGAAATGTTGCTCCTAGCCACTAGTACTGCGTAAGGGCATGTGGCCCATTGGCGATCGTCCCATAAGATCGTAATGCTGCTCCACTGATTAACACGAAGCAGCAGGTGTCGGGAGTAAAATCCATCTGCAGGAGTGGCATACAGATGGCAGTGGCAAAAGGGGAGGAGATACCTGTCAACCAAATGAAATGAAAAAGAATAGTATGGCCATCAGAACTACATTTGAATTACTCACTTCAATGATCACACCAAATCCACAGCCATATGCATGCTAGCCCACTCCAAAGGATCATCACCACCCAAAAACCACTTGCGAATCATAACTATCTATATCGAGGTGAAAACACCATCACAAACGAGTGTACCTGTGCATGCGTCTGTTAAAACAGAATCCATCAGATGGGATTGGTAACGTGCATAGACACAAGTGTCTGAAGGCGCGTCGAGACAGGGAGGGCTCAACAAGGCCAGATAGACGATGGTCCCACTATGGCAGCCCTGCATCACATAGCGCAGGGGAGGCGGACAGATTCCAAGAAGCCCTGTACATGGCAAACTCTGTATCAATTCATCTGTCCATGCATCCATTCATCATTCCCTCATCCCGTAATGAAAACGCCTGTTTCCATACTCACATAACATGTGAAATTTCCATTGAGTCTGTGCGTTATGCAGCCTGCAAAATCCACTGTGCCCCAGCCCGTAATTCCAGTGTTGTGAAGTAACATGTATTTGGGAACGTCCGGCCTCATCGTCCACTTCGCCATTGCGCATCCCAAACTATTCATATCAATCATTGCATCCTCGCCATGGCCCCTGTCCCAAGGACATTGAACAATATAACGTTATATTTGCAGTCAGACCTGTGGGCATCTCCTCGCCGCTAGCTGAAAACCGAAAGCGGCGCCCTTCGAATTCCTCATTTGCAACATCACGTCGAAAAGGCATCTGTGGCCGCTTGAAATCACAAATTAATCCATCTAGTGCGGCTGTGTGTGAAAATGGCAACTGCCTTCACTCACAAATGGGACGCCCCGCCCGTCGTTGAACCTCGGTACAGTGATGCATGAGGGTCCACCGTTACTCGAGTACTACGTTCCACTGACCCTTCACAAGTCTGTTCGCGACTGCAAAGATAGTACGTGAAACAATGGGACCATAGCCGAATGAACATATCAACCAATGTTACACTGCCATCGGGTACAAATACATGATTGTAATAGCAAGATGCCATTCGTCGAATTGCAGCGTTGTGTGCGGGACGTGCTCGCCCAAAGGGGAGAGCAGCTTGCACAGGTGGAATGAATCACCACAGGTGGAGGCCATACAGCCTGAAAACACATAAATTGCACACCCAGTCTCCTCCCACAACCACTCCGAAATGCTACCGGCAGGACTAGCTATGTTGGCCCTGGGGGACCTGATAGCACTGCAGGTACTCCAACTTCAAGAAGAAGACGAACACCAACTACAACCGGCCGCACGGAGGAGACGCAGGAGGAGGAGGAGGGCAAGGCAGGGCCAGCAAGGGCCGCCAGCACAGCCACTACCACCACGCAGGCAGCCCGCAATCCCACGCCTCCGAGCACATCCGTTCAACCTCACTGATGAGCAGATCCACACCCTCTACCGTTTGGACCGGGACACCATAACCGCCATTGTGGACATAACACAGGCTGACCTTGTCAGCATGATAGATAGCCCAACCGCCATCCCACCCCTACTGAAGGTGGTGTCTGTACTCCACTTCCTGGCCACAGGCACCTACCAGCACACAGTCGGACAGTTGCATGGCATTTTACAGCCACTGTTCTCACGGACACTATTGCAAGTGCTCGATGCCCTCCTGAAGCACGCAGACGACTACATCTCTCTACCACGCTCGGAGCAGGAAATTACGAACACAAAAGTGGGATTCCATGCACTTGCCGGCATACCGGGTTGCATTGGTGCCATCGACTGCACCCATGTGGAATTGGTCGTCCCACATGCCATGGAGGCCCAGTACCGCAACCGGAAACAATTTCATTCTCTGAATGTACAAATGGTGTGTGACTCCAACAGGATCATTACACATTGTTGTGCCCGATTCCCTGGATCAACCCATGATTCTATGATCTTGAGGAACTCTACAATACCACGCTACATGGAGCGACACGCAGGGAACAGATCCTGGCTACTCGGTGAGTCTCATTTCATGCATGATGATGTGGGGTATGTGATGCGGCAATGACCTGGCAGGAAGGGGGGGGGGGGTGCGTACGTAGCAATGGCATTCCACATGATTCGTTTATCGTCCACATACAGGTGATGCCGGATATCCACTGAAGAGATGGCTCCTCACACCAGTCCGGAACCCACGGGACCAGCATGAGGAGGACTACAACCATGCCCACTCACGTACCCGTGTAGTCATAGAACAGGCATTCGGCCTACTGAAGACTCGTTTCCGGTGCCTCAGCAGGTCTGGCGGGGCACTCCTGTACCGCCATGTGAAGGTTGCGAAGATGGTGATGGCATGTGTCATGCTACACAACATGTGCGTACGTAGAAATGTGCCCATGCCCCCTGACGCAGAACTGCAAGCACCTGAAGATGGTCATGATGAGGGTGGGGATGTGGCAGCACCTCAAGGAGTCTTCGACGCACAGGAGGGCCGTGACATTCGTCAGCATCTCATAGATGCATGCTTCTAGCACTCACGCCTGGTGGCTGATACATGGACACGGGACTCGTGGCACTGTGTGTGTATGGTACATGCACAATATGGACTGTACGCCTATAATGGCCTCGTACACAAAGATCAATGTCCACACATCTCATTGGTTGATCGTGCATTGTTTATGGCATATGTGATATCATGTTAAACACCCTATCGACCCGCCACCCAAGTGAGCCCAACACCCCTCCTCCACCCTCCTACCTCCCCCCCGAACACCAGTGTCCAGAGATGCTCATTGTCAGTGGGCAGTCGCTATTGCAAGCCCCCTCTGCGGGTATCAGGGGCATCCCTGCCTGTGGAGCGCAGGTTCCTCCCAGATCTACGTTGGGGGCTGCCCTGGACGGAACTTGCAACGGATGATGTCTCTGCCTGCTCACGTCCATGCATGTCCCTAAGGGTTTGTGAGAGCTCAGTGAGCACACGGCGCACTGCGGCAAGTTCGGCACATACGTCTTTGGACGTCGCATGCAGTTCCCCCCTCAGGCTCTCGGTGCTTCTCTCCATTTGGACTCTCAGGCTCTCGGTGCTACTCTCCATTTGGACTCTCAGGCACTCGGTGCTACTCTCCATTTGTGCCCTTAGTGTCTCTGTACTTCTCTCCATTTCTGCCCTAAGTGTCTCAGTTGATGTTTCTATGTCTGCCTTAGTGCCCCCACATTCATCGGCATGGTCCTTGAGGAGCGTGGCCAGTTGCTGCTGTTGCACGATTAACTGGTCGAGGGACTGTTGCCTCTGCTGGGCCATGGCCATTTGCGGTGGTGTCACAGAGTGGCTGTTCGCGTCATGTTGCCCTGCCACAGGGCTTGTGGGGGATGGCCAGTCGTCGTCTTGTGGGTGCCCCTGCGTGGTATCCTCATGGTGTACGGGATGGAACAGACAGGGGGATTGGGACAGGTCATGGATGGATCTGACTTCGACATCCCCGTTTTCTGTGTCGGAGCATGCTGCCATTAATGCAGTGTCACCTATGGTGCTGCTGCCACCAGAAGCAGTGCCTACTGTGGCATCCATTGGGGGGACCTGTGGTGGTGGTGGTGTGGGCATGCTGGCTGCTGGGGTGCCTGTTGGAGTTCCCTCCTCTGTGCTGCCACTTGATTTGTGCTGCTGCCGTGTCTTGATGCGTGCAGCTGAGGTGGAGGGTCTTTGGCCGTTGGTCTTGGCCCTCTTTGCAGGTGTGCTGGTAGGGGTGTCCTGGAGCACGTCGTTTGGATCGGACCCTGTGGTGGAGTAAGGGAGGGCGTGCGTTATTAATGGGTCTGTGGGAATTGGAATGGCAATGTATCACATGCATTGGGGTGGTACCTGAGGGTGATTTGGGTCGGGGCCTTGGAGGTGGTTTCATTTGTGTGTGGAGTGAGGGTGCAGTTGTTTGGCAGCCTGTAGTTAGGGTGTGCCTGCTGCACGTGTAGAGGGTGTTTTTAGGATTTTTAATTATTTATGTATTTGATGTGAGTTTTGAAGTGTGCTATCAGGCCTATGTATGTGGACGTTCTCCTGGACATGTGTTGCTGTTGCACTATGTGGGCACGTGGTACTTCACATGATTGGACATTGTGGTTTTGGCATTGTTTTATTTGGGCCACCTACCTGATTCTTCGGATGTCTGCACTCCTTTCTCCATCCCTCCGACTCCCTCTATGCTCTCCATTCCTATGGTGGAGGCACAGATTTCTTCCCAGGGGGTCAACTTGATGGGTGATTCCGATCCTCCCCCGGTGGCTGTGGCAATGTTGCGGTTGGCAGAAAGTATGCTACGGACGCGTATCCGCAGGTCGTCCCATCGCTTTCTGCATTGCTGTGGGTTGCGGGGTGCGGTCCCCACCGCACTTACCCGCTGTGCCACCAGGGCCCATATGGCCTTCTTGTTCGCAAGTGCCGTCCTGGTCATTTGCGTGGAGAAGACGGCGGCTGCATTCTCCTGGAGGGTCTCTGTGAGTACGGTGAGTTCCTCACGGGAGAAGTGGACCTGCCGCTTGCGGTCGCACTCTTTCTTCGCTACTTTTCCCATTTTTCTTGGTTTCACTAGGGTGGATGACGGGTTGGGATGTGTCTCAGGGTAGTATTTTTAATGGTTGTGTGGATTTAGTGGTTTTATAGGTGTACGGCGTGATGTTTCCCGTTCCGGGACCATGCTTTTACTTCCGTTTACGTATATTTACGGTCACCGTACTTTCCGGTTGGCGCTCACTGCGGTGTCCGCTGAGATGGGTGGCGGTATTGCACCTAGGGCGCCGTACGGCGGCGGTGTGGGCCGTTTTGGGGTCATTTCCGCCATCGCGGACTTTGCACTTCCGCCATGGCGTGGTGCTCGTGCCCGATGGGTCGGAATGAGCCGCACTTTGCTCCATCGTGCAATGGCGGAAACGCTATTTACGCTGTGGCGGTCCGGTCAGTCACTTTCCGCCAGGGTCGTAATGAGGGCCTAAGTGTTACCTTTGTTGGGCACAGCAAAGGTTGGTTAAACAAAAAAGGAAGAGTGAAGGGAGGGCGCTCGCCACTTAGCATCAAAGCAGCTAAGCAGCAACACTCCAGTCACTCTCCAGCACTTTCCGTGCACTTCTCTAATGCGCGTGCTAAGCTGGTCTTATAGTCATAGGCACACAGAGGGAGCCTGACAAAGGCAAAGTAAATGGGCTTTAAAAAGTCACCAATTCTTTTCTTGTTTGGAACAAAAATAATAAATTACATTTAGACCGATGAATTCAGTCCATGGATTCAATAGGAGCTAGGAGGAGAGTTAATTGCATACCTCGATGTTCTTGCAGTAGCGTTCTCACAGGGGCCAGGCAGCTAAGCAGCCACACTCCAGTCACTTCCCTCGTGCACGTGTAAAGCTGGTCTTATAGTCACAGGCAAACTGGGGGAGGGGGGGTGGAGCCCGACAACAGCAAAGTAAAGAGGCTTTAAAAAGTCACCAATTCTTTTCTTGTCACAATGTTCTTGCAGTAGCGTTCTCACAGGGTCCAGGCAGCTAAGCAGCCACACTCGAGTCGCTCTCCAGAACTTTCTGTGCACTTCCTGACACTAGTAGGCTCTCTAGGTCTAGGGAGAGTTATCGTTCCTGCAACTAGCTCCGGGGACACCACAGGTCAAAAGATGAAATCAGTGGGTACTCTCCAGCAAGTTCTGGTAATTTGGGGGACTGCTCGGCAAGCTCTGTATTGCCATATATGAACAAGTCTGGGTATACTAGAATGTCTCTTACCGCTACATCACATGCCCTGGCATGTATCACGAGTATTGCCCTCATTGAACACATGCCAGGCGTGGCGCAGACAATACCACTACTGTGATTGAGATTGTCTTGTTTAACTTACTTAGCAGATCCCTACCGAGCAAGTTGACAGGAGGACTCTCAGAGTATAAGAGGGGAGCCCTTATGACCTTCCCTCCCACCTTTATGTCTAAATCTTTTGCGGAAGGAACCGTTAAAACAGCCCCAGAGAATCCCTGCGTGTCAAGAGTTTTTCCTGACAGAGAGAAGTCACCTTCACTGATACATGTTTTTTACACTCCTGAGTCCACCATAAAGATTAATTGTTTGTTCCCTATCTCTACCCCATCAACGGTTCCTCTTCTGGATTTAGGGTCATTGACAGGACTGGACACGCAAGTGCTCTCTGCGGGCTGTCCTAGTCAGGGTATGTGTCTGTCCCAGGGACAAAAAAGGGTTTCCTCTACCACTCTAGTACCTTGAAAGGGGGCCACTGTGCCATTAGGTGCAGTGCCAAAAGTGTTCCTATGCTCTGTTGGCGGTGGGTTAGGGCGGGCTGGTAATGCTGGACTGCCTGTTGCTGGTGATGTGGGTGACAGGGGCCAGGGACCTGTGGGGGTAGCTGTGTGTAAGCCTGGTGGATCTTGTATGGTATCAAAGTCATTCTGGGAGGTAACCCTTGGGGGGTTCCCTTGGAGTCGATGATAGTACTGCTTATTGAAGTTGTACCCTCCTCCCTGCCTACTCCAGCACTCTCTTGAAAAGTGCCCCCATCTCCTGCATGTACACCACTTCTTGGCCTCAGACCCCCAAATCCACTACCTCTAGAACCTCAGACCACACATCGTTCTCGATGTTGTCCTCCTTCCCACTGTGGTCCCGAGAATTGCAGATTGCCTCCCCACTATCATCGTCCTCCTTCTGCCACACTGCCGCTATTCTTGCTTGTGCTGCATTAGAGGCACACCCTCCCTCTTCTGTCTGTTCTGGCGTTGGCCCTGTCGATACTGCAGCCACTTTCACTAGTTTATTTTGGACCAGTTTATCTTCCTCAGCCTGTTGCCTCTGAATTGTTTCCGTCTTGCACTTTTGTATTCTTCTACAATGGTGAACTACAATGCTTTGGATTTCGGGCCACCCCTTGGCTTCTACACCCGCTATTTTGTCCAGTGCTTTCGATTCTTCTTAAGGTAGGCCCCTTTTTACTATAAAATAGAAAAGTGAGGTTGATAGGTCCCAGGCACTGCCTGTTTCTGCTCTCCACATCTCTTGGACCCTGAGAATGTAATGGGCTGCATCTTCATCATCCACCATTGTGCAGTGCATGATCGATTGTAAGTCTGGTCTATCGGGGGAACGTTTGGCGTAACGCGTCCCATACCCTTGCTCTAATCTTGTTCAATGACGCTCCTTCATGGGGATCATTGCTCAAGGTTACTCCTGGGTATTGGGCTTTGACTCACACAGTTTCGGCTTGGTCCCTAACTGCCCCTTTTAACAGGCTTGTAATGTCCCCGATTGCTAAGGGCACCACCGCTTTGTTCTTCTCAAATGCATAAATCCATTTACCAGACTCCCTGCCGTGAGTTGTGGGAGGGCCTTAAGGAGGTTATTCTTGTCCATTTGTGCCCAGTGTACATAGTGTTGTCTTCCTTGTGTATCAATGGCATTTGCATTTTCATTTAGTCTTTTCCGCCTTTAGCCACACTTCCCTTTTTTCTTGCTAACGCTATCCTGCCAAATCTCTCCCTCAGTCTTCCGTCCCACATACTTTCTGATTGTGGGGTGGGTTTGGGTGCTTGTTCTGCGTCACTCCAATATTCTTCGTCTCCTCTTCGGGACCCCACATTCTCATAGCCCAAGCTGTCTGTTTCTCCGTCACGCTTACGTGAATGGTTCTTATGGGTGCACTATCTATTCTGAATAGGAAATCGCCCGATTTCCACTCTTCTCCTGCTGGTTGTGCCGGTGTCTCTATAGACAGCACAGGTGTGTCTGCCTTGGTCGTATTGCATGCAGCCCTCAGCCTGGATAGCTCAGTCTGCATTGGAGGCCAGTGCCACTTCTAAGTCTCTTGTGCTCACTCCGGTGTGGGCAGTAACCTCCAGAGCTGAGACATACAGGGGAGGCGGGTCGTGGCGGGTCCCCCCGCCATCATGCCTGCTGACACATACGTTGGGTTGGTGTACCCTTCCGCTGCGCGAGTTGCTAGCGGATATATCCCTTTTTTCATTTCTACCTTCTTCCCATTTTCTCCTGATCCTGTCTCTTTGCTACTGTAGTGTGTTACCCCTTACCCCTTCTGATCCTCCGTATCCTCAAATCTTTCCAGAGATTCAATACTTCCCTCCTATTCTGCAATGGTCTTCCCTTACATTCTGCTGTCAAGAAAGTAGACTTATGTCCCAGCAACCCTCCGTCAAAAGATCCTTGCTCTGGCCAGGAGAGGGGCATCCTCCCCCCTTAGGCTCAGTCACCCATTGGTTATATTTTTTATTTTTTCGCAATATAAAGGCAGTGCCTTGTATATGTGTTCTAGGGGCATTTCTACCTTCTTAGTCGTGTCTTGTGTGTGTGTCGACTTGGGGATACCCCTACGCTGCTGCGCCACAGTTAAACAGTAATTTGTTCAGTTCAACAAATGTACAGTTCAGTTACATCTCTGATATCCTTTAATACCATCAGCAATATTCCCAAAGCAAAAATCATCAATTCACTTTCCCCATCCTAGTATCCCTCAACAGAGCTTTTTACACACGCACCTCATGCTCTCCTGATACGCTCACACACACACACACACACACACCACACCCAACCCTCCTGAGCCTCCGCCTTACACTTTTAAATACACCAACAAAACAAACTAAAATAACAAGCTAAAACAACAACCACTACTATTGAGAGACTCTCTAATCATGGAGAGCTCCTATATTTATCACTATATTTTTCCCGCACTGGTCAAGACAGTGCAAGTGGCACCACGCCCCTCCCCCCCTTTGCTTGGGCGGGGGGCTCCCCATTCTATTTTCCTTTACCTTAATATCCTTAAAAAAATGAATAATAAAAACCAAAAAAATCAACACACTCCATAAACATCATACATTCCTATTTTCAGTCAGAGCATGTTCACACTTTCCACGCTGCTCCATACACCCAACCCCACTTTGGTATACCTTGCAGGCAATACTCACGTGTGTGTGTTCTCCCAAAGACCTCTGTTCACTGGGTTCCACAACCGCCCTGCACCTCTCCTTGGGGCCGCACCCAGCTCCAAAGAGCAGGCAGGATTCTGAAAAGACGGCTCCCGCAAGGCCACTTGTGGTACGCGTTTTGGGACTGCTCACTGTAGGCGTGCACGGCCCTTCCAGAGAGGCTGCCTGGATACCTCTGCAGGTACGGGGGCGAAGGGATCACGTCGGCAGAGTCACCAAATGAAGGAAAGTCTCTGTTTACGATCATGCCAGAATGACTATAACCCTCTAAGAAAATAGGCCAAGAGATAGCTTTGCAAGGATAACAAGTTTAATTGTACAGAATACAAAATATCAGCAAAGGACTCTGCTGCTCGAGAACGTTCTGGCTCATTCAGTACAATCAGTGGTTTAAAAAGGACAAACACCTCACTTGAATACAGTAACAACTGGCATTACTGATTGGTAAGACTATATACATGGGCCTGCTCCATAGGGGATGCCAGGCTACAATTGGTTCCCTTTTCCGCCGTCTGTTAGTTCCCACGTGTGTCAGCTGGCCCCATCTATCAGGAGAGTGAAGGTCAGGTCTATCATAAGTTACATTGTAAAAGAACAAGTTACTTACCCATGGTAACTTTCTTTCGACTGGATGTTCCTCCAACGCATTCCTCATCTTATATTTCCATATCCAGCTTGAGCTGCTTCGGAAATATTTTCCAGCAGAAGGTGCTGCGCGTCAATGCCCGTTGACTCGATGTCCCTCAGAGGCCTCTGTCTCGATGTCAGCGTCATCGATGGTATAAAGCATGTGCAGGGACCGTTGGCTTCAGTTCTATTTTTAAAGCGTCTATAGTATATCCTACACCCGGCTGTTACTCCTCCTGAAAGAGTGAATACTGCAATCACATGGAAAATTCTACTGCGTGGTAGGCTGAGAGGGGCGATGAGGAATATGTGGGAGGAACATCCAGTCGAAAGAACATTACCATGGGTAAGTAACTTGTTCTTCAAATGGATTGTGTCCTCCCACGTATTCCTCATTTTATGATAAACTCCCAAAGCGGTGAAAGTATTCCTGGAGGTGGGACTCAGAACTTTGAGACTCATAATGATTTAGGAGTTCCTACATAGGTCTGTGTGCACAGAATGTTCCATTGCCTTTCCAAATAGACCTTCCTGGCTTGAGGAAGCGTCCAGATTATAGTGCTTGGTAAAAGTGTGTACAGACGACCATGTGGCTGCCGCACAAATATCTTTAACTGGGACAACCCTCTGTAATGCAGAGGAGGTAGCCATGCCCCTGGTCGAATGAGCTGTAAAACCCTCAGGGGGATCCTTTCCTGCTAATCTGTAGCATTCAGATATTCCTAAAGTGATCCATCTTGACAAAGTTTGTTTCAAAATTGCCATACACAGCTTGTGGCCGTGTAACCTACAAAAATTGGTCAATGTGTCTTATTTTAGACATCCTGGAGATGTAAAATGTCAGTGCAGGCCTGGGATCAAGCCTGTGTAACCTCTCCTATTCCTTTCCAGGATGAGGAGGAGGATAAAATGAAGGTAACATTATTTTCTGAGTTAAATGAAAATCAGACACAATCTTGGGTAAGAAGGTTTGCTTAACCTTAAGGACTCCTTATAGAAGATTGTATAAGGAGGCTTGCAGGACAAGGCCTGAAGTTCAGTCACTCTTCGGGCTGATGTAATGGCCACTAAAAGGATGGTCTTTAAAGTTAATAACCTTAAAGGGTTGGTATTAATAGGCTCAGAAGGGGCACACATTAGAAATCTCAACACCAAGTTGAGGTCCCAAGTTGGGCCTTGAAATGGGACTGGGGGAAATGTATTTGTTAGTCCTTTTAAGAATTGTATTACAAGAGGGATCTTGAATAAAGATACCTCTTCAGAGGAGCCCTTAAAAATAGAGCACGCTGGCAGATACCCCTCAATTGTACCAACCTGGAGTCCCAAGTAGGCTAATATAAATGATTACACCATAGGTGATTTGCATGTAAATGGATCCTCATTCTTATCCCTGCACCAACTGCAGAATTTGTTCCAACGGCAGCAGTACAAAGGCTTTGTTGCTGGCATTCTAGCCGAAAGCACAATCTCCATTACGTCTTCTGAAAGGTCCCAATTCTTGTATCTCAACCTCTCAGAATCCATGCATGTAGGTTGAGAGTCTTGACCTCTGGATGGAAAACCCAACTCTCTCTCCTCTCTCTCTCTCTCTCTCTCTCTCTCTCTCTCTCTCTCTCTCTCTCTCTTACTCTCTCTCTCTCTCTCTCTCTCTCTCTCTCCAGAGAGATAGAGGAAGAGAGAGAGAGAAAGCGAGAGAGAGAGACAGAGAGAGAGAGCGAGAGAGAGAGAGAGAGAGAGAGAGAGAGAGAGAGAGATAGAGAGAGAAGATCCTCAAACACGTCTCCTAGAGCTCTTCTTAGGGAAATTCCTTTGAGCAGTACCGCTCGCACTTCCGGGTGACACCGGTCGTGAAAAGATCCACTTAAGAGGTTCCCCAAAGGGTGAAGATCTCTTGAAGGACTTCCTGAGCTATTCCCCACTCGTGGGAGACTGTGCTCTGCCTGCTCAGAGCGTCCACTGCTGTATTCTCTACTCCGGCTAGGTGAACTGCCGATAGGGAGATTTCTTCTTGAATTGCCCAGTACCAGAGCTGCATTGCTTCTCTGCACAGTGGTAGTGACCCTACACCTCCTCTCTTGTTGAGGTAGTACATGGCCACTGTATTGTCTGCCAATTGCAGGACATTCTTTCCCCACACAGAGGGCAGAAAGGCCTTCAGCGCTAGTCTGATTACCCTTAGCTCCAAAAGGTTGATATGTAGTTTGGACTCCGAAAGAGACCAACGTCCGCTGATTGTCAGATCATTGGCATGTGCTCCCCACCCTGTGAGTGAGGCATCTGTTACTACCGTTATCTCCGGCCATGGCTGCCAAAAAGGTTCTCTCTTGAGAATGTTGCCCTCGCAGGCCATCACAGGAGATCCTGTGCAACCCTCTGTGGAACCTGCAGGAGATCTGACATCCTGCCTGAGAATTGGGACCATTAAGTCCTGAGAGCCCACTGCATAGATCTCATGCTCAGGTGCGCCTAATGCACTACAAAAATGCAGGATGCCATGAGGCTGAGGCAACCTCAGAAAGTCGAAGGCCGGGAGACGCTGGGCACTTTGGAATTTGGTGACCATCTGCAGAATGTCTTGAGCCATCGCATCTGGTGGTGAGGCTTTTCCCAGGGATGCATCTAGGACTGCTCCAATGAATTGGAGCCTTTGAGATGGTATCATGTGGGACTTCTTGAAGTTGAGGGAGATGCCCAGTCTGTGATGGAAGTGACAGGTGGAGCTAAGATGTTCAAGGGCCTGTATGGGGGAACTGGCCCTGATCAGCCAATCGTCCAGGTAGGGGTACATGAATCCCCCCTCTCCTTAGAATCGCTGCCATCACCGCCATCAACTTGGTGAAAACCCCCAGGCGGAGGTCAGTCCAAATGACAGAATGAAAGTAAGCATCCTGAAGGGCCAATGATACCATCCAGTCCTGAAGCTGGAGGGCCTGAAGGATCTGAGAAAGGGTAAAGATTTTGAACTTGTGCTTCCTGAGGAATTTGTAAGTCCAAAATGGGTCTCAATCCTCTGTCATTTTTTTGAATTAGGAAGTACAGGCAGTACAAACCCTTGATCCTCTCCACTACAGGTACTGGTTCTATAGCACCTTTCTCTAGCAGGGTCAGGATTTCCTGCATAAGGAGCAGATCTGGAACTTTGAAAGAGCGATTTCCAGGTGGATGACTCTGAGGCTTTTTAGAAAGGGAAGGCAGTAACCCTGGGCAATTGTTTCCAATGCCCCTGTGTCTGAAGTAATGCCTTGCCATTCTTTCAGACACAGTGAGAGTCTGTCTCCCACTGGGGTCTTGTGAACTAAGACCTCAGAGAGGTTTTGAGGCGGCTGGAGCAGTGGCTGATGGTAAAATGGCGGCTGCCAGGACGGTCCCAGTGCTTCTTCCCACCCACCACAGTGACATTTCTCTGACCTCTTTGATTAGACAGTCCTCTCCTCCTTCCAACTGAGGAGTAAAAGCGAAAGGACCTAACCCTCCAAGGTGTGGTGGTGGGGCAGTTGTGTGGCTGTCTAATAGCAGCACCGATGGATTTTGCTGCTGATTTGGAGGTCTGCAGTTTCTCCAGGCTCTCGTCATCCTTGCTACCAAATAAATGTGTGCCATCAAAGGGCATGTTAAGCATTCTGTATTTCACATCTGGAGCAAAACCGGACTTTCTTAACTGGGCAAATCTACCCATTACAGTACTAGTCACCATGGACCAGCTGATGCTGTCAGCAGTGTCGAGACCTTTCTGGAATGATTTGCACATTGCGTCCTTCCCATCCTTGACTAGATTTAAAAATCTGTCTCTTTCTTCCCTTTCGGGGATATGCTCAGCGCCATTTACATTCCCAAATAGTATGAGTGAATCTGGCCAAGGTGCACGTAGCATTCACTAACTTTAGGGCCATACTTCCAGCAGAGAAAACTTTCTTGACCAAAGCATCGGAACACTTGTCACCTCTGTCTGGGGGAATAGTCATGTATGCATTTTGTCTTGAGGTGGATGTGGCAGCCTGTACCACCAAACTTTCAGGAGTGTGATGTTTCATCAGATAACTGGGGTCACTACTGAATACTCTTTATTTTGGATGTTAGTTTCTTATTCACTGCCAGAATTAATTCTGGCATCTCCCAATTTGTATTTACTCTCCTTTGCAATGCCACATGAAAAGGAAGAATAGGATCCTCATGGGATCCTTTATCTAGGATGTCAGTAAGAGAATCCTGTTCATATATTGTTGTGGTTCTTTTCCACCCCATGTATTCCACCACCCTGGACATCAAATGTCTGTAAGACCCTTCCACATGGTCAGTAAGGTCAGGTCTCCCAAACTCTAATTCTGGGGGTGTAGCTAGTCTGCCTGCATTTTGCAGGAACTCCTGTAAATTGTTTTACCTTGATTCCTCTGAGATTAAGGGTTCAGGGACTCCAGGTGTTCCATATTGAAGACCATGAGGTTGTGAATCCTCAGAGGAATGTTCTGCTTCCTTATAAATCGAAGAAAGTGACAAAACAAATCCTTTCTTGATAGTGGTGTATACGATTTTCTGCAATTCTCGATGGCGTCGCCAAAATCTTCGACACCGTTGAGGGCTTCGACGCATTTGGCGTCAAGGACTTGTCTGACACCTTTGGCGTCGAGGACTTGTTATTATGCATTGAGGAGTCTTTCGGCGCTGATGGTGTCGATGACTTCTTCCTCGACTCGACGGATCATTCAACCACTTTTGAGGAGATTTTTCTTTGCCCTTATTCTTGTAGAATTTCTCAAACTGGGCATGGATTTCATAAATCTTCGAGGGGGTCCAGGCTGCATTCTCAAATACTTGCATCATTTTAACTCTGAACTCTCCCACTCAGCCGGAGAGGCTGATTTTGGCTGGCATTTTACCAGTTCTGGGAGGACCTCGAAGACGGCAACCTATGGTGCCTTTTCTTTGAACGTTGCGAAGATGACGAGTGGTGAGAACCCCTGCGTGATCTCGATCATTTTGTCTTCTTTTGACGGGGAGAAATATTTCCCGACTCGTCTGAAGACTGTCTTTTTGACGGGGTCATTGAAGGGGATTTTGACCTACCTGCCACTAATGTTCCTCTTCGCTCTTCGGGGCTTTCGCCGTCACCGATAGGCAGGCCTTATAGTAGAAGGTAGCATGAGAGGAACTGAGGCACACAATCCTGGCATTTCTTAAACCCTGATCTCTGAGTTGAAGATGCCGATGATGATGCCATTTTTAAGACTTTTACTCGAAGATTCTCGATAGGGAACCGAAGCATAGCTTTCGCGGAAGAATGGAACTGAAGCCAACGGTCGCTGCGCGTGCTTTACACCATCAATAACATCGACATCGAGACAGAGGCTTCCGAAGGACATCGAGTCGACAGTCATTGATGCACAGCACCCTCTGCCGGAAAAAATGTCTGAAGGAGGTGAAGCTGGGTATGGAAATATCATAAGATGAGGAATGGGGGAATGGAGGAAGAAATACAGTCAAACTGACCCACACTTTCTGTGCTTTGTTGATACTTTGTTGATACCGCTCCTCTCGCATCCAAGGTTTCCACCCTCATTTTACCAGTATCTATTAACTTAATATATTTTTAAAGACAGTCCAGAAATACCATTCCTAAACAATGTGATGATACATAATGCATAATTACAGTATTTCTACTCTAAAACCTTGCATTGTCTCCATATTTTTTTCGTAAAGTGTATTGTCTAAATCTCAGGGTCAATCATATTTCATTTATAGTGGAAGGTGCATCCTATTGACGAGTGAACACTTTTGAAAATGTACATGGTCACACAACCAAATGCTTTTGATGGAAAATATAGTTTCATAACCTGCTTGTTACATACATCTGTGACTCTGGTGCATAACCCATGACCTGATCTCAAACTCCTTGACATTATATTTCATCACCATGTTGATTTATACTGGCTAACCTGAAACTGAGATATCTGCAAATTACAATATTCCACCTAGTTTGCACAGTCCTGTCTGCTACACCCTCTACTCTGCTCAGTTTATCACTTTCGTTCCTCCTAAATACACACATCTAACTAGAGGTTTACACAAAGTAGTGATCAATATTTCCATCCAGTTTGTACATCTACTGACTTACTGCATACTATGCAATGTAGTTAGTATCTAGAGCTTGATTTACTTCATGGTTGCACTATATATTAGTACCTGGGGGAGGGGAGGAACTGGCCAACCATGAGGCCAGAAACGCTAACGGAATCCGCAAGTAGCTACCTGCATTTCATGCAGCCCACTGCGCCTCTGCCCACCCTTCACCATGTCCTTGGAGTTGCCACTGGAGTGCCACACCTTGAGCCCTATGCCCCACCAGAACCCATCAGCAAGGCCAATCCATTTAAACGAAGCATGAATTCTGCAAATCCTGGTTTCCCTAGAACTAAACAAAAGTATCAGCACCCCAGATGGCAGAAGGGAGAGCAAATAGTCCTGAAGTTGAAAATGACCTTAAGTGCCACAACACCATACAATGTACTTGGTCTCTAGCTATAACTTTCCTTTAACATTGAATGTTTTGATTTATGAAACTCCTGGACTTCTCCTTCCCGGTAAACGATGGGGCAGGCATACAGTATAAAGGACATTGCCCTGTGCAACACCGACTGCACCCAGCTGCACAGAGGTTTGCAAAAAAAAACTTTTTCAGAGCCTTTTTTATCATCTATGTACATGTTTTACTGGACTGTTGCTCATTTTATGTCTTTGGTACAAATAATTTCTGATGACATTAAAAATATTAGTACGGAATTGCTAATCAAATAAGTCTGTTTCCTAATCAAGAAACATTTAATTAGCAAACTCTGCTGATCAATTGTTGAAAACTAATGTATGCCTTGAAATAGACTTTTTTTTAACCAACAGGGTGAGGGAGCGAAACTACTTTGTTCTTGAAGAACATAAAGAAAAAAGAACGCTGTTGAAATTACCCCAAAAATAGCCCAATTCATAAGCATCCCAAAAAGGCAAATCGCTATGCAGCTGGGAAATGGAAAGCCAGGCTGACTTGCTTCTTACAATGCTGCTGATTGGAGCAAATCTTGATAGGGAGTTCCTCACTTGGTACTACAACAGAGGACTTTGGAAAAATAAATGTTTTTGATTTGGCCATTTCATTCCGTTGCACTGCTGGTTGCTATGCCAGACAGATATTCTCAGTTTAGGACACCATTTTCCTCTCTCTCTCTTTTGTAACAATGGTTTTCGCAAACTTCTGGCTTGCGCCACAAACGTTTGTCAAAACCAAAAATAGTTCAATGTGTACAATGTCTGCCACTGTTATCTCTGTGCAATATCATGGAGGTCAAAGTTGTGACCCCCACAGTTCCACTGACTCTTCGGGGTCCTCCCTCCACTAGTTTGTTGTTAACACACACATTTGAATCCAGAGCAAGCCAAGCTTTTCAAGGATTTTGTTGTTGGTTGCACCTTCCCAGTTTCTCCCATCACCATGTATGCGACACCTTCCTTTGCCAGCCAGGGCCAGGAAACCATACAGTTGTTTTTGAATTTTTGATGAGAAGGGTCTGACCAGCGGCTTTCGATTTCAAAGCTTGCAATGCACATTTCATTTCAAGCGCTCGTTCCTGAAACAACTACTACAGGCTCCACTGTGAGCTTTCAATTACCGCTAATGGCGTGAAACACTGATGCAGCACAGCATGATTATTTTTAAGGTTGTTTGTTTTAAAGTGATGTTTGCATCATTTAATCCGGTTTCACAGGTATCGTTGTTGTGGTTGGTGTTGCCACTTTAAGAATATGTGTTGTGACTTCGGCAATAAGGAGCCTCAGCCGGCATGTGCATGAGAATGGCGGCAGAGTTCATGAATGGCACCTATGTCTCTGCATCTCATTATTGACCCCAGATCAGCATGTGTAACCTGGGAGCCCCCAGGGCACTGTCCTGCTGTGTCACCACAGCACAGTTGCTAGCCCGGGAGCCCCTGGCAGCTGACTGCAACAAAGATACTCGGAGAGTATGCTGGGTGGCCCCAGCACTGATCGGGGCTGGCCTGTGGGACCACAGGTCCAGTCACAACAGTTGGCACAATTTATTGTTATTTTGCAAAATAAGCCTTTAACACATTTTAAGATGAAAAACAATGAAAAAAGCATATTTCATCAACATCGCACATAATGCAATTTAAAATAGTACTTAGTCAAAGAATATGATTTTGGAACCAGAACTACAGTTCCTTTTAGGTGCACATACATACTCTCAATACCCAAAAACAAAGGCCTTGAAGGAGTATTTACGGAGCAGCCAATTTCAGAATGTGCTAATCACAGATGCCAGGTCACCAGGTGGAGCGTCGTTTTTTGTCCCCAGAAAGGATATGACTGAGCTCTGCCCTTGCCTATACTACAGAGGGCTCAACAGGATGATGATATAGGACAAATATCCCATGCCCCTCATTCATGACATCCTAAAAGCAGTAAGAGGAGCTTTGGTGTTCCCAAAATTAGACCTCTGTAGAGCCCATGACCTCATTAGGTTTAAAGAAGGGGATGAGTGGAAGAGGGTTTTCTAGACCCTTTATGGGTACTTTGAGAATCGTATGATTCTCTTTGGACTATCAAATGCTTCTGCTGTATTCCAGCGTTTCAATGAACAAATATATTCGGTTCTCTTGTTCCATTCAGTTATATTCTATTTAGAAAATATGATCATTTACTCCAGACCCTTTAAGAACATGTACATGTAAGAGACGTCTTGCAATGTTTAAAAGAAAATAAACTACTGGTTAAGCGTGAGGGGTGTCTCTTCGATTTCCCAAAGATTTCATACCTGTGATACATCCTCTCAAAAGACAGACGGACGGACGGACCCAAAGAAGGTTAAGTCCATTTTAGAGTGATTCCAGCACAAAATCCAAAATTCATTCAGTGATTTTTGAGGCTTTCCAATTCCTCCCACAGGTTTATTTCTGATTATGTGGCATCTATTTGCCGCTAACCGCACTACTGAAAAAAGGAGTAAAAATGTCCTGGACCACAGAATCGGATAAGGCTTTTCGGCTCCTAAAACAATGTTTTACAGCCGCCCCTGTTCTATATCAACCAGAAGTTACGCGTCCCATTATCATGGAACCAGATGCATTCAGTTGAGCCATAGGAGCTGTCTTGAAGCAATTACAGGACCACGGGGAAGAACATCCTTTGTCCTTTCTGTCCCACACTTTGTCTATTAATGAAAGGAATTAATCTGTCCTGGAAAATAAGCTACTGGCCATCAAGGATTAATCAAGGAGTGGAGACATCTTCTATTGGGGGCTCAAGATAGAGTAGAGATATGTACAGACCACAGGAACCTGCAAGATCTCCAACAATTTGAATGCCACAACAGTCGGCAAGCCAGGTGGACCTATTTTCTATCTCAATATGATTTCCCGGGTACCAACATCCCTTCTACTGATAATATAGTGGCCGATGCACTGTCACAGAAGGATTCCAAACCTTTGTATTTTCAATCTCAACCTTCCTCCAACAGATTAAGTCCAGACTCCTGTATATATCAAGAAGAATCCTGCGATAACTCACCATCAGTCTTGCCAGCTAAGGGATGATTACTCTTGTTTGTTTGTTTGTTTGTTTGTTTTATTATTTGTAATGTGCGCCAGACCCGAGGGTATCAGGGCGCAGAGGCAGTACAAAGGTTTTCAGCTTGGTTACATTGCTATGCAAATATGTACAAGAGGAGCAAAATAAGTACAAGCAAGAAGATTGCAGATTAGGATACATACTATGTAGTTGAAAATCGGATGCAACACGATACAGGAATTTGCAAGATATACAAAGTATACAGAATAAGTATAGACAGAGAGATTCGTAGGCATGGGTTGCATTGCTTATGAGATCGAAAGCAAATTATGTACAAGCAGAGAGCTGAGGGTATATGGCAGTGGGAGTTTAGTGGTCATTTTCCTTGATCCAGTGGATGAGATTATGCCTGAAGTGTGGGCATGGCTGATCAACTCTAAGAAAATACAAAAAATTGGCCCTGGTGATGGGGCTAGAGCAGTTCAATATGTAATTATTAAACAATCTTTATATCAAAACATATATTTTATTACGTTCAAGATAACACTTAAGTTATTGTTTACACATTAATCACATAAACATATCACAATGTTTGACACCTTTTCAGTCTCTTCACCCGTCACATACTCTTTCATTCCATACCATTACTGATTCATTCTAACAAAACATGTCCAGGAAGCAATTTCCTATAACAACAAATCTCTAACTTTATACAATTTGAATTACACCAGTAACCAATCTTTGTGTGTATGTATAAAACAAATAGCTCCACAGCTTATTTGCTGGATCCACATATGTTTCAGTTGTCTAGTTGGCCCTTGCATGATGGACCCATACTCCAAAACCTTCTTCAGGATCAACACATACTTCAACTTTGGTCTGGTCTAAACAATATATCAGTGAACAGTGTCTTCTGAAACATATCTATAATAAACAATAACAGCACATTAGTTTCTAGCTCCTTATTTGCAACGGCACAACTAAATTGTGTGTCTGATTCAAAAAATGACCAAACAGGTTGACACTCACCTCCCACGTAAGTATAATGGGGGTAGTCTCAACGAGGGATTCTTCCAGCAAGCCTTCCAATGCAGAATGTTATGGACAGCCTGCAAGCCAATACAGGGAACACCTTCAGTTCAGTATCCCTGTTATATTAGGTATATATTAGAGTATAAATCTCTAACATCCTTCAATTGATGGTAAAAATCCAATTACTTATTATCTCTGTGGCATTATTCAAAATTGGATTTCCTCTTCGACTGGTGCGATGCCCAGTGTAAAGTACTGATTACTCTCAAAGAACGCACTGGATTGCAGTCATGTCCAAACTGAGGGAAAAACACAAACCATAGCGTGCATGCATAAATTCAGAGGGTCACAATATGGTTTTCCGTTTCTATAGTGCATTAGAATTCGAAAAAAGTGCCATAAAATCGGCTTACCCAAATGGGTGTCTTCAACAACTGCACAATATGGTATGTAGTATCACCCACAACGTATTCCTTCTACAGTGTCCAGGTAAATTTACAGTGTGCTGCACAAAGAAAAAATGCAGAAACGTTTATATTTGGCGTCGCTTTTGTATGCGACAAACAAAAATGATGCCTATAATCCATCATCCTATTCCCTTGCTAGGAGCACTTGTGTCCCCCACTGGGATCATAATACTCTCAGTCTATAGGGTGTGTGATAACCTCTGCTTAAAGCATATAGTACCTATACGGCCATATTCCCCATCTGGTGCGGCACCCGCATGTTTTTGTATAGTCCTGATGGTGTTAATTCTAAATGCACAGTTCACTTGGGGACCGCTAAAATGTGTACTGCGACTACTATTTTTAGTTGACAGCATGCACGCAGTTCACGTCAACCATTTGTCTATTACTGGCCCATATTTCTATGCTATACAAGCATCCAATGGTTCACAAAAAATGACCGTGAGTCCACAACGCGGACCAAAAAATATGGGCGCTTACCTAGCTGCCATTTGCTCCACTAAACCTAGATGTTGCACGAAGCAGGCAAAATCACGTCCTACCTGTGTTCAAGGGCTCATAGGCCATTAGTCAAGATGCCTGGGGTATGGAGCTAGAAAGAGGACTAGGGAACACACCTTCCATATCGAAGATGCTAACACAAAATTCTGTGTTTTAAAAAGTAGAGCCACAGGAAATGATGGGTGCATCTTCAAAAGTACACATAGTGACAATTGAGAATACCAGAACCTATGGAAAATTGAGAATTAGATGACTACATGATGGCACGCAGTCTGGTTGAGGTTACTAAGGTTACATGCTGCAATGCTAGCATAGGGGGTGCGCAAATAGTGCAATGTGGTCCTCCAAGAGTCAACAATGAGATTATCACACACCCTGTAGACTGAGACTATTATGATCCCCGTGGGGGACACACGGGCTCCTAGCAAGGGGATAGGTGATGGATTACAGATAGGCATCATCTTTGTTCATCGCGTACAAAAAGCAACGCCAAATATTAATGTTTCTGCATTTTTTCTTTGTGCAGCACGCTGTAAATTTACCTGGACGCTGTAGAAGGAATACATTGTGGGAGATACTGCATACCACATAGTGCAGTTGTTGAAGACACCCATTTAGGTAAGCCGATTTTATGGCACTTTTTTCGAATTCTAATGCCTATAGAAACGGAAAACCATATTGTGACTTCTGAATTTATGCATGCACACTATGGTTTGTGTTTTTCCCTCAGTTGGGACATGACTGCAATCCAGCGCATTCATTGAGAGTAATCCGTAGTTTAAACTGGACATTGCACTAGTCGAAGAGGAAACCCCATTTTGAATAATGCCACAGAGATAATAAGTAAGTGTATTTTTACCATCAATTGGGGGATGTTAGAGATTTATACTCTAATATATACCTAATACAACAGGGATACTGAACTGAAGGTGTTCCCTGTATTGGCTTGCAGGCTGTCCGTAACATTTTGCATTGGAAGGCTTGCTGGAAGAATCCCTCGTTGAGACTACCCCCATTATACTTACGTGGGAGGTGAGTGTCAACCTGTTTGGTCATTTTTTTGAATCAGACACACAATTAAGTTGTGCCGTTGCAAATAAGGGGCTAGAAACTAATATGTTATTGTTTATTGTAGATATGTGCCAGAAGACACTGTTCACCCATATATTGTTTAGTCCAGACCAGAGTTGAAGTCTGTGTTGATCCTGAAGAAGATTGTAGAATAATGGGTCCATCATGCAAGGGATGACTAGACAACTGAAACATATGTAGATCCAGCAAATAAGCTGTGGAGCTATTTATTTTATACATACACACAAAGATTGGTTACTGGTGTAATTGAAATTGTATAAAGTTAGAGATTTGTTGTGATAGGAAATTGCTTCCTGGACATGTTTTGTTAGAATGAATCAGTAATGGTATGGAATGAAAGAGTATGTGACGGGTGAAGAGACTGAAAAGGTGTCAAACATTGTGATATGTTTATGTGATTAATGTGTAAATAATAACTTAAGTGTTAGCTTGAACATAATAAAATATATTTGTTGATATAAAGATTGTTTAGTAATTACATATTGAACTGTTCCAGCCCCATCACCAGGGTCAATTTTTTGTATTTTCATATATACCTTACCTGGAGGACTCTGAAAGCACAGGTACCCCCCACCCCTTTTCTTACTGATCAACTCTAAGGGTAGGGGGAAGAGAGTTGTAATGTTGGGCGGCTTTAACCGGGAAGCTGCTTCCACCGGTTTTAGAACGCTTGAATCTCGGCACAGTCAAGAGGTTGGAATTGGCAGTTATAGTGGGGCGGTTGGAGGACTGTCTTTTGAATCTGTCTATGAGGTATTGGGGGGGCAGCGTTATTGAGAGATTTGTGTGTGGGAATGCTCAGTGCTGCTCTAAGAGCGTTATTTTGTAGGATCTGGATTTTGTTAATCATGTATTTGTTACTTCTTATATATAAGGCGTTACAATAATCCAGTTTTGACAAAATTAAGGCTCTTGCCAGGGTGGTGGAACTATTGTCGGAGAGAAAGGGTTTGGCTGCTCTAATTCGTTTGCATGTGTAGGAGGTTGAGGAGGCCATGGAGTTAACCTGTTTGTTAAATGTAACGGTAGCGTCTAGGTAGAAGCCAAGGGTTTTGACTTCCTCAGCTACTTTGATGTTATTGCCATCTATTATAAAGTTGGTGCAGATGTGGCCAAGTTTGTTGATGCTGGAAGTGGTGCAGACGATTGAGTTCCGTTTTGTCATCATTCAGGCATAGACCGTGCGAGTCCATCCATGCCTGGATGAGGTACACTCTGTTCACCAAGGCCATATTCTTGTTGTAGTCTCCTGTCAACGGTATGAGGATCTGGGTATCATCGGCATATTTAGTGTATGTGATACCAAGACCATCGATATCATCAAAAAGGGGCTTCGTGAATATGTTGTACAGGGTGGGGTAGACACGTGATCCCTGGGGCACTCCACAGGTGACAGGCATAGGGTCGGCTGATGCTGACAATGAGAAAACGTGCATGGTCCTATTGCTTAGGAAGGATTGTATCCATCCTATCGCTTCTTGCGAGAAGTAGGTGCCTGAGTCCAAGTGCCTCCAAAGGATTTTCTGGTCTACTAAGTCAAAGGCCGCTGATAGGTCGAGGAGAAGTAGTAGTGCCGCTTTGCCATTATCTCTGAGCGTATCAATGTGTGCCTTAAGGTCAATTAGCGCTGTTTCAGTTCTGTGTTGGGGTCGGAAGCCAGATTGACAGAATCCTAGGAGATGGTTATGTTCAAGGTATTGTTGTATTTGAAGGTATGCTATCTTATCTAGAATTTTAAGAAGGAAAGGGACTGTGGTGATAGGTCTTTAATTTGTGGGTATGGATGGGTCCAGTGTTTGCTTTTTGAGTAGAGGAAGAACCCACGACTCTTTGAGGTTACTAGGGATGGTGCAGGAGGAGAAGGAGGCGTTGATGTGTTTTGCGATAAAGGGTGATAAGTCTCTAGCAGCGTCCTTTATGATTTGGGCTGGGCAAGGGTTCCCTTGGCAGTTTGTGAGTTTGAGGTTGAGCATGACTTTTTTTTACCTCTAAGGTGGTGACTTTGGAGAAACTAAATCGAAGTGTTTTTTTGTGGTGGTTGGGGTGGGCAGGGATTTGTTAACTACAGGCATAGAGTGGTTGAGGGTTTCTTTTTGTTGGCAATCTTGGCTTGGAGGGCAACTACTTTGTTGGAAAGAGCATTTTGGATGCTGGTGCACCACGTTCTGTCCTTCACGCAGGTGTCCGGAACTGGGATGGGCGTTTCTAATTCTTTAAGGATAGTAAACAGTTCCTTTATGCTCGGGTTTGCTTGGGCAATTCTTTGGTTGTAAGAATTTCGTTTAGCGAGTAGGATTTCTTTTTTTTAGAGAGCGTTTAATTTGTTGAGGTTAGTTTTGTTGTCCGTTGTGGGAGATTGTCTCCAGGTCTGTTCACTTTTACGTTTTTTAAGTCTAAGGGATTTTAGGTGTGGTGAGAACCAGGAGTTCAAGTGCTTTTTGGGTTTGCTTTTTCTAAGTTTTAATGGCGCTATGGAGTCTAGGGATGAGGTCATCATTTTGTTGTACTCGTCAACGAGAGTGTGAAGGTCTGTGGTCAATTTTGGTAGAATGAGGGGGATGTTTCTTCTGTTCCTGGTGGGAATGGCTTCAATATCTCCTCATGCCTACACCAGCATTGCAATAAGCATTGGTTCTTGCCATGATAGCAATGTGGCTGGACATTTTGGCATGTGAGCTACAATAGAGCTTATCCGATGATCCTTTTGGTGTCTGAAGGTGCTTGTTTATGTGCTTTCATACATTGTTTTGTGCAGCATATGTGCAACACCATTCATTCATCTATACGAACCATCCAGTTTTTCTTTACCTTTGGGATTTACCCTAATGCCTTTCCCTTGAAGCTCCTGTGAAATCTAACCTCCCTTCTCTAGAGAACCTTGAATCTGTCATTGAAAAGGGACACGCCAAAGTTCTGTATAGCATGCAACATACCAGGGAACAGATGGAATATGCTACGGCCAAACATCTTATAAGAAACCCTAGTTATCAAGTTGGAGATACAGTCTGGTTAGCCACGAACCATCTACCAAGGAGACTGATTCCATCCAGGGTTTCTCAGTTATACGTAGGGCCATTCTGCATAACTAGGGTCATCAATTCTTTTGCCTATAAATTGGCCCTCCCCATATCCTGGGAAGAAATGTATCTCATAGTCCACGTTTCTTCGCTCAAGCCGTTGGTTCCCAGTCCCTTTTTGGGAAGACACAAGCCTCTGCCTCCTCCCATGGCACTCCTGAATATGAAGTTGGTGCCTGTGCTCTTCCAGGTACCATCAGGGCAACCTCCAGTACTTGGTGGACTGGAAGGGGTACAGTGTCTATGACCACAATTGGGAACCAGCTGCTGACATATATGCTCCACGTCTCCAGGCTCGTTTTCATCAACTGCATCCCAGGAAGCCTTGTAAAGGGTGCAACGACGATGGACCCTCTGGAATCGCTGGACGTTTTCACAGCACCACTGCACTGCGCCATGTCGTACTGCTCAATCCGCATGATCGGTTTAGTGTTTTTCCAAGATGCCGCCATCTTCCGGTTGCCAGGATTTTCAGGAACTACTGAGGTCTATAGAGCGTGTAACAACACAGGTAATTCCTTTCTTGCTTGTCGCTCTTTCCAGCGTTCCTAATTCCTTCCTCTTAATTAATTTGTCATTCCTCTTTCCTTGCACTCCTCGCTTCTTCTTTTTTTGCTGCACTCCTGTATTTCCCCACGCTGGTCCTGCCTCAGTGACCTGTACCCGAGGATTCCTCAAGGGCTTTGGTCATTTACTCTGTGGACTACAGGAAGGTGTTTTTTATGCAGCTGATTTTTCCCTCTTGGGACTTCCTGTTCAAGTCACCATTAGTCCTAGTGTTATAGAAGCTCTCTAAGAGCCTGGGTGGCACAGGCCAGTGACTGCTCGTGCCTCTTCTCACAGTGCCAACAACAGAGTAAGGCTGTAAGTGAGAGGTCAGGGTGGGCATGTTCATCTAAGTCTGACCGCCGCATGTGGAAGTGGTGCTTGGGCACGACCATTACACAATCTATGTATACTGAAGAACATCTGTTAGTTTGTTCCTTATACAATTCCACACTGTTCCACCAATCTGCACCAAATGTTGCAACCTGTTAGGACCCTCCAGAGATTAATGGCTACATGACATTTGGACATCCCACACCTTTCTTGGATTTCAGCCCCTTCACACATGGGATGGTTGCCTGAAATCGGCAAAAACATCAATGTGGTCATAGAAAGACTGTACAAAGTTCATTTTAAGCATCTAGACACGAGGAACAAAACTCAAAAAACCTGTTTCAAGGTCCTAGGACACACTGTTTCCAAGAAATTTGCCCTGCAACACACTGCAAAGCGCCAGGGTGAGGCGACAGGTGGGGAGAGTGCACAGAAGGTCCCACTATGCTGCAGCACGTCAACTCTCGCCTCCCCTCCACGTCTGCTCCGGGGTATGTAAGCAAGCCACATGCACCCATTCTCAGTACAGTTTACTTCAGAGTGCAAAGCACATCAAGCGATAAGCGACTCAGAACAGCGGCCTACAGGATCATTGATTTTCAACAATTGATGAGAGTGTTATCATGTCTGTCTGCAGAACCTGTGCGGAGTACGGGTACTTTTTGCTAGTATGCCATAAGGTCAAGCAACTGCTGAAACAACCAGGCCATTGTAAAGTGCTTGTTGAAGAAATTAGCAACTGATTGCCGGGTATCTGAAATTCCCTGTTGGAGTGGGAAACCTCTTGGTAGGCTTGTATACCAAACATACACTATGTATGTCAATCTCTGTAGCTGAGCGAGTTGCCACATGCTAATTTTGACAGCCCAATGAAATCCTTTATGAAATTAGGGGATCCTAATGAATGCAAGTGGTGTGTCTTATGTGTACTAAATGGGAGCATTTAGTATCCGATTTAATTCATAAAGAATGACAGACACACATTGAACATAGTAAACACTTTATTGCATTTTAAAATACAAACTGTAAAAGTAATGTAGCCATTCATCATTTTAGGATAGACAATGTATTGTTAAATATAAGTGTTCTCTGGTGCAGTGCTTCAAACTGTGTTTACTGTATAAAGCAATATGTTTCTAGAGAAAAAAGATGTAAACAAGTACCATTTTATTACCCTCAGCTGCACTTACCTGGCTGTCCTTGGTGGAGTCCCAGCAGGGGCACATAGTGTGCCTTCCTGGAAAAAAGATGATTTCAGCTGTCACCCTTCTGGCAGTGTAAATGGAGAAGCCCACTGGCTGCACCAGTGTAGAAATGATGCTTTTTTTAGGCTGGGGTGTTCTGAGGGCACACCTCTGTTGGGAGGATTACTCTACTGCTGAGAGCTGTCCAGTCGGCCTCTTCAAAGCCGGCTCTGGCCCAATGCCCCCTCCCTCTGAAGGAAATCCCTTTCCTGGGCTCTCTGGCTGTACTAAAGATAAATACAGCCACTCTGGGTGCCCTGTGTATCTTGTTTCTGGAGCCTATGAGAGAGAGGCAAAAACAAATCAAGAACATAGAGCTCCAGCAGTCGTTGCAAGGGAAGCAACTTCCGTAATCGTCGGTGCCGCGCTCGTCAGTGGTTGAGTACATTAGACCATCTGCCTGTTGCATTTTAGAAGAAAAAAAGCAATGTGTTGTCCTGATAATTTAAAGAAGTCCAGCAGATATGTCTAGGCTTTCAAGTAAGCCGAGCAACCTGTCAGCTCATAGAGTTTCAGGCAGTGCTAGTGTTCACTGTGTCTGCACAAAAAAGGAAACAACCCACCAGAATTAACATTATTAAAACTTAAGCCTGCATCTCTGGTGTCAGTGAGACTCACCTTTGCTTGGATTTTGGCACTTGTGCACTTTGAAACAGACTGATAGCTTGTATGTGACCGGATTTCTAAGCCCTTCACAGAGCCCCTTGATCATCTGTCAGGAAGTGATATTACCATAAACCCCTGTGGCACCCTCAAAAAGCCTTCCCCCACATATTCTAGGATGAGTATCATTTTCTATTATATACTCCAGTCGTAGAATATTTGGGGAATGTGTCTTTGGAGTCCAAATCTGGTGACATCTTCCCCCCAGCCCCCTCCTGTGGCCATTTCCCAGGCGACTTTATCACTGGATACCACCAAAAACATATCCTGAACACCCTCTTAATGCACAGGTCTTTACATGGGAGCAGGATTTACCTTACCTTTGATTTACTGACACTCAAGGATGATTATCAGTAAGGGGGGCACCGTCATTCTGGCTTTTGAGAGAGAACCCAGATGCCTCATAACAAATAACAGCCAACTGCACTTTGAGCACCACTAAGGAAAATAATTTCAACCAAAAAGAGCAATCTGGCTTTTTTCATTGAGCATTTGTATGGTGCCTATACAGCAGAAAGTGTTTCCAGGCGACATGAGGCATGAAGTTGCTTGACCAGCCTCGCCGGCCTGTCACCCCTCATTCATGCTGGCAACAGATCCATACACTACAGTCACAAAGAAAGAAGAGCAAGTAGAAGGAAGGAGCCTAACTCAGCCCTTCCGGCCATCAGCAGACTGCCTAACAGCAGCCTCACACCTACAGCACAGTTTGTTTGTTTGTTTGCTTATTTATTTATTGTGCGCGCCGGACCCTGAGATAGCAGGGCGCATGAGACAAGGAGATTTACAGCTTGGTTACAGAAATTGCAAGTTACAGAACATGGAAGAAAAACAAGAATTTCTTGGCTCTACAAGGTGAGACAAGTGCAAGTGCAGAAAATACGCAGCCAAGCAGTCAACATATGACTATCGTTTACATAATAGCAGGTCAGTCTATATCAGGTGCAATACATGTGAAGGTACGTGGGAAGAGTGCCGGTTAGATAGCATTCTCGGTGAGCCATTTTATTGTGTTCTTTCTGAAATTGTTGAACGTTTGGTCAGATCTAAGTGCATGAGGTAGGGCGTTCCACAATTGAGGTGCCTTGACTGGGAAACTGGATCCTCCAATAGTGGTTAGTTTAAATCCGGGCACTAGAAGGCAGTTAGGGCTGACTGTTCTTTTTTGTCTAGTAGGATTTTTTCTATTACATTGTTCTGTTAGGTAGCAGGGGGCTTTGTTATTTAAGCATTTGTGGATGAGGGAGGCAGATTTAAGGTTGATTTTTTCTTGGGTGGAAAGCCATTTGTGTGTACGTCTTATTTCAGAAATATGTGCTCTTCTAGGGATACTTAGGGCCGCTATAAGTGCATTATTTTGGAGCACTTGTATTCTGTTGATAATTTGTTTGGTTGTCCCTATGTAGAGGGAGTTACAATAGTCTAATTTTGATAAGATAAGGGCTCTGGCTAGGATAAGACAACTGTCATCTGATAAGAATTGCTTCCCGGCTCATATTAATTTGCATGTATAGGCCGTGGATGAGGCCAGTGAATTCACCTGTTTGGTAAGGGATAGTGTCGAGTCAAGGTAAAAACGTAGGGTTTTTACTTCTCTGGCGACCTTGATAGTGTTCCCATCAATGATAAATGCTGAGTAATTTCAGTTGAGTTTGGAAATGCGAGCTGCAGTGCCCAGGATGATGAGCTCTGTTTTGTCATCGTTCAAGCATAGGCCGTGGTTGGCCATCCATGCTTGAACGATGCTATAGACTCTGTTCACCAAAGCCAGATCTTCCCCATAATCCCCGGTAAGTGGTAGGAGAATCTGGGTATTGTCTGCGTAGTTCGTATAGGTGATACCCAGATTATCAAGATCGTCAAAGAGTGGCTTGGTGAAGATATTGTAGAGTGTTGGCGAGACACAAGATCCCTGGGGCACTCCGTAGGTGATGGGTATCGGGTCTGCTGGCGCTGAGGGGGAGAACACCCTCATGGTGCTGTCACTAAGGAATGACTGTATCCAGATTATAGCCTCCCCTGAGAAGTGGGCCGCAGAGTCCAAGTGATTACATAGGACTCTATTGTCCACCAAGTCAAAGGCGGCTGAGAGGTCTAGAAGGAGGAGGAGAGCTAATTTACCCTAGTCTCTGAGTAAGTCTATTTTGGCCTTAAGGTCAATAAGGGCAGCCTATCTGCCATGTTGAGGTCGGAAACCGGATTGGCGGACGCCAAGGAGATGGTTCACCTCAAGGAAGTTCTGAATTTGGGTGTAAGCTACCTTGTCTAGTATTTTTAGTAAGAAAGGCACCATGGTGATGGGTCTGTAGTTTGTGGGAATGTTGGGGTCCAATGTTTGTTTTTTCAGAAGGGGGAGTACCCAGGATTCCTTTAGGTTGCGTGGAATGGTACCCGTAGCAATGGAGGCATTGATAAGTTTTGTGATGAAGGAGGCTAGATCTCTAGCCGCATCCTTGATCAGTTGTGCGGGGCATTGGTCACTTTTGCAATTAGATGGTTTAAGAGCCAGAATAATTTTCTCTACCTCGATCACTGGGACCTTAGAGAAACGTAATTGGGTAAATTCTTAAGGTTTGGGTAAAGGAGTTTTGTCGAAGGGAGTTTGGGTTTGGGCTGGTAATGAGGCTTTCTTTAGGGCAATTTTAGTTTGGAGGTTGGACACTTTGTTGGTTAGTGCCAGCTGTATATCTGTGCACGAGGTTGTATCTTTAATGGAGTCATCCTGTACTGCGATAGGAGTTTCCAGTTCTTTTAGGATGGAGAAGAGCTCCTTCATACTGTAATTGGCTTGGGTAATCCTGTTATTATACGTTTCTTGTTTGGCCAGGATGATATCCTTTTTGTATTGCATAGAGATATTTATTAGATTGGTTTTATTTTCAGCAGTGGGATGTAGTTTCCATACCGTTTCGCATTTTCTCTTCTGTAGTCTTAGGTTTTTTAGGTGGAGTGTAAACCAAGAGTTCAGGTGCTTTTTTGGTTTACTGTTCCTAAATTTAAGCGGAGCAACACTGTTAGAGCTATGGATCTTTTAGTATTGAGGGTAAAGGAGATTAGGTGGTGGTCTGTCCATATTTGGGGGGCAATGGCTATTATGGAGGGGTTACAGTTGTGACTGCCAATCCAGTCGAGAGTTCTCCCTTTGGTATGGGTGGGAATATTCACCTTCTGCGTGAAACCTAGTTCTGACAGAGTATTGGCTACGGCAGTGGCCTGGTGATCATTATTATCATTGTACCCTAGGTTAAAATCTCCTAACACTAAGGTTTGTGAGGAGTTTTTTTAGCTTCTCAGAGATAACAGTGGTGATATCTTCATTGAAGGTGCTGATAGGGCCTGGGGGTCTATAGAGGAGATGGATGTTTAGTGTTTGAGAATTGGCGGTAGGTAGTTTGATAGAAAGAAACTCACAGGATTTAAGGTTAGGTGTGGAAGTGATTCTCATGGAGAGATTGGTTTTGGCGATAATTGCTATTCCTCCACCTCGTGCATCTGGTCTGACGGCTCTGAGGATAGTATAATTGTCTGGGACTGCTAGTGTAAGTGCAGGACCTGCTGCCTCGTGGAGCCATGATTCAGTAATGACGATGAAGTCAGGTCATATTCCCGGATAACGTCTGCTAAGTCTGTCGCATGAGCGACTAATGATCTGGCATTGATTAAAGCAGCTTTTAGTTCAGGTTCTGTCTGCACTGTAAGAGGCAGGTTAGCAGTGGGCTTATTTCTTTTAGGATAGGGTTTGCGGCTGGGAGGGACGGTGGTTTCCAGAGGTGGAAGTAGTTTTGGTCGAAGGTGATCCAGGTTAATGTTATATTTATTGATAGGTTCGAATATTTTGGGTAGTCGTGCCCGGAGTCTATGGTTCCTCTGTGCTAAGTTGCAAGGGGATTTGGAAATAAGTTGTATGTGGGCTCCTGGGCCCTCTAGGGGCAGAAATGTTCGCATGGTGATGTAGACAGTAGTAATGAATATAACCATCAGATTAGTGGATAATGCTCGGTGGACTAGGTTAGGCAGGTAGGAGTACATAGTGTTACTACTAGTTGAGCTAGGGCCTATTATTACCTGCATTGATCGGATATTAGTCAGCATAAGGCTAGATGTTCGGTAGGGTGGGCTAGGTATTAGGGAAAATAGACTAAATGCAGCAGTTGGATACTGGGCAAAGTAGGCTAAGTACAGCCATCAAATACTAGGCAGAATAGGCTAAATGCAGCAATCAAATCCTGGGCTAAATGCAGCAATCAAGTACTGGGCTAAGTGCAGCAATCAAGTACTGGGCTAAATGCAGCAATCAAGTACTGGGCTAAGTGCAGCAATCAAGTACTGGGCTAAGTGCAGCAATCAAGGAGTAGAGAGTGTGCTAATAGGGAGTAACTTGGACCTTTCAGCTCCACAGGACAATCAGCGTCGGCAGTTGGAGGAAAGGTGGCAGATACACTGTGGCTAGTATCCAATGTAGACAGAACACATGCGGAACAGGGTATCATGAATGGGGCACAGTACAGGACGGTGGGACGCAACAGGTTAGGTGTTGCAAAGCGCACATGATCATGCAGTTGCTAAGTCACATGCAAACATTAAGCATATTTGAAACAAGTTGCAGTGACAGCGTGCCCAATGTTGGCGCAGCTCGGTTCGAAAAGAGGTCATACAGACAGAGACTAGGCACATTTAGATACAGATTACAGCGCGGGAATATCAGATGCAAGCATAATTAAAATCAAGGGGAGGTCCTACAAGGCCGATTAAGACGTTTAGTGCAGATGATACAAGATGAAACAGATGATGCAAGTCTGCTTGTGGCACGGCATCAATAACTTGTGGCACTATATGTATTTGGATGGGCGGACCGGGCAGGGAGGAGTATGCCGGTGACAAGGCTCTGCGTTGCCAGTGCAGCGGTAGAGTTATAGTTAATAGTTCGAGCTGGGTTGCGGATAATGTAAGGATGGCTGTAGCAGGGATTACTTTGCCAGGTGTGCCTCGAGCCCGTTTGAGCGGCGTCGCGTATGGCAGTCGGTTACTCTTGAACGGACATTCATTATGTACGGCAGGTATGTGAGAGCCATGGGCAGTTACCATATACATGCAAGGTGCGGAATGCTAGTGAGATACCTTGGTAGCGAGGCGGTGCTGAGCCAGGGGGACTGGCAGACGGCAGCCTCGGCAGAAACAGGCTGCAAACAGGCGATGGCCTTATTCAGGTGGGCCTTCGTCAGTGGTGGGCCGGCTACGCCTGCCGGCCACCAATCATGACAATAAAGGCAGGTGGGCCAATGGGGCGCAGGCGGAGGCTGATGGGCCTGTTTAGGCTCTGAAGGAGCCCCAGTGTGGACGGGCGGCCATCTTGGAATGGATAGGTACCTCGTGTACCTTGATGGCGAATGCTGCTTTCAGAGGTAGCATTTGCTGTTGTTGCGATCGTTAGTAGGCTTTTCTTCCTGATTCACCAGTCGTAAGGGAAAAGTGTACACGAAGTGCAATTTCGGGTGCAATGGGAAGGGTAGGCACAGCGCTTACCGCACGCGTTCACAATGACTTCGGATCAGCTGGGCTTGGAGCGGGGACGCCGACTGCTCCTGCAGTGGCGGGTCCAGCTCGGAAAGAGCTCCTGCTCCTGGGCTGGATGCAGTGAAGGGGTAGAAGCAGTATCTAGAAGCAGGTAAAAGATCCAGACACGTGAGCCTGCCTATTTATTTTCTTCTCTATATCAAGTTGGGGGACCTCATTTATTTTATACTTAGTTTGAATGCAGAGATTATTTTTGGTAGTCTGCAGCTACCACAAGAAAAAGAAACTTGGAATTGAGATCGAAATCTGAGACTTTAACAGAGGTTTTAAAATTAGGAGGTTGGCAGCCACGTTAAAGGAACATTGTTGCTGCACACACATACTAGCGTGAGATCTGGACATAATATGACTGGAAAAGACCTGGGTATAATAAGGCTGTTTAGGGGACGGTATTGCACACTGCACCACACGCACTTCCATTTACTGGCTTGATAAAGCAATAGGGTTAGAAGGATTTAGGGACTACATTTAGGGAAGCAAGCATATTTACTTTTCGTCCAGGTTTTTATTTGTCCGTTAAGTTATGCAAATTATTGCATCATACATGTATATTGAAGGTTATTTATTATAGAGCTTACCCCACAGTTGGAGCCGTTAGTTATTTATTTTTTCTACATAAATTTACCCTGCAAGAGGTACTGTTTCATAATCCCTCGGAGTTGAGTTGTTTTTGAAGTCTCTGTCTTCTGCTGTATCAAATGATTACTGTAATAGGAGTGTTGGTTTTTATGCTTACAGATGGGGTGGGGTTCATGGGAGTATGCACAGTATTCACTCCTGATTAAGGCTTTATATAATAGGTACGAGCTTCATGCAAGTTTACCGCAAAGAACTCAGGTACTCTTTGAGTGCCCATTTCCTGTGTCACCATCAGGTTGCCTTATTCTGTGTCATATGTAGGGATCTGTATTAGCGCCACATACACTATTTTGGAGGCACTGCTGTGATCGAGGGCGTCAAGTGGTAGGAGCCTCATATTTCACCCAGAGTTCAGTACCACTTGTTTCCCTCCATTTTCCGTTTATTGGCAGAGACATTCTCATTACCACACACATCATAGCCTAGGACTATGCACTCCAATGGGTGCAAGCGAGTGGCCTTAACAAGGAGGTTCGTTTCTTGGTGAAGGAGGTCCTGCTTGCTGAGATACTTGCTATAACAGGTCCCCTGAACCAATGACGGGAGAAAGTGAATAGTTTAGAGAACATTACGGATTAGGACCACAAATTCTACATGCAGTGCTATGGGGGCAACCCCATTATAAGTAGGACCCTGCTCACTGACACCCGGGAAGGGGAACAGGGCTAGCATCTTCCCTCTCTGGCTGCTAGCTACCTGGCCAGGTTTACAACCTGCCTCTGCCGCCATGATGGAAGTTGTAGGACTTGCACTAGAGAAACATCCCACACCATCCTTCAATTCAAAGCATGGAACTTAACTACATTCACAATCCTTCTCCAAGAGATGGCGAGTTTTGGAGGCGTTAAAGGGACACGCTTTACAGATGGTAGAATCATTTCTCTCCTCATATCCAGCAAGTGATGAAAGAGTTAGAAGGAACCTTTTTTGTAACACCAAAGCCAGAGATGACCTCATAATGAAGTTCCACGTTACCACCTTGAGGTGTGGGGAGAAGTCAGAGCATGAGGTGAGGATTGAGCAAACCCTGTGACTAGTTCACCAAAGGAATGGGGTAAGAATTGACAGCCTAACCCAAGTAGGCTAAAGCAGGTTATCCAGCGAGCTAAGGTCGCAGTAATTCCAGTGTTATAACTGTGCCTGTGTTAGAAACTCGATAATCCACTATCATACAAAGAAGAAGAGGCTGGGGATGTTACAGCACAGAGCCTCCCTGTCCAGGCAAAGTCCCTCTAACCAACATCTCAGGCAAAATCATCTATCTGCCTGGGGATATGAAGGTTGCACAATTCTATCTCACTGACTACCATCGCCAGGAGCAACATCTCACCATTCAATCAGAAGATCAACTTCGGTGAATCCCTACTGTCAGACTGGGACAAAAATCACCTATGTGAACAGCTTGCACTGTGGACTGAATTCTTCTTGACAGCTGATTGGTACCTGGGTGAGACACATAGAGTGTAGCACCACATAAGACTGAACACGGGAAGCCCTGTCAGGCAGAGATCGAGGTGGCTCACCCCAGCTGATGTGGAGGGTGCAGGGTGTCACTTGAAGGAGCTGATGCAGGCTGAAGTCATCCAAGAGTCATACAGCCGCTACGCCTCTCAAATTGTAGTGAAAGAAAAATAAGGATGTGAGGTTGCACATAGACTACCACAGGTTGAACAGTAAACCATAGCAACCGGTACACCACATTCTGTGTCAATGAGGGATTTAATTATCTCACCGGGAGACGTGGCTATAACCAGATTCTCATGATCGCCAAACACCAGGAAAAGATGGTGTTCATCTGCCCTCTAGATTTCTAGCAGTTCAGGAAGATGCCCCAAGGTATTTCAAGAGCCCCAGCCACATTTTAACAGCTGCTGGAGCACAACGTGGGAGATATAAACCTGCTGGAGGTGCTAGTCTACTTGGATGATGTCATCTTTGGGAGAATGAGTGAATAGCCAATCAGCGGCACCTAAAGGTCCTGATTGTTGCTGTCTCTGAAGGTGCCACTAAAAAGGTTCCAGTTCTTCAGGACCAGCATAAAATACATTGGCCGCATGGCCTTTGCAGACAGAGTCAGCATGGATCCTGCCAAAATTGAAACACTCAACACTTTGCCTAGACCGCAGAATCAGAGAGATGCAGAGTTTCCTTGGCTTTTGCAACTTTTAGCAGTGTTTTTTTCCCCTGGTTCTCCACAATAGCCCGGCTGCTGACCCCCTCAAAGGGTACACTGCTCTACAGAAGAAAAGTCCCTTTCCAAAACTAGCTGCAAGGCTCCCTGCAATGCACAAGACTCCCCCGGTCAGTTATGGACCAATGGTTGCGACAGAACACTTGCCCACTTGAAGAAGACACTCACCAAGGCTCTGCTACTCCCCTATGTCGACCCCCTTGCGGCCCTACATCCTCCACATAGACACCAGTCTGGATGGCTTAGCTGCAATACTGTACCAAGAGAGTCAAGGTACTACACAACCAGTTAACTCTGCAAGCCGCCAGCTCAATGCAGCTGAGCCAAACTAACCAGTGCATGAGACGGACTACCATGCACTCAAGTGTTCATCGACAGAAAAAGCGGGAAGACTATCTCTACGGGGCAAGATTCACAGTGTAGAATGACAACCCACTCACCTACATCCTTAAGTCTGCCAAGTTCTATGGCACCGGCCACCGCTGACTTGCTGCCCTGTTGACGTGCAACTTCCAGCTAGTGTATCACCCAGGGTTGAGCAATACAGATACTCATGCGCTGTCACAGCAGCCTCATTCCCATTAAGTAGAAGACCCTGGATACAGAGAAAACATCACAGTGGCAGCAGTGAAGGAACTTGTTAGGGAGAATTCTCTCTTTAGGCTGAATTTCCTAACCTAGTGCGTCCCCCAGCAGCTTTCCTGGATTTCTGGAGTTTGTTTTTTTCTCCTGCCTAGAGTGAGACTCTTTTTCTCCCACTCTTGGACATGATTTATGGTGTTCCTTTGACTGTTAATGTGTTTTATGGGCTATGGGGTCCTTTACTCCATAGGGTCTCATGTGTTTTTACTATATGTGTTAAACAGCACCCTCCGTGCAGTGACACAGGGGTGTCATAGTGACACCCCACCATAGACTCCATACCCTGGGACTGACTACTGTCTCCCAGGGCATGTAAAGTCACCATTGACTTTACTAGTCCCAAATTATTAACAGAAACCAGTACAAACCATTATATTGTGGACATACTGGTGGGGGCAATTCGATCGCCCCGGGGTCTGTTAGTCGAGGGGGCACGTCTCCGTCCCCCCTGATCGATTTTTGGCTGGTGGCAGTGGATACTACTTTTTATATTCGACCGTGAATATTTCCCTATGGGATTTTCCCATTGTTCGAGGCTACCAACTTTAATTATTTAATTCTCATAGCCTCGAACATACAGTTGGTTTATTTATTTAATATTAATTCGCCGGTTGGTATTTTTTGCCAGGACTCGATTCTAAAATGGCATTTGTGTTCTCTTCTGTGACTCCAACCCAAGTCGAGCCCTTTGTTCCACTTTTTGGCGGGCTTCTCCACAGAAGCCTCCAAAAGTGGTGCCACTCTGTCTGGGTACCACAGGGGGTGTAGGAGGGGGTTTAGGCACCCTGGACTGAGTTACCTTGGTAACTCAAGTCGCACTCTTGTGTGATTGGCCCAAGTGGTGAGCCGGCCGGCTCACCACTTAGCATGTTTGATTGACAGCTAGGCTGAGTGAATGGGGGTATGCTGCATAAAAGCAGGGCTTTGGGGACTGGAACTTCAGAAGTCGCCACAGGACCTGAGAATCCAACGAGGGAGAAGCTGAGCCAACCTACCACGCCGACACCACCGGTGGAGCCCTGCGGAACCGACTCACCACTTCCCGACGACAGAGAAGATCTCCCGGCTGGAGAGGCTTCTTCCCCTGACTGTTGGGCACAACCAGTTTACCTTCTTCTCTTCGCACCCCAGACCGGTTTGTGGTCGAACTGCTCGTGCCAAGCGCCCCGGCAGCCGGATAGCCACTTACCACTGGACCGCGAATCAACGGACCGCTCCTTGTACCTGAGAAACTCTGCGGCTGGTTTCTTCCCTGGCAGTGCAACGGACTCCTGTCTTCCTCCCCGACGAGATCCTCTCTTCCCCCGGACGAAGCACCGACTTGCATCCGCTGCCAGGAACAACTGCCCCCGCTGGAGTGTTCTCACCACTTTAAGGTACCGTGTCCGCCAGGCCTCCCTTTGTAAAGATTGCTACAAGGTAATAATAACCCCTTAACATTCTGGACCTGGGCTGGCTGCCTTGACCCTCTAACTGGTCCCTTTCTTTGGTCCAACTCCTTTTTGAACCGTTACAAGACTTTTGTGCACTGCAACCGTGTGACCTTGGACACATTTCGTTTTGATCCTCTTAAAGTGGATCCGGCCTACTGACTCTGAATTCACGGTGTTACTTTGCCTTCCTCTCTTGTTGTGTTCGTGAAAAAGTGTTGGGATCTGTTTCAATTTATTCTCTGCTTTTCTCTCCCTTTTTAAAACAAATTATTAGAGTGCCATCTACGTTAAGTCCTCACCGCTGTCTGAAAATAAGTGGGGCTTTACTTAAGACTTGTCTAATATTCTTTTAAGGGAGTGTATACCTTTTAGTGACCGTGTTTTTGAATTGCTTACTATTAGTGCCTGTGTGTTTTTCTAGATGTGGTTTTAAATAAATAATTATATCTCTTTTACACCAAGCCCTGGTCAGTGTTTACTTGTTCTATTGTGTTCTCTTGACCTATTGTGAATACTCTGTATACTGCCTAACTCTTCTTGAGGGAAGTCTGACTGCTCAGCCACAGCTACCAAGTGAATCTGTGTGGTACAGACTGCTACCAAGTGGGTTTACTGCCAAACACCTGTAGTCCTAAATCTTTTGCAGTGGTCCCAGAGGGAACTGCACAGGTTTCTGCCTAACAGAACTCTGTGCCATAGGAGAGCAGACTTCCACACTGGGCTTGGTTGATAGTCTTTTTTGTGGACTGCTGCAGAAATTCCGACAGGATACTGTGATGACACCAGACTAATCACATCTGAGCTACCTCATCTGTCAAGTACCGAACTGCAGCAGGCCCACCTGGCAGACTCCACCATTCTGGAAATTAGAAGGCAAAGCAGAATGGGGCTGAAGGACGTCAGAGTCTTGGCAACAGCACCTGCATATGCCAAAGAATGGAAACCATTGGTGATTAATGGATGAATCCTGGTCAAGGAAAGCAAGACTCAAAACTGGCTACTTCATCGCCTGTTGCTACCTCACCGGCACAAGCCATGCTTCTTGCGCTTCATGATGAGCATGGCCATCTGGGAACGGAATGCATCCAAACTCTCACTAGGAAAACATTCTACTGGCTCAGGCTGGGACTGCATGTTGACAACTATTGCAAGATTGCCCTTGCTGTACTGCCAAGAAGTCACCCATCTGTCTACAGAGCTCTGGTCCTATGGATTTAGACTGGGTCAACTTTCTGAGCCTAGAACTGGACAGCAGTGGTATACAAAACATCTTGGTCATCACAGATGACTTAACTGGATACATGCAGTCCTAACCCAGGCAGGACCAAAAATTCACTAGTATTGCTTATGTCCTGTTGGAAGAATTCTCCAACTACGGCTGGCCTGCCAAGTTCCATTCTGACCTTGGGCCTGATTTTGAACCCTGCTTGATGAAACAGCTCATGTTATTACTAGGTGTGGAAAAAGAGAACAACATCCCCATACCACTAACAAGGGAATGCCCAGGCTGAGCGATTTAATTTCACACTCCTGGACATAATGAGCGCTTGAACACCAGAGACAAGTTTTTTTGGAGCCAATATGTTGCCACCTTGTTCCATGTATTGTAAGGGTGCAGAAGCAGGGCTTGGACACAATGGTGGCATATTTTTGGTTATAGACTTTTATTAATTAAAAAAGGGTAGGAAAAAACCCTCTCTACCCCTAAATCTAAGAGGGGTTTTCCGACCTCAAAGGAAACTAGTTTAATTGTCAGGAAGTCTAAAACTAAAGTCTGTCACTGTTGTGTCTCAAAACCTACCTCTGTCCCAAACAATAATAATCCAAAGCAACTGTGCAAGCAGGATCTCTTCTCAAACTAAAAAAAAGTGTTCTTTGTGTTTGTAACCAGCAGAAAGGTTCTGAGTCTCTCTGGTAATAAAAAGTGGTGCAAATTAATTTTCCGTAATACAAGATTCCAATGCTAGGGTTGTGCTCCTTTCCCTGAGACTGCATCTTATCTTATGTCACGGGGTAACTCACAAAGAACTGTTTCTTGGCTTCACAATTGTTTATCCTACCAGCTTGGCATGTTTTGCTACCCAGCATAGGATCCTAATGCTAGAGTTGTGTTCCCTTCCTCTAGTCTTCTTTTCATCTTATGCTCATTCCTTTTGGGGCTCCAGAGCTCCTTTATCCCTTTTATCACTGGGCAATTCACAAGGGAATGAGTCTTGTGTTGATGCTTCTTTATCCTACCAACTTGGCACAGTGTCCTATCAAGTGTAGATCACAGTTTTGTCAGTTCCAGGGTTCTTGACCCTCTTACTCCCAACCTCTTATGTAGGTGCGGGTCTCAGATTTGCAATGATTTACATGGCTGGGTTTCTCACAGTGTCCTAGACCCTCTTAAACTTCGTCACTTTGATTTTTGGTTTCTCATATGGGTGCGGGTCCCAGACTTGCACTGTTGCATTTTATCTGTTTGATTCACTCTCCTGCCAAGTATACAACCTTTCCTGCTTTGCTTTGCTTCAGGGTCTCAGACCCTCTTCTTCCAACTTCTAAGTTCACCCCATTACTTCCCCGGACCTCTAGCACCTCCCAGGCAACCCGCGTACCTGTTTGTCTCCTCATAGGCAGTGGAAGTTCCCAGGCAACTGCGTCCCCTCTCGAGGCTCCGGTAGCATTCGGGTATCTGGCGGGGTCTGCAGAGGCCCTGCAGTCCCCTAACTCTTCCCGGCAGGGCATTCTATCTCTCGAGTGTTTGCCAGGGCCTGGGGCGCACAGAGGATTCGCTTGGAAGCAACCAGAGTAGTCCCTTTGTCACAGACCACATTTGGGTTCTCCCTTTCTTCCAGTTAAAGCTTCCCCTGCAGCTCGGTCAGCTGCTGCTGTGCACGGCTCCCGCTGTTCCTCCTTAGAGGATCGCTCTCTGTTCTCATCCAACCTGAGTTTCTTTCAAACTTCTTCATGGGATTGTTGTACTGCTTTGGACCAATCAATTGCGTTGAGAAGCTAGACACTGCTTCTCTAGAGTAATCTTTGGACTCCCGGTCATCTTCTTCTTCAAAGTACCAGTTTCAAAACTATATTTTAATGTTAATTAACTCTTATAAGGCGCAACTCGCCCGTAGGCCTCAGTGCACAGCAGTAAAAGCAACTCAGACAGAAGGAGCCACAGAGAAATACCATGGAAGATGCTAGTGCGCGCTAGTCGTTGGAGTTAAAAAAAAATGATTTAAGAGACTTCTTAAAAGAAGAGATCTCTGGACAGATACACAGAGAAATGGGAAGAGAGTTCCAAAAGCATGGAGCAACAGAAAAGAAGCTTGTGCCTCCAAAGCGAGTAAGCTTGTTTTGTGGCTGCTCAAGGTTGTTAGAGTTACTGGATCATAGCGAGCAAGATGACTGTGAAGACTTGATCCTATCTTTCAAATAGGATGGCGCATTGTCAGTAAGTCACTTATAGGTAAGGGATAATACCTTATATGTAATGCAGTGCTTAATAGGAAGCCAATGTAAGTATTTGCAAGCTTCAGTGACGTGGTTCCTTCTTGGGATACCACATACAGCTCGAACAGCATTGTTCTGCCTACCACACATAACTGGGCATTACAAGTGTGGTAACTGCGCTGTCTGTCCCATGACGGAAACTAAACATGTATTTCAACATGATACCATCACATGGACAATGAAAAGCCACACGAACTGTCGGACCAAAAATGTAATTTACATCATCTCCTGTCCCTGTAACTTACTCTATGTGGGGAAGACCACAAGAGAGGTGAGAATAAGGATAGGCGAACACCGGTCCTGCATCCGCAACCGAGTCCTAGATAAGCCACTAGTTGATAATTTCATCCAAAAAACACCCACAAAGACACCGACATGAAGTGGTTTGTTTTACAAACTATTAGACCAAGAACTTGCGGCAGAGACATTGCCATCGGTCTACATAAGTTGGAACAGCATTGGATTTACCTCTTAGGTACAGTACGCCACAGACTGAACATTTCTGTTGAGTGGAACGCTTTAAATACACACTGAGGTGAGTGGTCTTTAGGTCTATAGCCTGTGTCTGACAAATATTTTACATCTATTATATATAGACTACACGCCCCATAATGCCTTGGGACATTTAACATCCATTGATTGGAGCATGGACTAATGCACACCCTTTTTTCCTAGACACCCACTAAAATCATCAGGCGCCCGCGATCATGCCTTATATACTGCATCATGTTTCAGATACGGCGCAAGCACCACATACGCTATTATTATAAAAATTCACTAAATGCGAGTGAAGATGAGTCTTTCTTCCATCTCTATGACTTAATCTATTCACTACAATGGTGCTGTAAACAACGAGACGGCCATTGTTTGGTACCGACGCGAAGACGTACGCAGCAGTTACTCTAGACTTGAGGTAAGTTCTGCAGGTTTTTCCTCTAATTAATTAGCTGGCACACTTACGTGTTACACAGGGTTTGCCTTAATCCTGACGCCCAGCAGTAAACGCGACCGAGGGAAATATTCCCCACTTATGGGATAGTGTTGTCTTATTGGGTCTTTACAGACCGGGGCATAGACTACTGCATTGGAATTAATTTTAACATACCTTTGGTCGTGATCTACACGACGGCAGCGACAGAACTATTTGTGAGTATCCTTATTGTAAATATTTTGAACATCAGCAAGCAAGGGGATAGAGCATATTCGTTATACAGGCCTTTGTGTTTTGTCTCTTCCTCTGCCTGTGGACACATCTTTTAATGGAACCACCAGTGAGAATGATGTGAATGTAATTGAAGTTTACTTCACTCTGTATGATGCAGACCAGTCATACAATGTCAGACTATTGAGCTGCTCGAAAGACTAGTGAGTCATTCTTTTTCATTAAATAGATGAAAATCCATTGATAACATTTTTTCGAATTTTTAAAAGAACAGGGATACAAACCCCTTTGACTGTATGTGCATTGTTGTTTTTTCATTCTGTAGGTGTGTAAACATATTTTATGGGTACACCACCCCACAGAAAAATCTAAAGCGGGGAAACATCTGTCATGATGCCTACCTCCAAGGAGCCGGGTCTGACCCAGCAAACCCAGAGGCAGGCATCATTTCCCCCAGGGAAGTGCCAGCGGGCCCAAGCTGGGGCCCTTTGGACACAGTCCTGGTGCCTTAGGCGCCAGGCTCATGTTAGACCCCTGTCCTGGCGCCTTAGGCGCCAGGCTCATAAAGTTAGACATGTGTTCAAGTGTTTTAATGTGCACTTATCTGATGCAGACCATGCTGCTACACCCAGGCCCTCTTGAGGCCTGAATGGAACTACTTTACCTGTGGGACTACTTTCCCCCTGGGTGTGGTCGGGGAAGGATACATACCTGATCGGTGGAAGGATACATACCTGGAACTTCTTCCAAAGCTATTTAAACCACGCCTGATCAGCAACTCACGCTTCGCGTTGTTCTGCTCCTCGCAGCTGGACGCTCACCGTGTCAGCTCCTGCATCTGGACTTCAGCCACGCCTGTCAGCATCCTGGGTTGCCTGCAAAGGGAGATAAGAGAGAATTGGAGAGAAATAAGACCTTACCAGCTAAAGCTGCATCACAGAGACATCTCACCGACGATCCTGAAAGGGGAAGACATCATTTTAAAAGCATTTCGCTTTGTTCGCTGCAGCGCTGCATTTCACTCACCTTTCCTGGACGCCTCCATCTTCAGCAGCGATCATCCGGATCTGCACCCACTTCTCAGAGCCTAAAGACAAGAAGACAAGGTGAGAGAAGGAAGGGAATAGGAAAGGTTCAGTTTCCTTTTAAGACTTACCTGTTGGGTCATTCCCATTTCATTTCGGGTCCTGCCGCTTCCTGGCATTCCGGACCCCAGCCCCTATGGGGAAAAAAGACAAAGACAGTGAATGAGCGAATGCAAGACATTACCTGAACGCTCATCCAGAACTTACCTGTCATTTTCTGGAACTGTACGTTTCACTTCGGGTCGGCGCCATATCTCCGGCATTCCGAACCCCGGCCCCTAAGGGGAAAAAGACATAAGCATTAGCACTTGCTGCAATAAGACAATGAACATTATTATTAAGCTTGAACTTTTGAACTTGCAACAGAACTCTTACAGCGCCTCACCTGAATAGTCAAGCTTATTTTTGAACTCCCGTCAAACCTCAATCCAGTGAAGTAACTGGGTTTCAATGCGCCCCTGCATCAGAAGCAGGATGGAGAACTCATCCTTCCAGACCCTACGGTGAGACTTCACGGGGAATCGTGGAAGGGTATCATGGAGGGTTGGAAGGGAGTGGAAGGCTTGAGCATTATTCCGTCAGTAGGTAATACTCCCTTTTCACGCACAGGGGAATATTCCTGCGAGCCAGAAAAGCCAGAGTAGAGGGGCCTTCCTGTCCATCTTCAGAGTCCTGCGCTTCACCATTGAAGAAGCATCAGCACTCGAAGCCAGACCTGCGCCTCCGTGGGAATCAGGTGAGCGTGACAACATCCCACTACCAAGTCTCCGCCCGCTGAATACAAAGTGGAGGTGAGTCTTGAGATAAGCAACATATGGAGAATGTTTTTGGTTACACAAATTAAATGTTTTCAAATAAACTAAGATGACAGGATATTAATTATAGATGGTAATTAGCTTAACTATATTATTTCATAGATTGAGAGGCTCACCCATCCTATCAAGAGGCAACACACACTGGACAGTTGCACTCTGTCCTGATGAAGGTTGGCTAGAATATTGGGGCAAGGAGGTTTCTGCCCACAGTGAACTACAACCGAAACACGTGTAGACAAAAAAAACCTGTAATAACACAGAGGGCCATATCTAAAACACATGAGAGTGTTGGACTCTTTTTATCAAAAACTGGACTATATGCTTGGTGACAATAACTACCCATATATGAAATATGTGTTAATATGAAGATGGTATGTATAATTTAGGAATGAATGATGAATGATGGGAGAAGTGTGTTTACAGGTTGAGCCATTTTTTAGTATGTAAAGCATTATTTAGTAAGTATTAACTGCTTATGTTATGTGAAATAAATATTATATTTTGCTAAGATTTTGAAAACTGAAGCAGAATCCTGTTATCTTCATTCTATTGGTCCACATTTTGCTTTTGTTTATGTACACTCACCTGGAGGACCAAAGATATTGACCAGGCACCCTTATATTTATCTATCCTGTAAGGAGGCCATGTAGGACCAAGAAGTGCCAGCCAGAAAGTTTTTGCTATAGTGAAGTTTGCAGTTGACCAAAGTATGCATGATACTCTGGACTTCCTGGTCTTTCAGTCTTATCATCTATGCTAGATTGACTGACATGAGAATAAAATACATTGACTCTATCTAGAGAGGGGGAAGGGGATTTAGCATTGGAGAATGGGTTGAGTGTATTGAAGCGGGGGTCATACCGCATTATCTGATAATGGTTGTCCCCAATCCCATAGAGGGATTCCTTCCCCTTGTGACCCTCCCTTGGTGCACCACCCACAGGGGGACTATTGTACTGTGGATGGACTGCCCTTGCCTCTGGGGCAAGGGCTCCCCATAGGCGATAAAGGACGGCATTCCCAGATTTGTCACAGTATACAAATGTACAAAAAAAGATTACGGGATTCACCCCATACCAGCTCATGTTCAGGAGGGATAACAGACTTCCTATAGACTTGTGCTTGATGCTGCTGGTGAAAATTACAACAAGTGCATAATAGACCTGCAATGGAAAATGAACCAAGCACATCAGTTGGCAAAAGCTGCAGCTGAGAACAATGCTGGGAACAAAAGAAGGTACAGCACTAAATAAGGTTTCAAGACCTTAAACACGGGGACCGTATCCTGATATGAAGCCTTGGAAAAAGTAGACGGAACAAACTGTGTCTCCACTAGAAGTCTCAGCCATATATCATTGACTACCCCTTGTTGTTTGCCAGTCTATAGTCTCAAAGAAGAAAAAAGAAATGTCCTCACAAAAACACATCACCAAAACTACCACCAGCAGCTAGCAACCGATGTAGAAATGGAATGGAAAGCTACTGAAGCCATTCCTTCCCCCAGAAGGATACCTACCCACAGTAGAGCAGAAAGGCCCAGTGAAGAAACCATCAAATGTTGACAAACGGGAGTGCTGTACCACAAAAAGACCAGGACACAGAGCGAGGACATTTTTTTGAAGATAATGAAATCAAGTAACCACAAATCTTCAACACGGAGTCCAAAGAGGAAGATGTCAACACACACAACCCAGATAGATAATCTAGTTACACCTGACCATCCCTTAAGCCCCGAGACATAAGAAGAGGATAGGTCAGTGGCAGAAATGGAGAGCTCCATGTTTCCCATTAGAACACCATCCACAACAAAGACACTGTCGCAATGGACTGGCCTTTGGACACAATACTGGACCCATTGCCTCCCCAGAGCAAACTCCTGATCGACCACAAGAGCCATGTAGGTAGAACCGGAAAGTCACTGTTGAGTTATGACGCTACTGGGGTGCAGAGTGACTTGAACAGAAGTCCCCTTCTACTCTCCCATGCAGTCCAATGCAAGTTTCTACCACTGCACCATGATAGAGTTGGCCTCTGCTGCACATACAGACCTCATTTCTCTGATCTACTAGGCCCCACAGAGGAGCTGGACACGTTGAGGTCAAGGTTTTACTCAAAGAGGGAGTGGGTCAAATCCCTTAAAAAATCAGGGGTACATTATAAAAACGGTGTGCTATATGTTTACCACATGGAAGCATTTATCATGTGATTTAATTTAAAAAGAATGACAGACAGAAATGTTGAATTTATTTAGAATTTGCAAAGCTGGGACTACTTCTATGGTATTCATTGTTGTAGTTCATTGATCTTCTGCCAATCCGGTAGAGCGACAAGTAGGTAGGCGGCAAAGTGGTAAGGTAAAACAAAAACCTTTTCAAATCAAAATTGTTGTATACGGTTCCTTAGTTATTTGTCCCCAATTCTCTGTGTAAAGAGACAATCAGACCCTCACAGGTGTCATGTGTTGTCTAATAAGAATAGCATTGTTTAGATTTACTCTCTGTGGCTATTGGATGGATGGACACTCAAAGGTTGAGACATACATTTCTTGGGTCTCTGATGACTTGGGGACCTGTCTAAATGGCTCAACGATGCCCAACAATGTGATGTGGTTCTTCAGTGGCGATTGACTCAAACGGCGGGAACGCAGGCATGTGATGGTCCAGTCAGCAGCTTGACTTGGATCAAAAAGTAACAAGTGTTAAAAGCAGCTCCAGGGCCCGGTAGCAGCTCGTAAGTTGTTGATGCATCTAAAAAATGTATAGAGGTGGGAAGCAGAGCCCAAAGCTCAGCCTTAATTCATGGTTTGCTGGGTGGCCCAGTCCAGGGTCTCAAGAGATAAGGGGAGTCCCTGTTCTGCCCTTCACAGCCAGGAAGGCTGCCAGAAAGCACTTGTAGAGGCTGATGCCTCAAGAGAGCAGGGTACAGGTTCCAGTTTCCAAGCAGAAGGTAGGTCTTTGCCACACAGCAATTCACCCCAATGTTCCTCTTGGCTGGGCGACAGAAGGTCTCTCTCCCTTCCTGGAGCCTGTATCTTCACCTCTATGGCAGAAGTGAGCTTATGGCCCTTGGAACATGCATTTGTTAATGGATGGGATTACACCAGAATCATTCTGAGTGCAAATAACTGGACAAACTCAAGAAGATGGCAAGTTACTGTTTTATTAACAATTATCTAAAACAGGGAGGTTACAACGAACATCAACAGACGTATGCTCAGTCTCTCAATGATTTCCACAGGAAATACACTTCTTATACTCCATTATGAGTCAGCGTGATGTCATACTACATGGCAATAGTGAAAAACCTATCAAGGATCGGGATTGGTTAAGGGAAACATCTCGATATACAATCATATAGGAGCCAGAATTGTTATTGGCTGTCCTTTATCAGGTGGACAACTTATGCCTAACCCTTTAAACATGTAATTTACTAATACAATTGGTTGGCACACTTGTGCCATGTCTAGAACATTCAGTTAATTTAGCAGCACGTAAGTCAAAACCCAGGTGTAGGGAGATAGGACATGAAGCTACCTCACCACCCAATTAGCCCAACATCTCTCATCACCCACGCTTTCTGCCATGAAATCGTCTTTGTACTTGGCCTCGCAGAGTATTCTCGTCCTGGGAATACACAGGAGTGAGGGCACTCGCTATCGTGTCTGGAACTCCAACTTCAAACTATTTCCATCCTTGGCTCACGTGACAAGAGACCACAATTTGGTTCATTCTGCAGCTTTTAAATGCTTTAAATGAATACAAACTTGGCATCCCTTGTAGTCTTTATTTAACCTTAACGTTAGAGGAATCATCCTGCGCACACTCGTTCTGCTTTAGAGTAGATAGCTGACCTCAATTTCTATTATCATGACTTCAGGCTAGACAGCCTCGCCACGCAGCTCCACTAGCCTGCTATTCTACTGTGACACAGCTTTTTATTCCCCAATCATGGTTTTTGGCTTATTTATTTCATGATACCAATGTCCAGTTTCTATACAATGGCGGCTTCGCCTGCATTCTATTCACTATTCATAGCTAGCCTATACAAAGACTTGATCTACCTTGCGTTTCAATGTCTGCACATTCTTCATGCTTCTGTTTTCTGCAGCACTTTGATAACATGTAATCTTTTCTACTTTGATAATTCAGTTGATTCTTTACTTCGTCATTTGTCCTCTAGGATCCATACATTGTCTTTATTCAGTATCTCGGGATGTCGTGCACACTTTCTTATGACATCATCCATTCATGTTCTTAGCTCTTTCTCATAGTCCATCAGGGAGTTCCTCCTGTAGGCTGTCATCCACTCAAGGGTACATTCGATAGGATTGTCTCAATGGATTTGTTCTTCCAAATACTTGCTGCAGTATTGGCACAATAGCTGGTGTCAGAGAAGGCATGGTCTCATGTCTCCAATACAAAGGAGGTAGGGGAGAGGGATCTCCTGTGGATGTATACATCTGCTCCTCTACATTCCCCCTTCTGGTCAAGTCCTCGATCACCTCAAGTTTTCCTGCTTCCTTGTATCTTCTCTTGAAGAAGGGTTTGTTGGGTATCCATATTTTTGTCAGCCCCCTCAGGGTGCCTGCTTTTTTATGTGTTCATCCACACTCCATGTCATGTAGATGCATTCTCCATTTGGGGTACAGAAGAGCCAACATCCCATGTAATTCTTATGATCATTTGTATACCAGAATTGAGTTCCTTCAGGTGCTACAATACTTGCTTTTATGTAGTCTCTGATGGCACTATCGGTCAGTACATGGTCTTCTGGTTCATCTCTTGTGTCAATCACGATCTTCATTCCCACTGCTTTCTTTGCCGTTTTCTGGCATTGTTCAATTAATATCCTTATGATAAACAATCCAAACATTATTATCACCAATATTGCTCCAAGAAACTTGAATAAGTTTGCCATCCAGTAAGGAATCCATGAAAACAGGAGGGAGAACCAACTGTCATCTCCAATTGTCCCGGGAGGATAGCTCAGCGGCAACGTACTCGCCTTGAAAACAAGACGATACGGAGAAACACAGGTTCGATCCCCAGGTCCGCGTCTTAGAAACCTCTGGGTATTAAGCGTGTTATAAATGACCTATCATATCATATCAATGGCCTCTGTCTCATCCACCATTTTTACCTGTAGCTCTGTCAACATTGATATGGTTTCCGTCAAAGTCCCGTTGTCACTGTCATGAGATGGCATGAATGTACAAAATGATGGCCCGATTTTGGCGCAAACACCTCCTTCCATTGCTGTAATCATGTAGAGGACATATCTATTCTGAAGGGTCATCAACCTTATGGCCCTCAGCTCTTCTTTTATGGCGTTAAATCCTTTTATAGTGGCATTGATTGTTTGCAGCAGCTCCCACCTGGTGATCTGTAGCCATTTGGCATTCACTGCTGTTTGAATTACAGGCATGAACATAGAGGTGAACATCACCACAGTTATGCTGAACAGTTTATGCTCATCAGGAATGTCTTCATAAGCCGTTAGTGATGTTTGTGAGAAATAATTTCCACTCTTCATCCGCCAGAGTTCTAGTGATCTTCTTTTTCTCAGGTGTAAGTCCACTTTTGGAAATCCTTCAATCTTCAGTTCACTCTGTGGAATCGCCAATACTTAAAAATGGATATATACCAAGGAACACACTCCACCCCAATTCTTGGGCAGTTTCATATATGCTCTAGATCCGCAGGCCCAATGTCGATGCATTAAGACAGCCGTCCCTCTTCTCATTCCTGGAACATCAATTATGTTCTTGCACCCTTTATTATGTCCAACTTGAATTGTTCCTTTGCTGCGAAAGCCCGGTGTCGCATTAACCAATGGGACTACAGCCACTGTGCCTGATGCATCTTCCACCCATGCCAGAAGTTTAGAGTACTGGGTCCATGACTTTAGATGCTCATCATTCACCTTCTGTACCTCCTCCACTGCTTCTTTCCTCAGCAGATGTGCTGTACAGGACATCATTCCATCCTCCCATCCTTTGGCCGTACTTGCTCGTCCATAGATTAGCAGCTGTGAACGTTCCAAGCAGCCAGGCATTCCAGCCTTTTCCATCATGTCAGAGCAGTTATTCATCTTCATTTCTTCAACAATCACCTTGTCTTGTCCTGCAGAAGGATACACAAGCATCTTATCTGTCCATCCAGGCTTCTTTTCCATTTGTGTTTTCTTGATATCATCATCCTGGTATGGAAATGACTGTCTTGGTCTCATCACAAGGTTGTCCATTTCCATTGAAACTGTTCTCTAGTAGTACATGCTGCTAGATGACTGAGGCACGTTGCATCTTGCGCCGACATCTCTCTTGAAACCAATGTTCTTACTGTACTCACAGCATAGCGGACGAGTGAGCATATTTAGCAATTCTCATCAGATGCTCTCCTCCGCCACCTTTGTCATGTGTTGGTACCACATATTCCCCAGGTGAGCTGAATTATCAAGATAGGTATTTATCCCCTGGTTATCTTCTTGTGTATCCTTCTTATGTCGCCTGACATGCCCAAAGAGGTCAAAGAAATTATCATAATCTGTACTCATACTAGGAAAAGTCAAAGGTGTTTTTTTTTCAATTGGAAGATATAGAAAGAAAAAGAAAATACATAGGCATATATATATTAGGCATAGAAGTCTGGAGAAACATTTGGCGTGCCATCCCAATACTCATTGAACTCGCGCTCTATCTATAACCACGTTTTCCTCTTCACAAATAATTTTAATACAGGTGTTCAATTTACATTCGTAGTTGCACAATCTGAACAATTATTGCAATTAGAAGTCTTCTTATAACTGGCAATTCTTTTCTGTCATAAAGAAAGATGTCAATATTAACGTCTCTCCTAACAAGAGCAGGGTATGACTGAAGTATAAACACACGAATAGCAACTACAAGCCGATATGTGTCACTGTCAACGGGTATCATATATTATCCTTGAAACAGATATGTTTCTAAAAACAAATCTGTGTATTGATCTCTCTTCCAATTTCTAATCCGGAACTGATGTTTAGGCATAGTACTGATGCGGTTTTTATCTTTTCAAAGAATTTCTAGAAAGTATGTTTTAGACTCTGGAATTCTATGCAAGTCCATGCACTCCCTGCAAAAAATGTGAAAGAGTGTCCACTGAATTCCAGTCCAAAAGAAATGTGTGCTAACCACACACTGTTTTATGGTCCTTCTTGGTCATCGATCGAATCTGCAGATGCGGAAATTCTTTGTCTTGCCTTGATTCTTGCTCAACAGGTGCTGGAGGGAGGGTCTCACCTTTGTAGATTTTTACATCTCCTAAATGTAACCAAGCTCTTCTTCCAAATACCCTAACTGCAGTAGGGGAAACTTCTTCTACACAGAAAGGACCATTACATCTTGGTTCGTGCCATCTACGGGTGAAGTTCTTTATAAGGATTTGGTCTCCAACATACAACTTTGGTGGTGGCAATAATTCCCTCGGATTGGTTACTTCGCCATCCTCTTTTGTGTTCCTTGACCCCTCCCTCTGATGCTTGACTTGATCTGCAATGAAAGAAACACTGGTAGTCATATATGTCAAATAATCGTGCATTTCATCACATAGAGTCTGCGCTACACTCTGGGCATAACACTTGAGTCTAGATGGGGGCGTAAGAGGTGTCCTCATGCAACGCCCTGTCACTAACTTGTGAGGCGTAAGATGATAGTCTGAGCCTGGCTGATTTCGGAGGGCATATAAGGCTAGGGGTAGGCAATATAGCCATCCCTTTTTCAAAGTTAATCTGATCTTGGCTATCCTCTCTTTTAGGAGGCAGTTTAGTCTCGCACATATCCCGTTTGCTTGTGGATGATAAGCAGAAGAACATTTATGTTTTATACTCACTAGAAGACCTATTTGTCCAAATAGCTCATTAACAAAATGTGGCACATTATCAGTACTTTGCATACACCCCATCTCAGAAATACTTTGCACACTAAAAACTTTGCCGCGCAAGTGGTATCAGGGTGTGTACGGGGACCGGCTACGATCCACCTGGAGAAGGGACCTACCAACACTAATAGATAACTGTATCCATTAAATGTCTGCAGCATATCAACATAATCGATATGCACATGTTGAAACGGACCATTCGGACGGGGCATTACTCCTCTAATTGTTCTGAGTGCATGCCTAGCTGTAAACCTCTGACACACAATGCAATTCACAATGAACTGGGCAACATGTTCTAATAATTTGGGAACAAAACAGTCTTCTGCAATGGTAGCCGCAAGACTTTCTCAGGTTATATGCACGGGGTAATGCAACTGCTCGGGTGTGATTTTCAAAAATGCTGCTGGCATCACTGGCTTTCCAGTCGGTCCTGTCTCCATAATGCTTCCGTGGGGGATAAAGAACACCCCCTACATTTACATAGCTCCTGTTCTTCTTGTGGGGATTTACCCTGAATCTCTATTGTGTAATTGACAGCATATTAAACCCTCCCTGTCTTAGCATTCTTCTGTTCAATATTTCCTTGACATTCTCAGTATCAAAACTTAAGATTTCTGAAGAATACGCAACCCTTATGGCTTCCAAATCTGTGGCTTCGTTACCACGCAAGATAAAGTCTGTTTGTTTAGTATGCGCTGCACATTTTATGACTACTATGGCTACTGGGAGTTGTAGTGCCTTAATGAGCCTGTCCAATACAGACGCATGTTGCACGGGAGTGCTGTCTGCGCGAAGATAACCCCTCCTTTTCCAGCGTAACAGCCCTTCGTGTACATTGATGTCACATAGGCGGAGTCACCGTACACAGTCACTTCCTGCCCTTCGTGTTGCAACAATAAGTGCTACCAATTCTCTGCCTGTGCTGAAAAATGGGACGTAGTCTTGAACTCACCACTACCTCAAATTCACCATTTAATCTGTGTCTTATAACCCTGGAGCCTGAAAGCCTCTCCCCACTTGTTTGGCCAATTTTCAAAGAACCATCAATAAAGAGAATTTCCCCTCCCGCTAGAGCATTTTCTAATCATAAATGATATATGATCATAAAATTCGATATAATTTGAGCAATCGAGCAGATGACCACCTTCTTCTACAGGTTTAGCTACAAATGTGGCTGGGTTCACTATTTCACACCTCACTTCCATAATTGCTGGATTAGAGAGCATCACCTCATATGCAGATGCTCTTTGTGATGGCAATGTACCCTTGGGTTTATGTAAAATGACAAACAAGGCGTGCTCAATGTAGAGAGTCATGCAGAAACCCATGGTAATACTTACAGACTTTTCAATTGCAAATGCAGCAGCAGCCAAAGATTGTTCAAATGGAAAATGTCCTCTCATAACTGGATCTAGAATCCCACTGTAGTACGCCAAAGGTTTATACCCTAGAGCTGTTCTTCGTGTGAGTACTGCTGTCATTACTGACCCATTGGTGTGTGAAAACAAATACAATTCTTCACTATAATTGTGAATCCCTAAAACTGGAGCTCCGTTTCTTCAGTCAATCCTATCTTTTCCTTACCAACTTGTGCTTTCTTAAGTGCAAAAGCGATTTTGTATATGTGCTGTAGTCGAACACACAAGCTCTGCAATAATTACATAAGCCCAGAAACTGCTGAATTTGCCTTACTGTATTTGGCATTGGTGTCTTCATGATAGCCTCATCTCTTACAGGTGTCATGTTTTTTCCTTCATGTGAAATTAACTGGCCTATGTTCAAAACCTCTTCCTGACAATACTGTAATTTCTCCTTGTCTACATTGTATCCCTTGTCTGCCAATATAGTCATTAACTGGACACAGTCTTGTCTGCATTCATCCTCTGTTTCACTGCAGATTAATATGTCATATACGTACTGAATTACTGCACTCTTGAATTCAATGTTGCCTAGATCCATCTACACAACCCTGTTAACGATTGACAGGGACTCACAGTACCCTTGAGGCAATCGAGTATGTTTAGTCTCTTTTGTCTTTTGTCTGAATGTAAAGGAAGTAAGGTCTTGTGGGTCTTTGTTGAACAGGATTGAGAAAAATGCATTTTTTAAATCGATCACCATGAAATACTTAGCTTCAACTAGGATGCTACACAATATTGTCGCAGGATTCGAAACTAATGGAAACTCGGCTTCTCAATCTGATTAAGAGGGCGCAAGTCCTGGGTAAATCTCTACGACCCCCCATTTAGATTTTTTTTTTATCAGATACACCGCAGTATTGAATGGGGATTCTGATGGCACTAAGATTCCTTGATTCATCAGCACTGATATAGTCTCAAATATGTCTTCATCAGCTTTTCGAGACATAGGGTACTGTTTTGCTTGTGGTAAAATTCCTCCTGGCTTGAGTTTTATTTTAACCTCATCTATTCCCTTTGCTAGGCCTACATCACAGGGGCCCATAGGCCAAAGGACACTTGGCCCCTTTTCTAGGTCTTCCTAAAAGAACGCTTGTCATTGTCGCATTAGCGCCATTCGCTGCAGAACTTCCCTTTTCTCAATTCTTATTCAATATGTAATGCTTATAAAAACACTACCTCCTCCTCTATATGTTCATCTCTGAACATATCTTGATCTGTTATGTCAGTCAGTTTGTATTCCCTCCTTAAGTGCTATCACTGTTCTCCAGGCTCTGCCTTCGTCTACTACTCCTTCAAGCATTGCTATTTTTCCTTTTACTATAACTGCTTCCAATTCTAATGGAATAGTCTGACCTTTTTCCTCATCCATAGGTATTTGTGGTCTGAATAAGAACTCATCAGGTATCCCCACAATCTTCCCAACTAACCGAGGTACCCATGTTAATAAAATACTCACCCCATACATGAAGACTTAAGGATCTACAGGGACTCCTTGTAGAGCCACTTGTAATGCCAGTATAAACTCTGCTATGTTTAAATAGTGTATTCCTGGAGTGGAGCACACTATTCCTTGATCAGTGAATGAAATTGTCATGTTAAGTTTTGTCATTAAATCTTTTCCCAAAATGTTAACTGGCGTTTGTCGCGAATATAGCAAGGGGACAGACATGTCACATTCCCCTATGGAAACAGGTAATTTATCAGTAAAAGGAATTACATTCGTAGCTCCAGAGAACCCTTGAGCATTCATGGCAATACCTGACATTGGATATTTTCCCTCCTTTATACAAGAGCGAGTCGCCCCAGTGTCTACTAGAAAAGAAGAGTATTTGTCTCCTAACGTCACATCGACCATTGGTTCTTCTTGGGGTCTGGTCTTACTGATAGTACTGAACACATCAAGTCACGCTATGAGCTGTCCTATTGAGGGTACAAATACATCCCTGTGAAAGGGTTTCCTCCTACCACAGTGACATCCCTTATCCTAGGTGTTAATATTTGCTCGATGTTCGCATTCTGTTGTGTTTGCATAGGTGCTTGTTGAAATTGCCCTTGCGGTGGGTGCATTTGCACCGGAGCCTGCTGCTGTGCCTGTTGTGCTTGCGGCACCTGTGTCTGATAGGATGTGTGATCCTGGGCAAAGCCCTCTCTTGCTTGTGTACTGTATTGCGGTGGATAAGCTTTCCCACCTCTTAAATGTTGTTCATTTTGTTGCACTCTTTCTCGGCTTCTACATACTCACGCAATATGCCCTGTCATCCCACAATTTCAACATATCGGGGGTGGCCCTCTCGCAAACCCACCATTATATCCTCGCTGAGGATTCTGACTTCCATACTGGGCATTTTGAAGTCCACCTTGGTGTTCTGAAACCCTCCAACTCTTCCTCTGAAGCCTACACCTCTACCTCGTGGCCAAAACCCATACCCACTTTGATCCACTGGGTGTACATTATTCACCTGTGAGGCACCCATAATTTCTTGCATTCCTACTCCTTCTCCGCTTGTTAATACTGCCCCTTCTATAGAAAATTTCGACAATTGTTTCTGGACTAACTGAGCTTCCTCAATCTTCCTGTTCTCATCTTTCTTATTGTTCTTCTCTTGTAGTAACCAACAATGATGCACAATAGTTAATTGTATCTCAGCTCACGGCTTTGCTTCCATTTCTACTTGTTTTTTCATTTGTCTCTGTACCTGTTATGGCAGTCCCTGACACAAAATATGATGGAAACACTTGTGTATGAGCGCGATCGAAATAAAATATCAATATCAATAGAATAGGGCCACTGTTTTTCCCACGGTTCACGCATTTCAAACTGCCATCTCTCTTGAATGTTGTGAATATGAGCAATAGGGTCCTCATCTTCTTTCATTTTACGTGTCATAATTGCACCCATATCTGATGTTTCAGGAAACTGTACCCTGAAAGCCCTCCAAATGTCTGCTCTGCAATTATCAAATGGCTCTCCATCCTGCACTGTGTTTTGTGCTGTCACACTCACATATCCCGCTCATTTCCAAATGTCAATCAGCTCGGTCTCCATGAACCAGTAGACCTTTATGGCTCCTATGGCCAGCGTGTTTCCCCGTGTCATTTTTTCTAATTCGTATATCCATATCCCAGCCCCCGAAGTCAAACTAGGTAACTTATATTTTAAGTTATCCTTATCCATCTGGGGCCATGGAATACATTGTGGTCTTGCCCCCACTTCTCTAGCAAGGAGAACTTTGAGAACCCCATCTCATAGTCAGACCCCATTACTTGTTTACCTAATGCAGGGGTAATCGTCCCTATCCGTCTTTGTGCTGTTAACCTTAACCTACTCACATAAGATGGAGATTCTCCTCTCTCACTACATAATCATCTTCGGGGAAGTTCAGGATATGGAATGGGATCTTGCGTTCTTTCCTTAGGATGTTCCAGATCTGACCATCTCACCTCTTAGTCCAAACCTTGACTTTGTCCAATGTACCCTCTCCCTTTATCGCATGACCTGACTCTCTTTCTTCGTCGACATTGCTAGACCCCAAATAGTGTGACTATCATCCTCATCTTCTCTATCTAAATTGAATCTGCTCAAAGACAATCTGCGTTCATCACTAAACATGTTTTAGTCCTCATCCTGTGGTTTATGTATCGGGGACCGGTTGCCGCTCCCTTGAGTCCTATACTCGCTGCCCTGCCTCATTTGCTGATACATTTTATCAATCCTTTCTTCAATAATTTCTGCATCATATCATTCCTCTTGCTGTGCTACTTTGGGTATTTCTTGACTTTTTCCTCTCATTGGGAGAACTTCACTTATTGTGTCCCATTGCCCCTGTATTTCATCGCTTGGTCTTATTAGTTCTTTAAGAACGAGACTGGCATCAAGACCTCGCCATCTTCTGTCCACCCCTTTATATTGCCATTTACCTTAATCTACTAACATCTATTTAATCAACTCGAGGCCTTCGGTATCAACTCCTCCTCCAATCCGACCACTTTGCCTTCCGTCCACAGAGCGCCCGTGGAAACCGAGCAGGGATTTCATCAAAGAGAGACCTGCCCACCGCCTCAATTCTTCCTGCAAGTTTATTTCTATCGCCCGCTCTCCACAGGAAACTCCACGATCTTCCAACTAATGGCAGAGGATGACAGATCGTCTGAAACGCTAAAGTCAAACTAGTTTAGATCTGAAACCATGCGCACTGCTACCATGTGAGCTTATGGCTCTTGGAATGTGCATTTGTTAATGGATGGGATTACACCAGAATAATTCTGAGTCCAAATAACGTGCCAAACTTAAGAAGATGGCAAGTTACTGTTTTATTAATAATTATCTAAAACAGGGAGGTTACAACGAACATCAACGGGAGTATGCTCAGTCTCTCAATGATTTCCACAACAAATACACTTCATATTCTCCATTATGCTTCAGAGTGACGTCATACTATGTGGCAATAGTGAAAAACCTATCAAGGGCTGGGATTGGTTAATGGAAACATCTATATATTCAATCATATAGGAGCTAGAATTGTTATTGGCTGTCCCTTATCAGGTTCACAACTTCTGCCAACCTCTTTAAACATGCAATTTAAGAAAAAATAGTTACATCGCGTTTCATTGGTTTTATAAGCTATAAGGTCCTTCATTATACAGACTAATACAATTGGTTGGCACGCTTGTGCCATGTCTGGAACATTCAGTTCATTTAGAAGCATGTAAGCCAAGATCCAGGTGCAAGTAGAGACATGAAGCTACCTCACCACCCAATTAGTCCCAAGTCTCTCATCACCCACGTTTTCTGCCATGAAATTGTTTTTGTACTTGGCCTTGTAGAGTATTCTCATCCTGGGAATGCACAGGAGTGAGGGCACTCGCTATTGTGTCTGGAACTCCAAGTTTGAATTCTATTTATCCTTGGCTCACGTGACAAGAGACCATGGGCCTCATTATAAGTTTGCCAGATGGTAGAAACGGTGCCTTAACTACCGGACCGGCAAACTACGAGTTCTGCTCGTGGGTGCCTTCCTGCCTGCCAGGTTTGAACTGCTGGGCGGACCAGCACCCACGAGCAGACCATGTCGGATGCACCAGCATCATTCACGAATGGTGCCGGTGCATCCGGGCTCCCCATTCCCATTGAGCCCTTTGGTGCTCGAATGGGAATGGGGAGCATTTTTTTCCCGCGCCCATGAATGGGCAATTACCGGGTCCGGCGGGGCCGTAATGACCCAGTAATTGCCCATTCGCGGGCGCCAAAAATAAAATGATACCAGCGGGAGCCGTGCCAGTTTTACTGGCATGGCTACTGCTGGTCTCATAATGAGGCCCCATGATTTGGTCCATTATGCAGCTTTTAAATGCTTTAAATGAATTAAAAGTTGATATCCTTTGTATTCTTTCTCGCACCCCAACGTGAGAGGATTCATCCTCTGTACACTCGTTCTTCTTCAGAGTAGATATCTGACCTTGATTTTTAGGATCTTGACTTCAGGCCAGACAGCCTTGCCACGCAGCTTCACAAGTGTGCTATTCTACTGTGACACAGTTTTTCATTCACCCTTCATGGTTTTTGGCTTATCTATTTCATGATACCAATGTCCAGTTTCTATACAATGGCGGCTTTGCCTGTATTCTATTCACTACTCATAGCTAGCCTATACGATGACTTGATCTACCTTGCAGTTCAGCGTCTGTACATTCTTCATGCTTCTGTTGTCTGCAACACTTTGTTAATGTGTAATCTTCTTTCTACTTTGATAGTTCACTCGATTCTTTATCTCGTCATTTGTCCTCTAGGACCCATACATTGTCTTTATTCAGTATCTCGGGAGGTCATGCACACTTTCTTATGATGTCATCAGTTCATTTTCTTAGCTCTTTCTCATATTCCTTTAGGGAGTTCCTCCTGTAGGCTGTCATCAAGTTGAGGGTACATTCGAAAGGGTTCTCTCAAAGGATATCTTCTTCCAAATACTTGCTGCGGTATTTGCACGATAGCTGGCGTCAGACAAGGCACGGTCTCATGTCTCCAATACAAAGGAGGTACGGGGGTGGGATCTCCTGCGGATGTATGGATCTGCTCCTCTACAGAAAATTCTGGCCAGAATATACCCAGATGGAGGTCCAGAGAAAATATGTTTTCTTCTGAAGTCGAACGAGGATTCCAATAAGGGTGTGGGGCTACACCCCCTTAAATATAGTCAATCTGCCACAGCTGAGTGACCCATTCTCAGCTTTCCATAAAGGTCCAATTCTGATTGCTGCGATCAGTGTCTTTTACTGATGTTAGTCCCAGAGTGCTTTGTTTGCAGGAAGTAGGGCAGGACAAAGGAAGTGGGGGAGTACTGGAGGATTCCAAGATGGTGGGACCCTTCTCTGGACTGGGACTCCTCACTTTGCTATTATAACTCTACCATCTCTCTTGTCTGCCCTGCATGAAAGAGTCTCCAGTTATTACCTTGCTGGTCTCTTGAACACAGGTAAAAGCAATCAGAAACAGAGAGTGCTTTGGTACCCTGTGTGCAGGCCTAAGGAGGAAAATGTACACCTCCATCCCGGCTGCCCTCCTCCCTGTAGCACTTCCATCTGATGCAGCTAAATCAGGTTGCATACGGGTATGTGGGACTGCACGAAACTGGCAAGATCGGAGGATTATTGCGACTACTGTAAGGGAGGCATGATATCACAAGTATGACACTGACACAAAAGGTACAATTTGTAAAACCTTTATTCAATTTTAGGGGTTTGGAAAAATCCTACTTTGCTCTGTAGCTACGATGGGAGTAGTCTCGATCATCAAATAACAAATAAAACAGTACTAGCTGAGTCCGTCAAATCAAAATGGCCTACACTAACAAAACCTAATGCCTACCCTATCTCTTGTACAAAAAGTGTGTAAAGGGGAATATGTATGCAAAGGAAAATCAGTGAATATAAAGAATAAGTATGGCTGAGTCAGCTCTCCTCCCCACGTTATACAACATGGAGTAAGGCAGTCCCCGTAGACAGGATGACACACTCTGGCTCAGGTTCTCAAAACAAGGCAGTTCAAAACGTGGATTGAGGCCCGCCTGGTCTTCCACATAAAAGTGTCTCTTTTGGGCTTTCAAAACACAGTCCCTCAGTCGGGCACAGACCTTTCAAAGCAAAATGTTCACATAGGTCTCCCTCAGTCAGGCTCTGACCTTTCAAACACAACACATGCAGGGATTCCCTTCCCCAAGCTTAATTCAAATCTGTTAGGGATTTCCTTCCTCTAACTTATCACACTTGCGGTCTCCTTCAGCCAGGCTCAGACCTTTTTCTGATGTCGAATACTTTCAAATGTGCGTGGCTTTTACTATAGACCTCCACAGGACCACTTCGACTATCAGCGCACACTCTTGTGTTATTTGCCTCAGTGTATCTTGATCTGGGTAGTTCGATGTCATAAGCACAAAAGTTCAACGCTCACCTTTTACTCCTCCCTTTTTCTCCCAGGGTTAATTTTGATGACTTTGCTTTTTATAGTTCATTCACTTCACTCCATAACCAAAACTATTTCACCTTTCACCGGACCACTCCACTACTTAGTATCGCTGGTTTCAGAGAGATGGGCAATTCAAAGTTCATCACAGGTCTGCCTTCCTTCGCGTCTCCACCCGCCTGCAGCCTTCAATTGAGCGAGATACTATTGCAAATTCAATCTTTTCTTAACACACACCGGTCTTTCATGTCACTTGCCAACTCACCGGCTGTGTGCATCTCTTTCTTGTCTTTGCAGTTAATTCACGAGTCAAGGTCAGCACCACAGGTTTGGCCTTGCCTCCCCAACTCTGCCGTTCACCCTGGAGGGTTTCCTTGTCTGGGATTTGGCTTTCTCCACGTGTCTTGCACAGCCTTTTGGAGGCAACATCCTACTGCAGGGAACTCCTGGGGTTTTCTACCCTTTGCTCTCATCCCTCGGCTCATCGCTCTGTTCCAGTAAGTTCGCCTTCGCCCCGGAAGTTCTTCTATTGCTCGTGTTCCACCTTGCTCAGAGTGTGTCTCTATGTTCCACCTTTTATCCGTGTGGGGAGAGCCAATTGGTATCGGATGTATGCACTTTAAGTCAAGTGTCTGACTTTGCCAGACCCGATTAGCGGGACATGTCCAATGAGATATGAAAGGGTTAGCCTCTTTAGTTTCAGTCGCCCTCTTCCTCAGCCCAGTATTTGTGTAAAAAGGGGGTGGGGGGGAGTTGGGACATGAGAGAATCCTATAAAATAGGATGGGTCATGTGTATGGGAAAGAGGGGAATACTGCGTCTCGCCATCAGTCGCCACACCCCCACTCCCTGAAGACCCCTCACCCAGGTGATCCTCCCCCACTGGTCCACCCGCAGAGTCTGGATCCAAAAGTGATGGCCGTGCCCTGGCTACCCGAGCGAGAGATCCCTGGGGACTAGTAGGTGAGACAACCATTGGTTTCTCACACTACCCATCCAACACTGGAGTGCCACCTGCTGGTAAGGAGTAGAAGCGAAGGAAGGGTTAGAATCCTCATACTATCCCTACACTGCTGTTCCCAGGGATCACTGTGCACAAAGCCTTCTTTCTCTTGGTACATCTGACCTGCTTGGTAAGGGAGAGGAGAGTTCTCATGCCAGCTCCCATACTTGTTTTCCATATCACCATGAGTGCAGGTATCAAGTGCCCTTGTACAGTGCTTCATGACAGATTCACTGTGATAACAGATACTCCCACATGCCCCTAGCATCCTAGCCACAGGACCCTGGTAGGATGCCGACTTTCAAGAGTGCTTCCTGCAGGCACAACTGGCCCTGCCTGGAGAGGGCTATGGTATCTGGGAGAGTTATGCCCTCTTGCTGTTTCGCACAACCCTTTCCCCTGGCATAATGCACACACGACAAAGAGAAAATGCTGGGAGTCCGAGATGGCAGTATAAGAGAGATGGGAGCAGAGAAAGAAGAAACAAGTGAGTGTGTTGGTACAAGGAAAACAGAGGAAAGGGAAGGCAGAGTGTGACAGTGAAAAGAAATCAAACGGGAAGAAAAGATAAGCAGGGAAAGTAAGGAAATTAAGCAGGAAGGTCAGATATAGTGGGAAAAGAAGAGACAGGTGAGGACACCAAGAGGTAAATAAAAACCGAAGGAATAATGAGTGTGAAACAGAAAGAGAAACAGGCAAAGGGAAGTGAAGCAATGCACAGAATTAAAGAGACTGTTATAGAGGAGCAGGACAATGACAAATGCAGTGAAGTGATAAGCGAAACCAGAGAAGACTGAAATGTACAACTATTTCTCAGAAGCTCATTACTAGATCAGAAATGGGTTCAGAAGCATATCGACAGGTAGCCACGAAATATATTCAAAAGGGACTCTGCTAGTTTGCATGATGTCAGAAATGCATCATCTGAGTAGCAATATCTTCAGAAACCCATCACAAGAAGAGGGATATCTTCAGAAAAACACACTAGTGAAGAAATATCTTTAGAAGCACTTTCCTATGATACGTACAGTACATCCTGACTATACTTAGTATATACCTTCAAAGTGAAGTAACAGAGTAGAGATCTTCAGAAGCACTTAAGTCTGGGAGCTATTGTAGATCTTCAGAAGGACAGTGAGAACTGGAAACTTTGTGTATATCTTCAGAAGGGCAAAAAGAAGATTGGAATATTAACACAATAGAAGATATCATTTGAGACATTACCATCAGAGAAAGAATAGCTCCACTCACAACTGCACTAATGAAGATAGAACACAGTTACAGAAACATCAGTTAAGCCAAGATATTTTCTGAAATAAATCAAATTAACTACTATTAAGAATATTGTTTTTTTTGCTTAATAAACAGTCCATATAATTTCTTCCCCACAGAATACTCATCAAAACATTTTAGTAAACAAAAAATTCCAAATACAGATAAAGTTGCCCTACTGTATAGTTGTAAGCCCTGCTGTTTGAACGTATATAACAAGAAACTTCTTGGTCTGGGCAGAGCATGAATGGCGAATCATCCCACCAGACATAAGTGCAAAAATATGTGAGACAAGACCCCAAAGAGAGCGGTCTTTGAAACCTAACGGAAGGCTTATAGAATGGTGAAGACCCTAGCCTTCCCAGGAGTAATATTCAACTCTGCTTTATGACTAACTTCCTTGAAATGTTTGCAAGGAACTTGGGGTTGGTCACGTTGAGTTACCTGGGGGCAACCAGACGTGGACTCCCTGCTCACTGTGCTCAGAGAGAAAAAGCTTCACATCACTGATGAGGCCCAACAAGGCTGAAACACATCTATGGGGTTGCTTTTGGTACTCTTGTTCAGAGAGGAATTGCCATAGCATTTCGGTGCTGGACTGCCCATGTGGGCGGGACAAAGACTGATATGCAAATGGATATTTCCCATCTGTGAAAGGTACAGTGAGCAAAAAGCGTGTGCTGCAAACTCTCATCTCAGAACAGGTTATCATGCCATGTTCATTCTGGAGAGGAGCGCCTGCTAAGTTCTTTGAAAAACTCTGATTTCTGAGCCTAGGCAATCTGCCAAATCATAAAGAGGCAGGGTTAATACAAAAAATGATCTGCATTTAGAACCCATTATAGGTTACAGAAACGACTCAAAGCAAGGGAAATCAATCACACAGTTGGATAGCAAGGCTTCTGAAGACACCCAAGACTGCCATAGCACAGTCACAGTGGAACATATACCATTTACGGGAAGTACTAACAACTTTCTGTCCAATAGATTCCCATGGCCATCAAGTGTTACAAACCAAGAGCTGGGCAGCACACAGCTTTCCCCATACAACTACAGATCATCTCAAGCCCCTATAGAGCCTACAATCTCCACCTTGCAAAGTCCCTAATGCGTAAGCCTGATTAAAAAAAGAATATATATGAATGGCTGGCTTTGGCCAAAAGACAATTGTATAAATGACTTTGATAATATTGTAGTAAGTCTTTCTGAAAGATGTGGCTGGGCTCTACCAAAAAATAAAGCACATTAATTAAGATATACTGCCTAGTTTGGCAGAATAATTAGATTTAATCATGTTTTGTGCAAATGTGTTACCGGATCCTAGAATTCCCTAGTACAGCACCAAGCGCATCGCCTGCAATGAATGCTGCTCACAAATTATTAATACACAAACCATCAAATCAGTTTATTAATTTTAAATTCCTACTTGTTCTACCTCAGAGCCATGAAGAGGATACTGCAGTTTGGTAAGGTCCAAAGAAAATTCAGCATGATGCCATATGGATCACTCTACCAAGCTTCACAAATGAAGATTTCCTCCAAACCCGTGGTGGAACAGAAATGTATAAAATGTTTCATCCAATGTTTCTATTCCCCAATTTTTAAAGCTATGGGAGAGTCAGTAGATTTGTCCTTTAATTTTTTATTGGTCTGCCAGGATCAAAGCAGGTTAATTTTCTAAGTATTGGGAATCCTCTGATGTCTGTGATAGGAGGTGGTAGTCATCATACTTTACGGGTTCCAAAAACCTTGCTCTGATAGGTGCTGGGGACCAACATCTTGAGTGCTGAATCAGTGAGGATAGCAGTCAACCCCCACACTCTGTGCTTCCCGCCTAGGAAGACAGGCAGAGTGTAAGCATAGCGTCCACGCAGGCGGAAATGAGTGTAGGCCTGATTATTCTCCATGCACAAGTGGGGGATCGATAGAGTGAAGATATCTTCCACCTGGAGAGAAGAACAGAAACAGATGAAAACACCAAAGAATAGCAGGCAAAACAGTTCCCTTTTATTTGGTTGCATTAATTTATCTAATGCTATTATATCGCTTTTTGTTGTAGTTCATTGCATTTATGCATCCATGGTGCAAATAGAAGAATGCTGCTCTGCATCCAGACTGCAGAGCGACAGATGACCAGGTTTGTGGGAGGCAGCCATATTGCATAGATGAACCTCCCATCTAACAGCTAGTCTTCAGTTTAAACAGCAGTAGCTTAAATTGATCACCATAAATAGAGCCCTGAGAAAATGCACAACATTTTGTATCTCCTGCCAATTCATTAAACGTACCCATAAACAACAGATAATACAAAGCAGGAAAATGTGCAAAGATGGTAGCCCCTGGTGATTCATAAAAGCTATTCAAATACAACCTAGCACAGGGCTACCCATTTCTGTGTTCAAGCTACTACCAAGGAATAAAAAGTGGTTACCCACTCCATTCTGCACATAAACACACCAAACCATGTCCTACTCACCAAGAGTCAATTATCAGTAGCCATTGGCAAGTGCACATTTTGAAGCCTGGCCTAACACATTACAACTTGGGGAAAGTATTAGTATTGGTTGATCACATTTGTCAATCCATTAGAAATAACCACAGGACATTACAGCCATTCCTTTAACGTAAAGACTCTCTTGCAAACCTATTTTATTCAGAATTTAATGTCTAATGGCTGACAATGTGAGAGACCCGCATTACTACTCCAGTTTGCTAAAAGCAATTTCTCAAAAAAGTTACGAATCCGGCATTATCTGAACTTGGTTGTGGCATAAATACAGAAGTAACCACCACTGTAAACAACCAAGCTACAGTAGCAGATGCAATCTCAAGTAAAACCTCTATTTCATCCATGCTCCAGCAAACATTTCAGCAGTCTACAGCATTCTTATTATTTACACCACAAGGTATATAACGGCACATATCTAGTCAAGAAGAAACCATGGGCCTCATTAAGAGGAAGGCAGTAACCCGCCAGAGCTACCGGCGGCTTTGCCGCCGTCCTCATACACTGAATCCGCGGCCTGATATCCCAGTGACATTACAAGTCCCGGCGGGCCGGGATATCAGGTGGTAGATTTGGTAAGTCCCCATTCCCCTGGCGTCCTATAGGACTCAACAAGAATGGGTTCACGGAAGCACCGGCACCATTGTTAGCGGTGCCAGTGCGTCCGTGACAACTCTGCTTTCTGGGGCCGTTGTGCCCGGCATGTCAGACCTGTCAGGTGCAATGGTCACAGAAGGCAGAGTTGCAGTGTGGCGGTCCGGTGTGACCAGCACCCTTATTTCCAGACTGCTACACTCATAATGAGGCCCATTATCAGAATAATGTGGGAAGGATAAAGTCAATTATCTTCTGGTCCACAACCACACGATCAAGCAACCTTCCGATTCCTGAAGACCGCAGATGACCAGAACCGTTGCCTGCAGCTGGCAAAAACGCTGTCTGACTTAAGGATGATTGGTCTCCATACCTGCTACAAGGATATTGGGGCTCATGTCTGTCAGTCGTATAACATGATTGAAAGGCATAAAAGCCTTGAGTAAGGCTTTAACGCCTTTCAATCGCCCCACACCACATTTTCATTCATTTGTATGGCTGAGAGGAATTTTGAAACGCAACTTGCGTTTCTGCCACCTCCTTCCTTTCTGCCATACAAATGCTCCAGCATGGATTTTCATGCTGGAGTAAATGCTGGAGACCACTATGGGGTCTTCATGCTCGATGCACCAGCATAAAGTAGGCAGACCCCATAGGGATCCATTGTACACACTCCATCCCATTTGAGCATGACAGGCAGCGTGTACAATTGAAATGAAACTCTCCCCGACATGCTTGTATTACGGAGAGGGTTTAATTTCCATTACTGCTTACCATGCACGTGTTTACTAATTTTTCACTGCAGAGTGCCAATGTGCAGGCAAAAGGTGGTGTACACACTTGTACGCTGCCTTTTGCCCTTTAAATTTGCACCCCGCAGTGCAATTGGGGAAACTTTGTAGCTGCTTATGTTACAGTGTAAACGTAACTACCGTCACATTATGCTAATGGGCAAAATGAGCTCCATTGGGCCTCATTACAATTTTGGTGGTGAAGGGAAAAGGAGGTGGTAATTCCATTACCACCACTTTTCCTGCACTGCCAAATTATACTTTTTGTCAGATTTACTGCCAAAATACTGCCAAACTCGTAATGAGGCCCATTGTGCCATAAATTGACTAGCCAACATCAAACATGAGGACAGCATGCACAGTACAAGATTTGAATAAACATAAAATCGATTAACTTGTATAAAAACTTACCATAAAGAGTGCAAAAATGCTTGTCTCTATGTCTTTAAAAGAATTAGAATACCCAGTACTATTGGGAATTCGAATTCAATAGCAAGACTAAAGGCAGGCATTATGCTTGTTTATGGCTTACTCACCTGAGCCATAATACTTTTAGTACATATTGCGGAAGAGGGACAGCCACTAAACGAAAAGGATGCCTCAAGATGATCAACATTTGCTCTACTCCCACAGGTTTCGATACCACTGTGATGGCTTGTTTAACATTTTTTGTATTAAATGATTTACTAGTTTTGTCTTACATAAAACAGAAGTTAAATTAAATGTATCTTTTAGCAGTGGGACACAAGGTTTCCAATGTTCAGTAAAAATATCATAGCAAGTAGAGTGTATGCATAGTACAGAACAAACATGTCCTTCTAGGGTTCGACATTGCTCAAAGCTATTTAGCTCCTGGATGGGGCCTAGAAGAACCCAGGTAGCTTGATACCAACTGCTACCAGGAGAGTTCTTTGGCTCCACAAGCCCACTGGTGCCACACAAAAATACATACCTGATTATTAACTTTATGGGCTGGATTCTCAAATATAAGTACAAAGGAAAGCAGTGCAGAGAATGTGCTCCTTTCATTTGTGCTCATTGCTGAATTGCTCAGGTCACCTTATTCACAAAGGTGGCCTGAGCCTTTCAGAAGGGGTTGGACAATAGTGCAAATATGCGCTGTCTAGCCACCTTGCATGCATTATTGTCGGGATGTATGACAGGGTCCCAGCAACCACGTGGTTCCTGGAAGCTCATTTCACCGAGATGCACCTTTAAAGGGCCAGTCTCAGTGAAAGAACATGAAAAAAGCATTTCCATTCTGGTTTGGGGGAGGGGAATGCTAGTGTGATAGTCGCAGTTTAAACAGCAGTGGTCAAAATTCAAATACAAATGAGGTCATGTCAAAAATGACCCTGCCATGATTTACGCCTCCCTCTGCGCCTATTTCAAAGGGTGCAGGGAGGGGAAGATCAGCCATTCTGGGCGTTTAAAAGCATATTCTATTCGTGAATTCAGGGTGCGCTTTTAAATGCCCAGAAATGCCACCATCTTTCAGAAAATGCGCAAAGGGGGGAAGAGAATCTGAATGAACGCATCCAAGATGCACACATTCAGATGTCCTTTGAGATTTGGGCTGCTCCTTTTTTGGGCTAAAGTCAGGAGATCTGCTAGCGCATCTCCTGAATTTGCACCAAAAATAGATTTGAGAATCTGTTCCTATCTGTCTGGGAATTTGCTTAAAAGATGCATTATGTTAAAGGTACTTAAACCGCACACTGTTGCCACCTGCGCGGTCTCTTGGCGCTCTATGTATTAGCGCCTCATTCTGCAGTAGCAGAGAGAAAGAGTGAACAAGGTCTCATCACAGAAAAAGAGGAGGCGGCAGAAAGACTAACAGAGATAATGAAGTAACAGATGTGGTAGCATATTTGTGATGTAGCAGCAAATATAGGTACAGACTAAATGAGAGGTAGCAGCAAGATGAAAGAACTGACAGAAAAGAAATGTAAACAAAAAGGGAAAGCAATATAAAGATAATATAAAAAAGGGAAGGAAGGTAAAACAACATGGTAAGAGACAGATAATTGCAGAAACAACAATAGATTACAATATGCATTTTTGAGTGCATGCAACAGTTAGGATTAAAAAAGCAAGTTCTGCCATGCTTTGGAGGCTCCATTCAGGAGAATGGACTTTAATAGCTCCTGGGTTGCGATAAGTAACTCCTGGTCAAGGAAAGTCCCGACAACTAGAAGCTATTTCTAGCTCATGTTCTTTGATTTCCAATTTTAACCACTGCGCTCTATCCTATATACTCCACAATGTAGGCCCGGTTACTTCTGATTCTATTTGTTTCACCTTTCGGACCGAAAATAGAGCTCTCCATTACACAGGTTCTGAGCACCTCCGACCGCCAGTTCTCAACAGACTGATGGTCACTCTTCTAAAACACAGGGGGTCATTACGACCCTGGCGTTAAGGGTTTAACGGCACCGTAAAAGGTGTCGGCGCCGTTAAACCCTTAACGCCTGATTACGAGGTCCCTTTGCGGGACCCGACCTTAACGGCTGGTTTTACCAGCCGTTAAAGTAGGGTGCCGCAAAGGGACCTCGGTGCTAATTACGGTACCGCAATTTGCGGCACCGTACTTAGCGCCTTTCCCAGTCCCATTGAGCCCTATCAGGAGAAAATGGGAATGGGGAAGGGCCATGGTGAACTGGGGAAATACCGCCCAGCCAACCTTGGAATGGGGTGGTATTTCCCATTCCACCATGGCGGACTCGTTACAACACCGGCACCAACCATGGTGCTAATAGCGCCATGGTTTAGCGCCGGAGTTGTAATGAGGGCCACAGTCTCTTCACATGCAACTGCAGGTCCAGGCCTTTATCTGCACCCATGATGAATATTTCAATCCAGGTAGGCTAGAACAGTATTTTGCCATTTAACAGGATCACAGGGTTTTGCCAAACTTAAGCTGCCAGTAAATCAGAAAGCTGTTCAATGGGTTCTTCTCATGTCTTGTAAGAGATACAGTAGTCACTAGTGCTGCAGAAGCCAATGGGCCCTCTTAATTGGCCTTTGAAACAGCCCACTAGTCTTCAACTGGGTAATTATCCAGCAGCCAGCCACCCAGATGACAGAGATAGTGTGGTATGCACCAAAGTCTGGCAGGTCGAAACTGCCCTTGGACAGGGGAAACTGCAGAGTTTTAGGCAGATCCCAGCAGGCCTAACAAGATATAGGAATTCCAGTGAGCAAGTTAATGTCTCTGAAGATCTTTGCTGGGACAGGCAGTGGAATAACGGACTGATTATATTTGTCTTTGGGGGCTATGATAATTTTGGCTGAATTAATCTGCCTCCAAAGTAACAACCAGATTGTCGATTATCTGACGACCAATGATTTGAGTTCCTCCAGTATTTTGTCCATGTTGTACCTCACAAGGTCCACCCCATCCGCCTATAGCTATACACTAAGGTATTTTAGACTCTTTGTGCAGCAAGTGAAACTCAGGTCCCCCAGGTCACTCTTATGACATGAATGGGTAGTGCTTCCGATTTGGACTGGTTGATTGTGTAACCAGACATAGCACCAAAATTATTATACGGGGATGATCTCAGTGACAACAACACATTTTTGATGACCAGCTGCAGATTATCTACGTTGTCAGACAAACAATTATTTTCCTATTCAGGCAGAGGCAAAACTGTACAATTCCTAGGTCTTTAAATAATGTCATTAAGAACAAAGTTGTATTCCTTTACTAAAAGTGTCTTAATACCATGTTTTGATTGATTTCCAAAGCTTAACGATCTATTTGGCTGAGGTACTCTATATATATGAAGATCTCTAACTTATCCCTGGTGTATTCAGCAAAGTTGGCATACCGCGGGGTTCAGTCATGGTTACATGTTGTGGTCATTTACATAGTACCAATGGCGTTCTATGTAGCGTATGACGTAATTCTACGCACAATAGTTTACACTGCGGTCAGGGTGACATCAAACACGTAACTTCTTCCCAGTTAGGAATGATTATTTGTTTTGAGATTTTGGTTAACTCAAACAACACTACTGCTTGATGTCCAGATCCAACTTTTTCATTTAATAAAGATTCACATATTATATTTAAAATTTCGGAGTACTTTATATTCTTGCTTTATTATAATTGTAGGTTCATTAATTATTTTTATAATGTTTGTTTTTTATAAGGTTGAGTTGCTTCAACATCTATGTGGGTTACTATGCAGAACAAAAGACAAATTCATAATTTTCATACAAAAATGTAGTGTACAAATTGCATCCATTATTGTGTTTTAGCATATCTACACAGATACATATGTATAGCATTGAATATTTTCTGGCAGTGAGCCTATTGAATTGCACATTCAAGGTCCCATTGTTCTCCAGTCAATTGTCCCATTGGTTACATAAATACATTAATCTCGTGCTCAGTATTTAGTCCATCTTGCAATGCTCTATGTTTGCATATCAATCTTTCTTCAATTTGCCTCAAATTAAGCTTTCTGTCACCTCCTCACATATCACTCTTCATAGCAGGGAGTGCATGCGGTGGTCAGGAAGGGTCCTCATCATTGCGAGGGGTTCATGTTGATGACTGAGGATGGCAGCGAGCTGGGAGCAATGTTGCAAATTCACATGCATTGAGTGCAGTTAATTATCTATGAGATATGTTACTTTTAGTGTCACTGTTTAGAATGTATACATATAGATGTTCACATACGTAGAAAGATACAATATTAAAACGGCAAATGCAACATGAACACAATGTACACACTGGGTGCTTTGCAAAAAATATAGTAGCTAGGTCCCTCTCGCAAAATGCATTTTTAACTTTTAAACTGACTTTTTCAGGTTTTCAGACGGCAAAAAATGAGTAAATCAGTAACTTTAACCTTTGCAGTTACCTGATTGAATTTTAAGTAGCAAGAACGTTAGTTGACGGAAAGAAGAATGAGTCATCTAGTAAGGTCGGAAACAGGACAAAGTTTTATGATTTAACAGTTCAGCAAGGGAAGAGATTTTATCTTCGTCATTGAATTGAATTTGCACAGAGGAGTTTGGTCATTTGTTTGAGCTGGCAATACAAATGGGTCCCGAGGCCAGGGTGTCTGGCCGTCAATTGGTTTTACAGATCGAAACCAGAGGCTGCATGTTCTGGAGTAGGGATTGCATACATTAGTGTGTCTTCAGAAGTGCCAGGAGTCTGGGATAGTTGGGATTGCAATCAGTAGTTCAAAGAATATTCTGTTTATTCAGGCCTTCCTTGTATTTGCTAAAATATGTAAGCAGACCGTGTGCAATCACACTTAAAGTTAAAGCCACTAGACCAGCTATTGCTAGTAAAGTATTATGTTTCAATACCAATGTTCAACCATGCACTGATGTCATGGCTGACTGTGGACGAATACTAAGAAGAGGTGTGCTCTGAATATGATCTGAAGATGACTATCAGGATAAGACTGGCTAATGAAAATGGAGAAATTGGGAAAAGATGGGATTTATTTGAAGAGGTTTCGGTCCAATCATGTTTAGGGGTGGACTGTAATAACTATTTGGGAGTGTTTTAACTGTTGCAAAACTATATAAAAGATGTTAACTGATGCAGTATTGATCGACTGATTTTATAATTTGTGAAACGCACAAACACCATAAGGCACCTTGGAGCTAATCCACTAAACGGAAAAAAGCAGACAAGTCACCAGAACAGAAAGGTTTTCAAAGCACGTCGAAACATAAGGTGATTCTCTGTGAGTCGTAGCCCACGAGGGATAGAGTTCCACAGTATGGATGGCAGCCACAGGGATTCGCCCGGCCTCCTACACGAGAGTCGAATTCTGGGGATAGCTATGACAGCATTATTCTGAGAATGAAGAACACGACTAGAAACATAGGGACTGAATTTGTGTTGAAGATATTCTGGTCCAACTCTATAAGAAGCCCTATGAACTAAGCAGAGAGATTAAAACTGCACTCTTTTTTCAATAGGCAGCCATTGTAGCCCACGAAGAGGGGGCAAAATATGTGTGGAGAAGGGGACCTGTGATACCATACGTGCCGCAGAGTTCTGAAGTTGCTGAAGACGCTGAATGAGATAAGATGGTTGAGCCAGATAAAGTGAGTTGCAATAGTTGGCTCCACTCAATATGAGGAAGGCGACCACAGGGGCATGTAGCGATACGGGAACAAAAGGAAGCATTTTCTGAGGAACTTTTAATTTAAAATGTTCAGCTTGACACACAGCTGAGATCTGAGCCTCATGAGACAGAGGCAGAAAGTTTGACCCCAAGATCCTTCACCACCAAGGCAGGAGAGGGAAGCGATCCAAAAGAAGCAGGCCAGAAATCAGTATTCCAAAGAGAAGCAACTGAAGGGGGACTCACCACCAAGACCTCTGTCTTGTCCCCATTCAGCCTAAACCAGTTGACACCCATCCACCCACCCACTGCCCCAGGCACTCTTGTAGATGACAACGCCCCCACACGCTGAAGATCGATATGGACAATAATCTGTGTGTCATCCGCATAAGAGTAGCACCTGAGCCCGGGGGAATGGATGAGTCTGATCAGAGGCTGAATGGACACATTGAAAAGTGTAGAGGACAAGGTGGAACCCTGCAGAACACCAGATGATAAAGCAAGAGGAGCAGATCTAAAAGAGAAGAGACAGAGACTGAGTGCGCCCAGTGAGAAAAGATATCAGCCAGGCCAGCACCTGATGAGACACTTCGGCCTCTATTAAACGATCAACCAGGATCGGGTGGTCGACAGTGTCAAATGCGGCTAAGAGATCCAAAAGAATCAGTGTGCCCACCCCACCCTGGTCAGAGAACCGTGTAAGATCATCCACGACAGAGACCAGTACACATTCGGTGCCCCGGGCCAAGGTGAAAGTCTGACTGGAATGGATCAAAAAATCCAGTTTTTTCAAGAAAAGAGCTAAGTAGAGGTGACACAAGTGTTTGGGTCTCCTATTTTCTCTGCTTAAAAGAAATATGTTTGCGGCATACGAATGTTGTGGTGGCACGTAAATGCTTGGTTCAGTGTTGCAAATTGCTCACTTCACTATGACTGTACTTTGTTGTAGATGAACCAGGGTCCACTTGAAGCGAATAAACTGTTGAATATATTTTACCCATTACTGTTGGTCTTCTCTTATCTTGTTTTCAGTTCCAAGATTTTGGTCTTACAAATTGGCGCCCAACGTGGGACCCTATCGAGGATGAGCCACCGCTTTTTTCGATGACGGAGTGAACAGACGTTAGGACCAGTGAGTGGGGGATCCCTGCTAATCTGAGACAGAGTTTCTCGCAGCTGCTACTCGTGATACACGTTTGTCTCTTTGGCCAGTGATCATCCCAGCGAGGGTCCCGAACTGTAACTGCAACTGTGTTTTCGCCCTTTAGAAGACCACCACCCAGAGAGTTTGTTTGATGGGGGATTGCTTTTGATTGGAATTAGGTGAGTTTTTTTCAAACTGGTTGTACACGAAAATATTTTGCAAAATATTTTCCAGGTGAGACCCTTTTTGAGTTAAGAAATGCCTCGTTTTAGTAAGATGTGCACATATTGAGCAGCACTTTGCTGCAATAGAAAACAACTCAATGGGTTAGAATATGGTCAGCCAGCCCCACCTGAGGGTTTCCCAGCCTATGAAAAGGTATATAAAATGTGGGTCAGGATCAATAGTTTTTAACAGTATTTGAAAAATATTTGGCACTGCTAGACCAGACATGTACCAGATTTGCAGTGGCCACAAAATGGTTTGTTTGAACTAGCAAGAAAACAGCATTTGGAGTGTTAATAAATAAAAAAAGCTAGGCATGCTAGTTTTGATGTGGTTCGCATTGGCGCAAAGAAGCCACTCAACGCCTCAAAAGTAGAGAAAAATATGCTCTCAGACATATTACCCAAGCAGACTAGCAGAAACAGGATGAGGCTATTAGGGCCATAGACACGAACCTCCAGTTAGATATACTTAAAATATACCTGTCAAAAGACTTGTGCACGTCTGATGAATTGATGGCCAAACACCTCCTTCAGCACCACGCCCTCCCATGTACCGCCACCACCTCCGCCAGCCGAACCACAGCTACTAGCTCAGACACAAGCCTTGACTCTTGACCCGCACCCTCTCCCACACAAGAATTATCTAAAACCTCACCACTGACATCCCCTGTTGCTTCCAATACTGCTCTTCTGCAATATTCACGCTTCTTTAGCAACCAGAGGTCAGGGCTTCGTAGAGCACTGACAAGGAGAGAAAAGGAAGATTTAGAATCAAAAGCTGAAGACTATAAGTTATAAAAGGACAAAGCAGCTGTGGCTGCTCTTTGCCCGACTTTTCTGAGGACTAGCGGAAACATTTATTTAGACACATGGGGGATACACTTGTCCGACTCTGGAAAAAACTCACTGATACTGCGATACCTGGCAAAATACAGCAACTGAAATATTCAGTTTGCTACCTCACTTCATTGGAAGAGGCACATCAGCACGTGTCAAACTTGTTCTCTCTAATAAGTGAAATGGATGAGTTTTATCTAACATATCTAACTAGATCTCGCACCACATTAGATAAAATATATGCTCAAAAGACTACCCTCCCCACCAAGGAAATACGCATCATCACTAGAGACCCTCACAGATGGATTTCAGATACCTCTATCTCCCCTAAAAAGATCCATGAAACTTTCACCCAATATTCCCCATCCATTCAGAATAAAGCATTCCAAGTTATGGCTGAATACTTGCAAAACGAATGTCTTAAAGGAAATTGTGTTGTGCAGCAGATATTATGCAGCTATATAAACACACATTTGCTGATGACAGCCCACCAACAACACTGTCCCTCGACCTAGCTTTGCTCCTAAGCAACAGGTTTGACAACCCAACTGTACAATAAGCAATGAGAGAGGTACCCCCTATGCTTGTACAACAGAAAGTGGAACCAGCCGATAGTGACATGCCTGTAAGGACTATTGCAGCGCATTATATCTCACAATTTGTACATGTCCCCTTCTCAAAACAGGAAGTTAACACCCTTAAACAATCTCTGACATCAGAAAGAATCCCAAAAGATTTTATAAAGAAGTTGAGTCAGTTTTAAATTCCTCCGTCTTCACTTTACGGGACATAGATTTGTTATGTCCTGTCATATGGCAACAGATCAGAACCATAGACGATGTGACTGCATTTGGCTACACATGCGTTGATCTTGTGCAGGCCGACGCAGGAAGGGATGCAGGAGAGAAACCTCTGCAAAGCATACTGGCATTACCTAACAATATTGTGAAGAAACTTAAGGCATTGGTGCCGGAAAAAATGATTATTTGGGATAAATTGACCGCCTGCATGCAAGGGAAAACAGAAGGGGCCACAGAATACAGATCGAGCAAGTCTTTACACATTATAGTGGTCAGAATTTGAGTTCTGAACCAGGGAAAATATTGTTTGTTGATAAATTTGTATGTGCATTATTGCCAGACATTCAGTCTCAAATCACTGCCTCTTAGAGTGCCTCACAAACTAAAACAACATCCGAAATCCTACATATGGCCCAGTGCTATGAGAATTGAGTGAATAGTGAGAAGGAAAAGATTGAAAAGAAAAAGTTGATTTAAAGACAAGGGTGCTTTTGCAGCAAATTGTAAGGGGATCGAGAGGAGGGTATGCCCAACCCAGAGGACAGTTTACCCACAAATAGGATTTGTGAATGTGATCGTGAACCAGTGAGCCTATTATAAACAAGAAGGCCATTGGAGGGCAGAGTGTCCGATCCTCCAGCAGAAGGAAAATGCAATGTGGGATAGAAGGCCAAGAGCATGTAGCAAAGGCCTGCCGGGGCCCGAGCAGAGGTCAGTTCTCCCAGAACCAGCAGTACGACGATAATACAGGAAATCAAGATGGGCAACAAAATGCTCGGGGTGCAAACATTTTTGACAACACTTCCCGCACTTATTTTTCTGAAGATTACACATCAGACGATATATTATTTCACTAGGACAGCCCAAAGCAGGATCTGGAACCCACTCCTATCCCTGTAGACCAGAAAGGACACTATGTAAAAATGAAAGTTGGGGATAGGTGTGGTTCGAGATATCCCCCTGTCAGGGCAACAAAATGTATCAGTACGGTTTTCTGGTACTCCGGTGGTAAGCCCGGTCTCTCAACCGGTGCGCATTTCTCTAGGACCTTTTACTGACTCATGCCCCTTTTTGTTAACCAAAAACTGCAGTGAAAATTTGCTGGGACTGAACTTATTGAAGTTACACGCTGTAATTTACTGCTCTTCTGATGGAGTTTACTTAACCATTTCCCCCCAGCGGAATTCCACCTCCCAATTTATGGCTTTGCCTTTACCCATTGAGCTGCACCACATACCTACACATCTGTGGGCAATCAATGACAATGATGTTGGAATTTTAGATGTTGAACCTGTGCGCATAGACCAGTGCCACATTGCCTCGTATTCTCCAATATAAAGTTTCGGTTGAAGGAGAACAAACACTTAAAAAAGTATTGTCTCCGACCTCGTACATCAAGGTGTCATAAAAGACATTTCTGGTAGCAAGTGTAATAGCCCGATTTTACCTGTTTACAAGAAGGGTGACGATGCATTACCCTCCCGTTTCGTAATTGACTTGAGACCTGTTAATAAGGTTGTTTGCCCCAGTTTCCCATTGTTGCTGACATCACTACCATTCTAACGATGATCGCTGCCCAGGCTACCCACGTTTTGGTCATCAATATGAAAAACACATTTTTTAGCATACACATACACATACACCAAGATAGTAGGTATTTGTTTGCCTTAACTCTTGGGGTATGTTCATTTACTTTTACCAGGATACCACAGGGGCACACAGAAAGCCCTAGCATTTACAGTAGGGCTCTCAAGGAACAGCTAGATGCACCAGAATTACCTTCCTCTTGTACGCTAATACAATACATAGATTACTTAATTATCGCTGCAGATTCAGAGAACTATATTGATGTTAAAACATTTAGCTGACAATGGACATAAGGCATCTTTGAAAACATTCCAGTATTGCCAACAAGAGGTCGCCTACTTAGGTTACCTCCTGTCGAAGGAAGGTAGGTACCTTGCACTTGAAAGGGTACAAACTAACTCTGACATGGCAGTTTCAAAAGCTCAGGAAGAGGTTAGGACTTTTATCGGGATGGCTTCCTATTGCAGGCAATGGATTCTGAATTTCTCCCTTTTTATTAAGCCATTGCTAGCACTAACAAAGAAAGATGCTGCTCTACCCCTACCTTGGGATACAGCTTGTCAAGGTGCTTTTGATATGCTCAAGACTGCTCTGTGATCCGCGCCAGTATTGGGCACACCAAATTACACTGAGTTTGTGTTATTTGTGCATGAAAGAGATGGTTGTGCTTTGGCTGTTTTAACGCAGGAACATGGGGGGGGAGAACAGGCCGTACGGCTATTTTTCCTCCATGTTGGACCCTGTTGGCCTGTGCTTTGCCAAAATGTCTTAAAGCTGTGGTTGCAGCCGCCGCCTCAGTAAAGCAAAGTGAAGGAATGGTTTTGGGTCACTGCTTAACCATGATGGTGCATCACTCGGTATATGTACTACTGAATAGAATGCAAACTCAGCATCTCACATCTGCTCAGCTCACTAGATACAAGCTCATTTTATTTGCACCCCACATAAAAATTAAGAAATGCAATTCTTTAAACCTGGCCGAATGTTTACCTCCTCTAGACGAGGACAGTACCAATGACACCAGTCATGACTGTCTCTATGTCACCGAGCAAGACACAAAAGGAAGAACTCATTTGATTGACACAGCCTTGCCATCCCCGGATGGGGAAATCTTTTGTGACGGCTTTTGTTTTAAACTTCCGGATGGCACTTCTACTGCTGCCTATGCAATCACCACCTTGGACACAATTGTTGAAAGTAGAAGAATTCCTCACAATTCTGCCCAGGCAGCAGAAATAATCACTTTAATTCGAGCTGGTGACAATTCCCAGGGGCTCAAAGTGAATATTTATACTGACAGTCTGAACGCCTTTGGGGTAGCTGACAACTTCGGGAGATTATGGGCAGAGAGAGGATTTTTAACATCCCATGGCACTAAGATTCAACATGGTCCCTTGATAATGCAACTATTGTCAGCATTGGCTTTTCCTAAACAACTTGCCATAATGTGATGCGCAGCACACCAGAGAATTACTGACGATATTGGGAAGGGGAACACATTTGCAGACGGAATAGTCAAACATACTGCTACAGATCTGCAATCAGGAATGTACGTATTAGGGCCTGCAAGATGGGTTGCTGAGAGTGGAATAATGGAAGAAGGATTGGGAAGGGGACCGCATTTGCAGACCGAATAGTCAAACAAACTGCTACAGATCTTCAATCAGGAATGTACGTATTAGGGCCTGCAAGTAGGGTCGCTGAGAGGGGAATAATGGAAGAAGGCATTAGCAGTGTAAAAGAGATTCAGGCTGAGGCCACGGCCAAAGAAATTAAAGAGTGGGTATCGGGACCGGCCCACATAGATGAGGAGGGTTGTTGGGTTAACCATGACAAACAAAGATGGATGTTACCCAATACCTATGTACAGGCTATAGTGACCATGGCCCAGCCAACATAAGCGCAAAAGGCATTTGTAAACACCTAGAACCGGTATGAAGGAACTCCAACATATCCAAAATAGCGGACCAACTGGTCAAAAACTGCATATCTGTTTACAGCATAACATTAGGAAAGGAACACCAGTACCTAAGGGAAGCTTTGATTGCCCTTCCATGCCCTTTTAAGTAATAAACTTTGATTTCATTGAGATGGAAAGATGTCAGAATGTTAAATACGTTCTAGTGGTAGTGTGTGCATTCTGAAAATGGGTCGAAGCTTTCCCCTCTGATAGATAACACTGCAATGTCAACAGCAAAGGTAATGCTAAAAGTACTTTCCCCGGTTTGGTTTACCAAGGTTAATATGGTCAGACAAGGGTCTCCATTGTGTAGCATCAGTCACCCAGCACATGTGTGAGGGATTACAAATAAGAAAGACATTTCATTCAGCGAATCATCCCCAATCAGCGGGATTAGTAAAGAGATACAACGCACCCTGAAAAGGAAGCTAGCGAAGATATGTGCACACAGCCAGCTGAAATAGCCTGACGCTCTACCCTTAGCGTTAATGTGAATAAGGATGACAGCCCAAGCAAAAACAGGTATGTCCCCATATAAAATTGTGATGGGGAGACCTGCTAATGTGTGGAATGTACCAAGTTTGAAGATTGAGTTTCGATTATTGGTGGGCTATTGTAACCAATTGACTCAAAACTTTTGATTCACCAACAGGCGTGAGAAGCGTTGCCAGATCGATACATGGGTCCTGGCCACACCATTCAGCGTGACGACTACGTTCTGTTGAAAGACTTCCTGCGGAAATCCAGCCTTGAACCACACTGGAAATGGCAGCTCCAGGTGCTATTGGCCACACAGAATGCTGTGTGTGTCGATGGCAAGAAACATTGGATTCATGTAGCACATCTGATGCGAGTACCTCTGCCATTGGCCTATAACAGATGGGTAAAGGAGGGGGTAGCTAACCTTGAACACTTTCCCTGCAGTAGCTGTGAAATGTGTTCCAATGGCAGCAGTACAGGGATTTTGTTGCTGGCCTTCTGGCCCAAAGCAACACCTCCATCATGTCTTCCGGAAGGTCCCAATCTTTGTATTTTACCCTTTCAGAAACCAGACGTGAAGATTCAGAGTACTGATTTCTGAATGAAGAAGGAGACCCCCCCTCTTGTGAGAGCAAGTACTCTTTTTGGGGAAGACGAATCGGAGGGCAGATGGCCATCTCGAGACGGTCCTGGTACCAAGTCCTCCTGGCCCAGTCCGAAGCAATGAGGATCATGGATTTTCCAACTTCTTCAACCTCCTTATGACATGAGGAATGACGAAGACTGGCGGAAACGCATACAGAAGTGGAAATTCCCAGTCCACCACAAACACGTGCTCAGAGAGGCACAGCTTCATCTCACTGATGAGGCCCAACAAGGCTGAAACACATGTATGGGGTTGCTGTTGGTACTATTGCCATAGCATTTCGGTGCTGGACTGCCCATGTGGGCGGGTCAAAGACTGATATGCAAATGGATATTTCCCATCTGTGAAAGGTACAGTGAGCAAAACGCGTGTGCTGCAAACTCTCATCTCAGAACAGGCTATCATGCCATGTTCTTTCTGGAGAGGAGCGCCTGCTACCTTTTTTGAAGCACCACAAACACGTCCCCTAGAGCTCCTCTTTGAGCAAATTCCCTGGAGCAGAACAGATCACACCTCCTGTTGACACTGGTTGCAAACAGATCCACTTGGGGGGTTCGCCAAAGGGTGAAGATCTCCAGAAGGACTTTGTGAGCCAACTCCCACTCGTGGTAGACTGTGCTCTGACTGCTCAGAGTGCCTGCCACTATGTTTTCTTCTCCAGATAGATGAAATGCCAGAAGAGAGATTCCTCCTTGTAGTGCCCAGAACCATAGCAGCACTGCCTCTCTACACAGGCGCAGTGACCCCACACCCCACTTGTTGAGGTAGTCAATGGCCACGGCGTTGTCCGTAATTATCAGGACATTTCTCCCCCGCATCGAGGACAGGAAGGCCATCAGCGCTATTCTGATTGCCCTCAGCTCTAAAAGGATGATGTGAAGTCTGGACTCTGCCAGAGATCAGTGTCCACTGACTGAAAGATCCTTCATGTGGGCTCCCCATCCTGAAAGAGAGGCGTCCGTCACAATTGACATCTCCGGCCATGGTTGCCAAAAGGGTTCTCCCCATTATATTCTCTCGGCAGGCCCACCACAGGAGATCATGGGCAACCTTTCTCTGAACCTGAATAAGGTTTGTCATTCTGCCAGAGAATTCAGACCACTGGGATCTGAAAGCCCACCGAAGGGATCTCACTCTCAGACGGGCTTCTGGAAGTCGACGGCCGGCAGATGTTGGGCACTCTGAAATTTGTGGTCAATCTGCGAGAGACGTTGAGCCCTTAACTCGGGTGGCAAGGCTTTTCCCGAGGCTAAATCCAGGACTACTCCAATAAATACAAATGTTTGAGATGGTGTCAAGTGGGAGTTCTTGAAGTTCAGGGAGAAGGCCAGCTTGTGAAAGAAGTGGGAAGTGTAACTGAGGTGACTCTGAGGTTGATCAACCAGTCGTCCAGGTAGAGGTAGATGTGAATCCCCTCTCTCCTTAGACTTGCTGCCACCACTGCCATAAGCTTGGTGAAGACCCCTGGGGCAGAGGTGAGCCTGAATGGCAGAACCCAAAACTGATAGTGAGAACTGCCAATTGCGAACCTCAGGTACTTTCTGTGCTTCTGATGGATGGGCACATGAAAGTAAGCATCCTGAAGGTGAAATGACACCAACCAATCCTGGAGTCGAAGGGCCTGAAGGATCTGGGAAAGAGTTACCATCTTCAACTTGTCCTTCATGAGGAACTTTTTGAAGTGTCTGAAGTCGAAGATGGGTTGCACGCCTCCGTCCTTCTCGGGTATTAAGAAATAAGGAGAGTACCATACCTTACCCCTCTCCGACCGCACCTTTCTTTAATAGGGTAAGGATTTCCTGTTAAAGCAGCGGATCTGGGACTCACATAGCAAGGCCTCTTGGGGGGCAATCTGGAGGTTTTGTCAGTAATGGGAGCAATAGCCGTGAGCCACTGTTTGAAGTGCCCACGCATCTGAGGTTATGCCCCGCCAACTCTCGGGATGTTGAGACAGCCTTCCTCCCACCACAGTCTTGTGTGCTAAGGAATCAAAGGGGTTTTGAAGGTGCCTCTGCTGCAGCTGAAGGTAAGGCAGCTGAGGCTGAAAGGGAGATTTTTCCTCTTCTACTTCTGTATCCACATGGAGCCCTTCTCTGACCCCTTTGTGAGAAATCGTCTCTTCCCCTTGACAGAGAGGAATAAAATCGAAAGGAACACCCTCTCCATAAATGCGCAGAACCTTGAGGTTGTGCAGGCTCGTGAATTGCCTCCTCTAGGGATTTTGCTGCTGCTTTTGAAGCTTGAAGCTTCTCCAAGCTACCATCAGTCTCCTTGGCAACTAACTGCCACCCGTCAAAAGGCATGTCCATTAAACGCGTCTGTACATCAGGAGCAAACCCAGATTTCCTGAGCCATGCGATATGTCTCAATACTGTTCTGGCTGCCATTGCTCTACTAACTGAATACACAGAATCCAGTCCAGATTTTAGTGGTTGGCACATTGCCTCTTTGCCATCTTGGACCAAGTTTAAAATCCATCCCTCTCCTCCAAAGCAGCGATGTCCCATAAGGTATGGGAGTATTTGTCCAATGCACAAGTCGCAATAATTGATTTTAATGCCATACTTCCAGCACTAAATACTCTTTTCCCCAGGACATCAATCTTCTTATCATCCTTATCCAGTGGAATGGAAGGGTAAACTGAAGCTCTTGAATAAGAAGTCTCTGTCTGACTTTCGGGAGTCGGGTGCCTGGATAAAAATTTAGAGTTTATGGAAGCAGCCCTATGTTTTTTCATTCGATTTTTGGTTACTGCTGCATGGAGTCGGGCTTAATCTAGTTCTGCAAAATCCTGGTCCTCAAAGCAGTGTCAAATGACAGTACCGCTGCTTTTGGTGGTCCACTAAGATGTCTGTGAGATCATCCTTTTCTACTACCGCGGCCAGTCTACCCCAGCCAAGATATTCAGTTACATTACTCATAAATGATCTAAAAGAAGGAACTGAAAAATCAGATATGCGGATGACTTTATCCTCTTTGACCGTACGTCTGGCATCAAAAATTTACTTAATGAGCTACAGGTATACTCCTCACAGTTGGGCTTGGTTATAAACCTGGAAAAAACGAAAATAATGGCTATTGCAAGAAAAGGGCCAAAGCAAACTGGTATTGATACTAACTTGGGAACAATTGCGGTGGTGGAGCAATATCCATATCTGGGTTTGGATTTCAAGGCTTTATCCGATTATGAAGCTATAATCGGAAACAAAAAATGGAGAGCAAAATTGCTCACCCTCCAGGCCTGCAGATTCGCAAAGGGCACTGCAGGTTTTAATATGGCCGGTATTATGAAACTGTACCAACAATGCTTTGTACCCGCAATACTGTATGGCTTGGAGGCAGTAGCCATGCAAGATCTAACTTGGCTCAACATTCTAGAGGGACACTATTGGCGCAGTGTTTTTGGCCTGGGACCTTCTTGCTCAGTACAATACCCAAGACTAGAACTGGGGCTAATCTCCCTGAGAGGGATGGCACTGCGTGCACGAGGTTCCTTTTGAAAGCGCTAGCAAGTCCCGGTTGTAAATTGCTCAGGTTGGCAGGGCAAAGCTACGATTCAGAAAAACACCCGTGGGGTAGGTCATATAAAGACTTGAATGAATCATTATTTGTGGAGATTGACTGGCCTCATGAAAAGCTAAAACGCTTACCATATATCCACCAGAAAAAAGCATTTCAAGATAAACTAAATAAGTGGGACTGGTGTAAGAATACAGACCACTTAACTACGCTCAGTGGCTACGAGGCAGTCTCTCATGTCACCCAAAGATATTTAAAAACTCAGGTGTACCTATTGTTATCACCGGCACCTGAAGTTAGACGCTTCTTGTTGCAATTAAGAGCTAACCAACTACCGGTCCTTACTATTATTGGGCCAAGGTTGAACATCCCCCGAGAGGCCAGGATCTGCCGAATTTGCCAGGGGACAGGAGCACTGGAATCTGCCCGACATATCCTAACACTCTGCCCAAAACTTGGTCCGACATATATGTGCACATACCAAAAATGGGTCCATAATTCTGAGGCCATAAAAGATGAAGCCTTTTGGTATGGCTGCCTGAATACAGTGTCCTTAAACCTGCAGCTAGCTCTCTTTAGGGTATGGACCCATATAAAGCCCTTACTCCAGTTGTAAAGTCATACTTATCGGGAAGTCGATATACTGCTTATTTGGGACTGTGTGAATTCTATGGTCGGTTTAACAATCGTAACGATAGCATTATTGCTTTTATATTTTATATTGCAGTTTATATGGCAGTGTATATCTTTTATGTTGGTGTTTGCTATGTGATGTACTCTATATCTAGTCGAATTTATTGCATATATATATTTTGTTTGAGATGTATATGTGATATGTATGAGTTGTGTAAAATCCAATTTCTGGATTGTACCACAATAAAGTATTTATTATTATAATCAGATACTTCTGGGTTTGCAAAATCAGTCTCTGTATATGTTTCCTGGCTGCTAGCTTCTCTCCAAGTCTGTACAAGATTTATCATTTTTGACTCTTCAGAGTCTAATTTTTCGGGTACATTGGGAGTACCATATTCTTATCCAAAGGGTACATCTTGGTCTTCATCTTCCTCAAATATAGACCCCATAGACCTGAAAAGATCCAAGGCCCAGGTGTCTGACCTCTATCAATCGTCGAGGAAGGAGAACCCGACTTCGACCTGTGTCTCGAGCAAGACTCCTTTGACAAATGGCGAGAAGGCTTTCTTACGGGGCTCTCTGATACACAAGAAGCGTAGGCTAGAGGTACTGTGTGAAACCTGAGGATATTCTCACTCGTATTACCCATGGGTCCTCTGCGCAGGTGGCCAGGAAAAGGCCATCGCTTTTGGATCCTGACCCTGGGGGTGGACAAGCGACAGAGGATCACCTGGGTGGAGGGTCTGTGAAGACTAGGAAAGGGATGCCCTTGGGAAAATCCAACAAACACCAAGGGCAGTGCTGTAAACTATACTTACTTCTATTGCATTCCTGCCATTAAAGCTAGCAATTTATAACAGAATGGGCACTGGAGTATTTATATACAATGGTTTCCATATTTGTTTTTTTTTTTTTTATTTACTTGATTTTAACCAAAAAGAATTGATTTTTACAAGGTATGAAGAAAAGAAGGAGATCAGCGTTTTTTTTTTTTTTTTTTTCTGGGATCTGTTGATGCAGTTTCGCCAGTTTTTCGTCTTAGCTAAGTTCGTTGTTTAGATCAAAGTTCTGTAGTTTGTTTTAAGGCAGCTTCGAGAATCTTGACTGCCACTATAACCCATTTTGTTTTTTCCCCGGCGATCAATCTAGACCACCAAGTCTGTTCTTCTCTAAGAGTAGAGTCCTGAAGTTGCGGTAGCAAGGATGTCGTTCGAAGGTGGGCGGTTTTAGGACAGTTTAAGATCAAATGTCTTGATGTTTCTGTAATGTCTGGGTTTAGACATAGTCTGCAGGTTTTATTTGCTAATTGAGTACGGATTGCTCGGATTTCTTGTGTTTGTATCAGGTTTAGTCTTGTTCGCATGAACGTTTTTCGGAGATTTTTGCTTGGAAATTTGATGCAGTAGTTCAGCGGAAGGTTTAGTTTGTTGGTGGTTGGTGGAAGGTGGTAAAGCAGTTTGTTTGCCGTTGCCAGATTACATGTGGTGATCCAGTCCTCATGTGCTACTTTGCTTTTAATTTTTTCTGGGTTTTGGATTAAGTCCTCGCGGGTGCAGGCAAGGGCTTTTAGTTTTAAAGTTAATTTCTTTTCCCACAGGGTCAATGCTTTACAGCGCCCCGTCTTAAGTTCTTCTCGAATCATTTTGTATATTGGGAGTGAGTCCGGGTCAATGATTTTCCTTAGTGCTCTCATTTGGCTTTGTTCTAAAGATGCTGACAAAGATAATAAGCCAAGTTCTCGTCGTATGGCTGCAATAGAAGCCGATTTTGGCAGTCCTAAAACTGCTTTCCAGAGGTATCCCTCTAGTTTTGGCCAAATGGAGTCGTGCATGTTGAGCGCTACGTCCATTCCGTAGATCAAAGCAGGTACCACCTTTTGTTTGTAAAACTGGATTGCTGGTATTAGGGAGAATTTACCGTATTTGTTGTCGATCAGTCTTGTTTGAGTGGTAAGTGTTTTGACTTTTGCCCACAGAGCCAGGATGGATGAGTTCTCATTTCTTGATTCATCAATCATGACACCCAAGTATCTGATGTTTGTGACTATCTCGATCTTTACATTGTCTAAAAACCAGGTACCACCTGGGTTAGATTTTGAGCGCTTGTTCCCCAAGATCAAGATTTTTGATTTCTCTATGTTTATTTCTAAGTCGTTTTGGATAATGAATTTGGCCAGGTTTGTCAACTGGCGCTGAAGACCGACTTGAGTTTGGTCCATCAGAATCAGGTCGTCGGCGTAGAGCAACCTGGACACCGCGCTGTTTCCAACTTTAGGAGGAAATACTCTCAATGAAGTTTGCGTATATTGAAAGTCGCCTAAAAATGTAATGAATAAGGCGGGGGCTAAAGGACACCCCTGTTGGACCCCTCTTTCGACCTTTACTGCTTCTGATAGCAAGCCTTGTCGGTTTAGTCGAACTCGCATAGTTGTCTCTGTGTGTAGTGCGATTATTGGTTCTAATATTTCCTCTGGACACTTCCAGTTGGATAGTTTCGACCATAGTCTTTGACGGTTTACTTTATCAAATGCTTTAGATAAGTCGATAAATGCGAGGAAGACTTTTGGAGCTCCGTTTTTTACATTGTCTTTGATGATGTTCAAGATCAAGATGTTTATGCTTGTGGAGGCCGTCTTGAGAAATCCCGTTTGGAAATGATCGATTGAAGGAGAGGTTCTTGCCCAGTTTTGAAATTTTGATAGGAGTAGAGTTGCAAATATTTTGCCCATGATGTCCAATAGGGCTATGGGTCGGTAATTCGCCGGGTTGTCTCTGCTTCCTTTTTTAAAAATGGGTACAATAATTGTCTCTGTCCATGTTTTCGGGACTTGTCTGGATATTCTGCAGTGATCGAAAATTTTTGTAATCAAAAGGGACCATTCCGTTTGGTTTTTCTTTAGATCTATATTGGTCAGTCCGTCTGGCCCGGGTGCTCTAGACGCTTTCAGCTTTGAGATTGCTGACTTGATTTCGTCTTGGACTGCTAGATTTATCCATGTTGCTTCCTTTTGGTTTCCCAACACCGTGTCAGATATGGAGGTAGGAGCGAATTGGGTAGAGTAGAAAGCTGTCCACGATGATTCCGGTATCAAGTTGAAGAGTTTGTCATCGGTTCGGATGCCATTGTTCTTTATTAAAGCCCAGAAATCTCCAACACTTTTTGACGCTAAAGTTTTTAACATCTGTTCTGCGTCCTTTTGATAAAGTTCCGCTCTCCGGTGTCTTACCCATGATCTGTAAGATCTGGTCGCAGCAGCCAGTGATTGTTTAGCCTTTTCGTTTGAATTTCTTTTGAAGTCGCGTTGTAGTTTTCTCAGTTTTCTTCGTTTTTGCACTAGAACTTTGTCATATTCATGATGACCAGTTGTTACTGTGGCTTTGCCGGTTTTTTGCTTTTGTATGTGGGGTATAAGGAGGGGCAGGTAATTTGGCCTAGCCGGAGTACCCGTGGCGTTTTGTTGAGCTTCATTGTCATTTTTCGTTATGTCTTTGATGTTTGATGATGTGAGCTGAAGCCGCTTTTGGTTCGCTGCCAATTGCAGTTTTGATGTATAAAACGGTCTCACCGGGATTTTGGATTCCAGCGTCATGGTTAAGAGGTTGTGATCACTTTCTTTCGTTTTATAAATCTCGAAGGAGGACGCGTAGGGTAATAGAGCGAGTGAAGTGAAGATATAGTCAAGTGTGGCTGTTGACGTATCACGTTCCCATGTTGGAAATGCCGGAAGTTGGCCCCTTACCATTGCCATGTTTTGGAAATTTCTTGCGTCCATCAGTTCTAACCACAGGTCTCCTCTTGCTTTTGCGGCTGTCGGTAATGCTGTATTCCTGAAATGATCACACTTTGCGTTCAGGTCACCGCAAATTATGATGAAGTCGATGCAAAGTTCGGCGGTGATCTTATCTAGCAGGGTGGTCATTTCGTCGCAAAATTCCTTGTTTGTATATCTTTGCGGGTTCCAATAAGTGTTAATGATAGCCAGTTTTGATTTCTGGTTTCCCTTTACGTTTGTGTTCGGATGGGACCATTCTGTCTGAAGAGCAAGGATTCCGTAAGTTTCTGCTATCTTTGCCTTGATTTCGATTCCGGATCCGATTTTGATCGAGGTCAGAAGGCCAGATGATGGTCGTCCAAAAATGCCTTTTGTAGCTGGTGATATTTCAGTGTCGTATCCATCTAGAATTGGTTTTTCCCTCAGCCAAGTTTCTTGGAGGCAGATTATGTCGAATTTTGCTAGGTCTTGTGTTTCTGGGTTTAGCAGATGGTCGTGACCTCTTGTATTCCAGGAACACATGGAGATGGTCAGGGGAAGGTCTTCGATGATTTGATTCAAAAGTTTGTCCGAGTTTTGCAGTTCTGTACAAGGTAATTGCTAGTTTTGGGAATTTGGTTTTAGCACTTTTCTCAACCAAGACCAGGACCCGATGGAGTCCGTGATTGCGATTGGTTCAATGGTTCTTTGTGATCCGAGGGGAAATCTTTCACTGGGGATCTGTCTGACCTGAGACGAGTTTTTTTCCAATTTTGACCCCCTTCTTGTCTAAGGTGGTGAGCTCTGCTTGTCCAGGTCCGTGGCGTATATTTAGGTCTTTCACGCTGGTGTTCTCGTGTTTCTGTGTGGTAACTTCGATGGTCGGTATTCTGTTTTACTTGCGCGCTTTTTTAATGATTTGTGGTTTGGGAATTGGTCTTGTAATGTGTTGATCCGGCTTGGCAGGTCGGTTGAGGTAGTTGTATTTCTGACAGGCCGAAGCCTAGTTGGAGCAGCGCGTCAAGCGTGTCTTTAGTTGGCTCATGTTGAGGGATGGTTTTTACGTGTAGATATGCTTTGGCCTTTTTCTGCCTATGGTATGGTTCAATTAAAATGAAGTTCGTAGTGGACAAATGAGTCAAACTAGGCACTTTGGCCACGATTGTAAGAACTGTTTTTCTGTTCAGAACAAGAAAATTTCTTCCTGGCGTCAGTTGTTCCATTTTAAAGAGTCGGGTTTGGTTCTTGGATTGGATGTGTGTTGGGGGGTCTTTTTTTTGTTTTGTTTTGGTTAATTCAGACCTTGACTGGACTGGTGTGTTAATGCACTCTTTATTGTTGTCCTGTGGATTATTTTCAGGCGGTGTCATTTTGACGGCCGCTATGGGGTGTGTATTTGCTGACTGTGCCTCAGACGGTAGTTCTTTTGCCGCTTTGATTGCGAATGAAACAGCTGAGTTCGATGAAGTCAAGGACGCTTTTGTGGAGCCCAGTGTAGATGGATCGGTAGAAGCGTTTGTTGGTTCTGTTGACGAAGACTTTCGCACAGTGATATGTGGATTTGATGTATCTTCCGGTTCTAGGTGTTGTGTGAGGTTCATCAAGGAGGAATCTAGGATCGATGAATGTAAATCGTCCACCTCGGTTATCTGCTGATATTCCAGAGGTGCTGCTTCTTTTGATAAATTCTGTGTCATGGTTTGTAGTAACGTTCTTTTGGGGTGTAGCTCCTCTCGTTGTTTATTCCAACTAAGGCTTTGTGCGGGTTTGGGTTCCGATTTCTTAGAATTGGTTTTTGCTTTTACGATGAGCGGTGTCGTTTTTCTGCTATGTTCATCCACAGCTCTTTTCAAATCTTTGGCTATTTGATGACAGCCTTCTTTGGGTAATTCAGTTTCAGGAGTGATTTGGGTTTCACTAATTGGTTGACCCTTGATTGCTTCGTTCGTTTTTTCCTGAATGGTTGTATATCTGTCTATGTTTGTTGATGTACGGAGTGTGTGTGGGGATCCTGATCTTGATTGGGTTTCTAGGAGTGACATTCTTTGATCCCACTGAAGTTCTAGTTCCGTGTTTTTTTGGTTTTGGGCCGTGATGAAGCCTTCCAAGAAGATCATTTTTGAGTTTGTAGAGGTTACTATTGTCACCAGGTCTTTCATTGATTCGTTGAGCGATTCATACAGTTTTCCAAACGGGGACAAGGCCACCGTGATGGCTGACATCACAGCGAACATGTCTGGAGACTGATTTTTTGACTCGTGGTTCAATTTTGATGGCGAAGACTCACTGAATTTGTCTTTTTCCGGAGTGGAGGAGTTTCTCTGATGATCTAAAGGGCGTGTGCATGGAGCGAGTTGGTTTGCAGTAGTTCTTTGAGGCGGGGTGTCATTTTTGGTTTTTGTTGGTAAGTTATGTTTATCTGGAACCAGGACACATGATCCTAGCACTCGGTCTTCGGATGACTCAACCAACAAGTTGAGAGCTGGTTGTGTGGGTCCAGTGGGTGGACTTGGCTGTAAGTGGTCCGAGTTATGTGACAAGGCTGAAGCTCTTACTGGAGAAAGGCATAGGTCAATTAACGGTGAGTTTTGTGAATCAACCTCCCCCGTTTTCTTTTGTTTAGGAGCCGGGGGAATTTCGGCGATTGCGTCCAATAGTTCTGCGTCTGAGAGCTCAATTTCCCTCACCAGTTTTCTCTTAGTCTGTCTGGCGAAGAAGTCTTTTAATGCATGACATGTTAAGGGTTTGGCAAGTAGCGTTTTTCCAATCTCGATTTTTTTTGCTGTTTGGCGCTGCTTCCGTTGATGATAATTGGAACTTTGTGAAGTCCCAGATTCGTGGGTTTTTTTCTGACGAAGTGCTTTTCGTTTTAGTAGAGCTATAGCAGTTTGTCTTTGTGAAGCGTAACGCTCTGTGGGTGGTTCGTTCTCCAAGGTTGAGTTTGGGTCCGCTTCCACGGCTGAAGGGGAAGAAGCCACCGTTAAAGGGAGGGACGAGGGACCTACCGACCTCTCTGTTGTCGGTGGAATTAGCAATGGGTGTGGTGGTAAAGTGGGAGGTGTTTCGGTATCGTCTCCTTCATCTAATGTGGTCGTGTGGCCAAAATTTGCATGCCATTCAACTTGAGTGGTACTTCCAAAGTCGGCACATGACACCAGGTTGTCTTCCAGGTTTCTAGCTTGTAGAGCGTGCGTATGGATGTTGCGCTTTTTGTAGATTTGTTGTAAGGTTGAGTCGATTAGGGGTTCGAAACTCTGTGCTTCCTCTTGGACTGAAGCGCAAGGGTCAGATCGACGCGACCTTCCAGCGACAAACGGTGCGATCCCAGTCGTCGTAGCAGAAGCTGGAAGGTCCGGGGATTTTTGTCGGCTCAGTAAGACCATACCGCTGGGGTCAACTTGACTGCGCCCTTCGGCGTTGTCAGGTCTGGTCCCATTCGCCACAGCGGAGGCAGGTCGATCTCTTGAGACTGAAAGCTGATTTCTCGGTGTCAGGAACGGTGTGTAGTCAGATGGGTTTGTCATCGTCGTTTCGCACTTATCTATGGAACCTCCTGGAGAGATCACAACAGAATTAGGCTGCAAAGGGGGTCCAGTAACGGCGGGGAGCTGATGGAAGACTTCGTCTCTCAATAGGTGTAACTCAGTTTGGACGGCGGTTTCTTCTTCTTTGTCGGCTTGGGAGCTTGCTTCACGCAGCAACTGGCTGTCTAGCGAGCTTGGCCTAGACGATGGAGAGGAGGAGGAAGAGGAGGAGGATGAGATGGATTTAGCCTCCCCCTTTGCCTTCCTTACGTTGCAATGGGATCGTAGATTTTCTCTGTCTTTTGTATTGCGTCGATCAATTCGTTCCAGGCGTGTGTATTGGCTGCGTAGGACGCGACCTAGCGGTGTTATTGGTGTTGTTGATGAATTGAGTGAGTTCGAGTTGACTGAGGAGGCCATATCGGCCGAGACGGCCACGTACTGCCGTAGATTGCTTGTGGTTTTGGCAAGCCAACACCGCGTGCCGCTTCGCGTAGGTGCAAGGGTTTTGGTCGCTCCTCCCTGGAAGAAGATGTGGTGTGTGTGATCAGTGTCTTACCTAGCCTTTTAGCCACCACCAGCCGCAAACAGCAGACAACAGCTCGCCCTTTTCACCACTCGGGCTTCTCGCCGCAAGGGTCGAGCTGTTCTGCTTATGAGGCTGAAGCAGAGGGAGTGGCTTCCGAAAGTCACGTGACACGGGTCACGTGTTGCAGGAGGGATGCCCCTCACTTCAAACTGCTCGCAGCTGAGCTGGGAGTCTTACGCGATTTGGAGGGGGCGTTGTGAAATCGATCCTCCTCCTGTCCACAAGGCGGATGCCTTTCAGTTCCTTCAGTTCTTTACACGAACAATGTCTTGAGCATGGGTAGCAGCCGCACAGCAGACAACAGCTCGCCCTTTTCACCACTCGGGCTTCCATATTCAAACTAATATCACAAAGCACATGGACTGTCCCTCATGAGACGCACACCCTAACCCTGTCAGGATAAACTCTCCCTAGGTAGCCGGTGGCGCACCTCCTATCTAATAGAGGTAGCGGAAGAAACGTACCCTCATCAACAATTATTCATAATAATGAATCACACACAATTTAAATATTCAACCAGAGCAAGTATGAGTTGAGACAGTTAACATTAGATCTTGTCTTCTCTGAGTCCTGTGGAAGACTTCTCCCACGGGGATTTTCTACATGTTTATTCACCAACTGGGTGGATATCTTCCAGACATCAGGCCTTGTTCCAGTATATTAAAACAAAGAAACCCCACAGATATGGGGTAGCCTAGAGGCCAAAGAGCTTTCTAGGGAAGATGGTTTTTATGACGTGTTCAGTCTGACTTAGAGGAACATCATCTTAATCATGATAAGTCTCATGATTGTTGGCTCGAACGCTTTCGATGACCAATACAAGTGGGGTCATCTTCAGCACGTATTTGCATCTGTCATGGGCGTAGCTCCATCAATGATCTGCTGTCATGGATCAGGCGGTACCTCCGCCCCCTAGAGGGAGACAAAAGGTGAAATGGAACACCGTCTAACAACGAGGTGAATTGAGTAAATGTTCATTAACACTTATTGAATTTCGAATCAAATGAGAAGTGTACCAATCATATCTTTGTACTTATTAAATGCCAACCTAAAAGAAAACTATTATCTATGAAGATCATACATGAAAGAAGCTTATAAATTCAGCAAATGTAAAGCTCAAAAGTAAATGCAACTTTAATTAAAAGTCAAGTTTATATATGTTGAATCTACATGTAAAAAAGCTTTGATTCAGAGAAATTAATCCTTATTGAACTTTAAAGTTAACAGAACTTCATTAATACAAGTAAACTAAAAATACGTTGGACTCCAGAGTGAATGGAACTTTAACAAAGGAATAAACTGCAACTTGCAGTCAAGACATTTTTGTATAAAGGCCAACCATATCCAGAGGGCGCAAGTTTGGCACAGAACTTTAAGAAAGCTGGGAAATATCATTTTTCATTGAAAGTCAATCTTGGGGAAGGGAACCCTGAGATTTATCATTAATAATTAGGAAAAGCTTACTGAAATGCGACAACCTCTTATAATGAAATGAACAGGTGAGTCTGAATTTTGAATTGTATTTGATCAATCTTCTTTATTTGCCAACTTAAATACGGTTCTTTTTTTCGAGATTCATGAAGTGTTGACTTCACACATCATATGTATTCTTCAGTTCAAATTTAGCAAATCATTTTCAACCAGTGTTGCTTTCACACTTTGTGACAAATAAATCCTCTTAATTTCAGGAAATTGACTTAGATTGCTGTATTGGTTACTGTGTACTTTATAGCTCATCATTTCTAACTCTCGACACGTGTATTCTTCAGTTCAAATTTAGCAATGATTTAGCAATGATTAGTCATAGTGATTCTGTGCCACAGCAAGCCACAGGACAACTGTATATGTTGTACCCCCATTTGGTCTTTAATTGTTTTAATGCATGCAGGTCACACTAGCATTAGACTCCCTTTACAGAGATGCACCTAACAGCAAGTTTGCCCCGCACTTTTATGTATTTTCTATTTAATACTTTTCCTCTTTTACCACACACAGGGGTGACCAAGTCAAGGCCCAAGAAGAAGGCTCTAAGCCGAAACGTCACGGGACTACATAATTTTGAAGGCTTTACTTCCTCCAATCCCGTCCATAAGTTGATCTGTCTCTAGACGTAGACCAAAGACTAGGTCCCTGTTTCTCTAAGAATTTACAGACACCAATTGTCTTGCATTTATTACTTACTCAAGACAAAAAACTTTGTTATTGATGGTTCAAGGTTTTCCCCTTTTTTTCAGTTTTTTTCATTTGTTCATTTCTCTGTATTTGTCAAGTTTTTTGCCACAAATATGTTTGTTTTCTGTTCCTTTCTCAAATGCATTTCTAAAAATGAGAAAATGAATGTATTTTGACGAACGATGTACCTTAAAAAACACCTATACATCTTCTTGTAAAATCAATTGCATAGAAGATGTTGTGCAGTTACTAGCACTAAGTAATCCTTTTTCCCTAAAAAATAAAAAAAGAAAATTAAAAAAATGTTGCAATTCAAGGGCCTCTTTTGCTCATCTTTTTAGAATACCCTCTGACAGCTAGCCAAGTAACAAAGCTGATGTCAAATCCTATTTTGCATGCAAAATAATCACCCTTTACCAAAATGTATAGGTAAAGAGACCTAAAGACAAGTGGCAGGACGCCTCCCTACTCGTTCCATATAGTGATTCTGTGTAGCAGCCACGCAGCCATTGGGATTTACTCGCGCTGACTACAACAGTCATCGAAAAATATTCAGAAATGTTCAAAGTGTCGCCAAGGGAGTGTTTTGTTGGCTGTGATTTTTTATTTAACCCCGAGATTTAACCTGCTCATTGACTTGAGGACAAAATCTGAGATATTTTGTGTTTGGAACTGCTTTATTTGTATTTGTATTTACTGTTTTATATAGCACCTTAATACAAGGCACTTTATAATGAACAACAAAATATACATTAAACATGGAACAGTAGAAGCTATAACGGTAAACATGAATCAAACCAGAAAATTAGCATGTAGCACAATTTACATATAAGAAAGAAGAGAAGGGGGGAAGAAGGGAGAGAGAGAGAGAGAGTAGTGAGTAAGGTGAATAGTAGGAAGAAGGGAGATTTAGAATAGAAGGGGAAGATAAAGAACAAAGAGAAGGGTAGAAAAAAGAGGGGGAAGGGGATCAGGGAGGGGAATGAAAAAGATATTTCAATGAGGAGCGGAAGGAAGAATAGGAAGGGGAGGAACGGATAGAGAACGGTAGGGAGTTCCAGTGTAAGGGGGCAAGGAGCTGAAAGGAACAGAACGAGAAGAGGCACAAGGGGGGGGACTGAGAGTAAGAAGAGATCGGCAGAACGAAGGGAGCGAGAGGGGGTGTAAAATGAGAGAAGAGAGGAGAGGTAAGGAGGAGCAAGGTCGTGAAGAGATTTAAAGACCAGGCAAAGGAAGTGATATTTAAGTTGGGAATGGAAAGGAAGACATCCTAGTGAGAAAGTGAGTTGGAAATGGAGTCATGAGGAGAGAGAAGACAGAGGGTGCGGATGGCAGGGTGTTAAAGGGATTTGAGGGGAGCAAGGTGAGAAGCGGGTAGACCAAAGAAAAGAGGAGAACAATAGAAAAGACGAGAAAAGATCAGGGAGGAGATTAAAAGTTTGGTAGCATGGAAGGTGAGAGAGGAACGAACTTTGCAAGGGAGTATATACTTGAACGAACAAACCTTATACTTGGGCAAGGGAGTTAAAAGAAAGCTGTGAGCTGGAGAGCTGTTGAACACTGTTTCATTGGTTGCTGATATCCCTATATATTGTAAGATTAGTTGTGAGGGCAAGTATAGGTTTGGGACACAGACAGATTCTTAAATTGAACATTTGGACTTTGACTTTCCTTAGTTTTGGTTTGGTAGGGAAATCCCACCATAGTAAAGGGCAAGATAGGCGTTTTTCCATCCTGACTTTTAAGTTAATAAAGTTTTATTGCTGATTCAGAATATGTTGTCTGTGTCTTACTCCAAGATATCTTCACAGTACCCTGCCAGTCTTGTCAGACACAGTGGGTTTTGGAGACTTTGTCAGCTCTTTTGGGGGGCGCATGGAGGAATACTCAGTGCAGCTTTTTGTAAAACCTGCAACATATGTAGTTTAAACTTTTCCCAATCAGCCGGGGATGTCGACTTCTTTGGAAAAGCAACCGTCCTATCAGGTGAGGAGGAAGAAGACGACGACCTGTGACGTCGTTTCTTTGACTTTTTATGTGAGGAGAATGACGAATGTCGAGACCTCAATCTCAAGCGCTTTTGGTATTTACTGTGTTTTTTTGATGGGGAAGCATCCCTCGAGTCATCCGAGGACCTCCTCTTTGACGGGGTAACAGAATGGGATTTAGATGGGGGCGTACATGCCTCGAGTTTCCCCTTCCTGTCTTGGAAGGCCTACCATCATTGACTGGCAGGAACTGCAGTCATCTACCCTGAGCTCTGTTCCCAGGCACAACACACAGACTGGATGCGGGTCTGTTATGGCCATTTTTGCACCACAATCAGAACACTGCTTAAACCCTGTCGTACGTGTCGACATAACATTCGAATTACTGGAAGAAACATAGATGGATTTCGCTGAGACAAAGAACTGGACGAAGCTCGTTAGCATGCTGAAAAAACACAACTGAGGCAACGGTCACCATGCGTGCTACTTATACCAGCATCGCCGTAAGGGCTGAGGACAGGACAAAGGCTGTTGAGAGCTGCAACTCAACGAAACAACGCCCGTTACTTGAAAAAAATGTTCTGAAGCAAGCTGGAAACAGACTTGAATATCAAAGATGAGGAATATGTGGGAGGACACAATAGATTAAAAATTCTGCATTTCTGGAGGCCTAACATCCACCAGCAGTAAGGACATTTCCAAACTTGAACTCTGAAGGTGCAGGAAGGAAAGAACCAGAAGACAAGTATTCGCAGTCTACCTCCTCCCTGGCAACACCAGGCTCGCCCTCGCTTCCACATTTCAGGAAGGAGCTTAAGCCCCTCCTCTTTAAGAAATGGCTCCTCTCTAACACCTAGGTCCACACACCCTCCACTCCTTCACCTAACCTGAGACTGGGGGATCTGCGGCCCAATGTTTTCTCGACTGGTTGCTTGTAGATCCCTTACTGTCTAATTACCCTTCCCCGTTTGCTAGCTTCCAACTCGCTAGTATCTCTGCCTACCTCACCCTGTCCTTCCCCTATGACTACTAAAGCACTCCGAAAGTTACTTCCCAGAGCTAGGTCTGCGCTCAATAAGGAAACTAATAATAATAATTATAATAATGGAGAGAAACATTAAACCTTATTGACATGGTTGACTCTTGCAACAGTATGCCGGTAGTCCTGGAAGAATAGAGTGGTGCAGCTGCTGTGAAGCTGCATGGAGGGGGAAGTCGGTCTGTGCAGCGGGGTTCTCAGCATGCACAGGAAATCTAAACTTCCAAACTAGTGATTGAGATGCACCCACTACTGAGTAGAATACTCTAGTGGGAATGACAAGGCCACTATAAAAGGAATAGGCACTTCACCATAAGCATGGGTGTAGAATGGTGAGTGAGTAGAGGAGGTTGCTGGAGGCAGAGAGAGGTGGTGGAAGACAGATGGAGGAAGGAGGATGGGAAGCAAAGAGGGGGCAGAGAAAGGCATTGGAGAGGAAGCAAAAGGAGCATGCAGGAGTGGCAATGAGAACATCAAAGTGGAGGTGGAAAGTGAGAGGTTGGAGACGGGAATAGAAGGATGGAGTAGATTAAAAGCAGAGATAAGGAAGATGCTGTAAGGGATAGAAGAGGCTGAAGGAGATACCAAGGAGAAAAGTCGAGGGAACCTTGATGAGGAGGGAAGAAAATCTAAGAGGAGACTGGAATAAGAGAGAGAGAAAGAGAAAATGAGAGTGTAGAGAGGTGGAGGAACAAGTCCATGGCGAAACATTGAAGAAGCGCTGGAGGAGAGACAGACTGGAAAAGAGAGGGAATATTGAAAGGGCTGTCTGAGCAGTGCTATTTCAATTTACTATGCCAACTACAAATGACGGCCCAACGTAGTACCGGCACAGCAGAGACACAGTTCAGTAAGATATCCATTGGGTACTTTGAAGGCTTTACATCTTGCCGATGAGATACAATCCACGGGGTAAAGGCCCCCTAAGGACAAACTATGTTATCTTGTTTTAAAAAGAAGATAGGTGATTCTGCTCTGTCACATGGTTTCCCTGTAAACAAGATGCATTCCAAGACCATGTTAGAAATCAACACCTTTTATTTGAGGCTTGTTACAAGAAATGCCAACTAAAATGTAACCAGAATCTTCTCAAAGAAACAAAATGGTCAGGATGGTTCCTCTCCACTATCCAAGAAGCTCAGTCGCTTCTCCATGAGAGACCTTCCCACAATGACCCTCTGATATTCCCAGATCCTCTGGCCTTCCTGGCCTCTTTTTTCGTGTCCAAGTCCTTACAATGCAAAGGGGTTTTGTTAGCCCTTCTCCTGGGTTGGTGGGTGCTGTGGACTTTAGGGTGACCCAGGCACTTCTTTGGTTGTTGGTATAGATGCAGGATTTCTGGAGACCTGTTCCTCATTACACTTTGGAGCGCAAGATCTTGCAAGTAGATGGGTCATGGGGAGTAGCTGGCAGGGAGCAGTGGAGAGGAATCCCTGGTGATCTGCCTTTCATTGTCTTTCTTCAGGTTCTTCTGCCCTCACCCACCTGGTCAACGGCACTGCTGGGAATGTCATGATTTATCTACAAGGCTGTTCACCTTCTCATGGGTCGCTCCTTAGATACCTGATGTTTTGGCACCTTCACATCCCCTGTTCGTTGTTGAGCACCTGAGGTTATGTCTTCCTTCTATGTTCATTACCACGAGAATGTCTGTGCCACATTCTCTACTTTCTGTTCCCACCCCAAAATACCTTCACCTTTTGGTGTTCTCTTCTGGGATATCCCCTTCTCCCCACAATGTTATACTTTCCACTGCCTCTATTGTACCTTCATTAATACCTTCATCAGTTAATATTTCTATCTCCACCTGCTCCCACCTCCTTTGTGTCATTTTCAGCATTCAATGGTATTGCCTACTCCTCACTTTGGGTTTCTCACTCTCCTCTTTTACCCGAGATCTTACTACCTCCTCCTGCAACCTCTCCCCTTCTGATGTTATCACCTAATCTTTCATCTCTTCCCTCTCACCACTTCCTACTTTCCATTGCTGCCACTGCAGTGTCTCCAGGCTCCACTCTCTCAAATTCTCCCCAGTCATGCCACTGCAAACATTGACCCCACAGCTCTTCCAACCAACAATGGCTTACTGGGCCTTCTGGGTGTTATACTCTTTTTCCTCCTCTTCTTGGGTTGATCTCATATTAATGGATCAGCACCCGCCCTAAGACAGGGCTGAGTGGTTCATGTTTAAAACACACCAGGGCTCCTTTTGGGTCTGGAGCAAGTTTATAACTGGCCTGTCCACTATCTTGGAATTTATCCTCCCCTTCCTGACTCTCTCTGGTGCTGCCTGTTCTTGCGGAGTGTAGGTGTCCTGTTTCTCCATAGTGTGGATAAACTGCTACGGAAACACTTGCAAAAGGTTTACAGTTTTTGCGTGAAGAAACTTTGTGTGCGTACGTGGTGAAAATTCAACATTGTATCCACGTGCGCAACTGCTCTGCACGAAAAATGCTTTGCCAACTTCAATTGTCATGTGATAACATCCATGGTCCGAAAGCTGTGAGCTTGCAAAATTGCATGCACATAACTCCCTGGTTCACCATTGTGTATCTTTTAAGCTACAAAGACTTCCCTGATGTTGTATGCTTAATTGTAACAATATTAGAAACCCCCCCCTAGTCGAATAAATAAAAGTGATTTCTAGACTTTGGCTTTAGACTGTCTTAGGTAGGGAAGAGGGGACTTTATCTTGGTAGTAGTGGAGTTTTGGAGAGGGTCAATGTTTTCGGAACTGACCACCCTAACTGGCTGGTGGAGTAAGGAGGGCAAAAGCCTCAGGAATGGCCTGCAATGCAGTACTCAGATTTTCCCCTGCCACGTGACAGGGACCACGGGTTTCTCCCATATCACCCACGGGCCGACTGGCCTGAGTGAGTGTTGCTCAAAAGCACTTTGCAGAGAAGAAACCATGTCAAGTAACCACTGTCTTCACCCAGTCGTCTGTAGAGAGATTGCGGTCCTGCTAAGGAGTACTTACACAGAGGTCACGTTTCTGCAGTAGGCTAAACTTTGAAATGCCTGCCAGGTAGGACCAGCCCGAGACCGGCCAGGACTTTGGCCACTATCCCAAATAAAAAATCCTGAAACAAAAATGTGGAATCACTTTAGAACCAGACTTGAATAGACCCCTATTCTCCAGTTTTACTCGGTTAACCCGTTCCTAAACCTATATTGTGGTTGCAATATCTGTACTGTTTAATCTATTTGTACATCTCTATACCTTTTGTGTGCTCTAGTAATAGGCTTCTCATTTTTATATGTATCTTTGTCATATAGGTTCTTGTTATCATAGTCTGTTTTATATGCTTGTTGTTTCATGTACCCCTTGATACCTTTTGCAGAACGAAAGCTTTACTTTGTCCTTTCAACTCGAAGGTGAGCAGTGATCGTTGATAGAGAACCGTGGGTGCATCTCTGTCTAGAGATAGCTGATGTAAATTCCTGTGGGGGCCCATGGACACGGCATAGGGTAGTATTCAATTTGTCCCAGACTTTCTTACATGGGGGCCATTTTCTTCGAAAATCCAAGTTATATTGCTACCAATTGCCTAGGAAACATGTGGTTTGTTTGTAAACACATAGATTTTATAAGCTAGAAAGAACATGTAGTGGGGCAATTGTTGACTAGAGAGCATGTGCCCCTCTGCCTTCCTCAGAAGAACCAGAATTATAAAATCAGTAAGAACACATTTGAAACCGTACTTTAAATTCTCCTGGAAATGAAGCTAGCACAAAGACTAGTTAGTTTCGCTACACAAGTAGGGGACAGATAAGGCATTAGCTTGCACAATTAGTGTGTTTTAAATAGCATAGAAAAGGTGACAGAGAGCTGTGTACCCAACACCAGGGTTCACTACACAAGTAGGGCAGTATGGCTATAGGTAGGATCAGGTTGGAGCTACCCATAGGTAGATATATCATGTGCCAGGCATGCACCAAGACTCGTTAGATAGATAGCAAAATAAATGCAGAGCAAATGTTTCCTACAGAGGAACATAACGTGACAAGCAGCTGCCATTTTAAATTGCACCAGCACAGCAGACAACTGAGCTCTGCAGCTTTAAGAAAAAGCCCCAGTTAAACACGCTTGAACAAATATATTTAATTCAGAAAAATACTGTGGCCAGCTAGATGATAGCTGCCTCAAAGGAATGTCACAACCCAAGGCCTCGTAGGGGAGGGTTACTTGGCAGAACAATACACCATTGTGTGCATCCAGCTGTCAAGGTAAATTAGATTACGATAATACGGCAGACCGTTTCAATTCTATGGGCGATACTGAACATCCCAGGAAGTTCATAAGTAGTTGGCAGATGAAGGCCTCTGCGTTCAGCTAGGCGTGACAGAGGAACGTGATACGACTAAAAAGACAACTTATTGCTGCAATGAAATCTTAACAGGGTGGAAGTAGCATGACTCACAAAATAGTTATTCCTAAATGTGTCAAGAACAGATGGCGCGGGTACTGTTGCGAGAACAGGTCCTTGAGACGACATTATGTCAGGAAATAACATGGGCTATTTTATTTAATTAAGAATAAGGCGATACGCTTGTCCTCTCTTTCCGCTCATTTTTTTTTTTTAAACTTTATTTAACAATTGTGGTGGTACACTTTACTTCACAACATGACATTCCATAACTTTCCACATTTCATTTATCCAATGTCGGGACTTGATTACAGTTTAAGGATTCTGCACTCTTGGTACATTAACAGTTCCCCCCGGGCTGCTTCCAGCCGACCCGATTCACACAGGTATACCCTAAATAGAGCCCATATGTCCTTGGGTTTGCATGGACTTGGCAAGGACATTACGTATTGTTCCTCACACTCATTTACATAGGCCAATTCTTTAAGAAAATGGTTTGCGCTCGGGGCGTTTGTGCTTTTCCAGTGTTGCAGTATACATTTTTTAGCCACTGCGCATGCTACATTGAATAATCGCCTAACCACTTCCGAGGTCTTGCCAATGTCACCAAACAAATATTTCTGGGGTGCTAGGTCCGCCGGGATCTGTGTGATATCTTCTAGGGTGGATGCCACTTCGCCCCAGAACTTGTGTATGAGGGGGCAACTCCAATACATGTGGAATGAGTCGGCTTGCTCGCCCCCACATTTCAGGCACCTGCTTGAGCCATCTCGTGTAAATTTCGCTACTTTCTGCGGGGTGTAATGTAACTTGTTTAACACCTTAAATTGGATCTGGCGGAGACCTGCATTGATGGAGACTTTTTTGGTTAAAGCACAGTACTTCCCCCATTTTTCGTCTGGGATCGTGATCCCCAGATCGGTCTCCCATGACAATCTGATCTTATTTGTTGTGGGTGTATGTACCTGCATTACTGCATATAGCCCCGAGACACTAACCCCCCCTCGGGTGGGCAGCCCAGCAAGGCATGGGTGGGTGAGTGGTTCCTCCGGAAACAGAGGCCATCTAGCTTTAAAAGACATTTGCATGCGATGGTATTGTAATATTTTCAGTGGATCCCTCCCCATCCCTACTTTAAATTCCTCCAAAGTTATAAACTTGCCATTAGGGTATATGTCCCGGAGTTTAAATTCCCCCTCTGGATCCCAATTTGTGCGGATACCCGGGTCATAGGACGGTGCTATACCGGGGAAGTTCCAGAAGGGTGCTTCTGAGCAGTAAGGAGCTGCAATCCCGAGCCTGCGGAAGAGTCTAGACCATGCGTGTACTGTAATACTAACCGGGTGGAATGGGCAGTCATCTTTATATTTCTTATTGAAGATTATGGACCGTATATCGGTGGGGAGAGCAGCGTGCTTTTCGATAACAACGTGTGGGGAGGTATCTAGCTCATCATACCAGTATTTGATAAATTGGGCCTGCGCCACTAGATAGTACAACTCAAAATCTGGGGCAGCTATTCCCCCTTTGTCATAAGGCTCCACCATTTTTTCCCATTTCATTCTGGCTGTGCTCCCTCCCCAGACAAATTCCACCGCCAAGGATCGAAGGGTTGCAAAGAACTGTGCCCCCGGCCACAACGGAATATTAGTGAATATATATAGCAATTTCGGGAGTATTACCATTTTTAGTATGGCCACTCGACCAATGAGTGAGATGGGGAGTCGTGTCCATAACTTGAGTTTGATAGAGATGCTATTCAATAGCTGGTCGTGATTGTCAGCATAGAGAGAGGTCGCTCCACCCGACACAACTATTCCTAGATATCTCATCTTGGTGGGAGACCATTGCAGACCATATGTGTCGATCGGGCATCTCGTGGCGGGGGTTAAGGGGAATATCTCGGATTTAGACCTGTTGGTTCTATAGCCCGAGTACTCGGCAAACTCATGTATGGTTTCGATCGCAGGGCCTAAATGTGCATCTGGTTCTCGGATATATAACAGTGTATCATCTGCATATAGGGAAATTGATTGGGTCAAGCCAGCCATTGTTATGCCCCTTTGCCCCTGGTGTTCCCTGATTGCTGCCGCAGCTGGTTCCATCGTGAGGGCAAACAATATAGGGGAAAAAGGACATCCCTGCCGCGTACCTCTACCCAGCCTAAACCAGTCAGACAGCACGCGGTTGGTCAGTACTCTGGCTCCTGGGTCCGAGTATAACAGACCGACACATCTCAGAAAGTATGGACCTATACCGAATTTTCCTAGCACTTTGAACAGGTAGAGCCATGATACCGAATCAAACGCCTTTTCAGCGTCAAGTGAAACAGCTACTGCCTGGGCTTCCGGTTTTATCTGGGCCATTATACCAAACAGCCTCCTAAGGTTAAGGGCCGTCGATCTAGTAGGGATAAAGCCGCACTGGTCGGGGTGTATCAATGTGGGCATGTGGGGAAGAAGTCTAGTGGCCAGGATTTTAGCAAATATTTTAGCATCACAGTTAAGCAGGGATAGGGGTCGATAAGAAGACATCTCATTGGATGGTCGCCTGGGCTTCAGCAATATTGTGATTATGGCTTCTCTCATTGATGGTGGAAGGGTGCCCACCTCCACAGCCTCCTCCCATACCGACAGTAACACCGGGGTTAGTTCCTCGCTAAGCTCCTTATATAATTCTGCAACAAGCCCGTCTGAGCCCGGTGCCTTACCGTTGGCCAATGATTTGATCGCATCGGCGATTTCCTCAGTGGTCAAGGGTTGGTCCAATGCCAGCCTGTATTCCGTGGGCAGCGTTGGGAGGGTGATGCCGTGGAGGTATGCCTCCACCTCTTCGGGCGATTTCGAGTCGTGATTGGAATAGAGATTTGAGTAGTACCGAGTAAACTCTCTATTTATCCCATCTTCGCTAGTGACCACTGAACCATACTCTATCAGTATACTGGAAATCGGTATGTGTTGCCTGTCGGCTTTCAGTAAGTTGGCCAGGGTGTGCCCTGCTCTGTTGCCCTCACCATATCTGCGTGCCCTATGAGGGGTTGACATATACAGTAGTTCTCTGGTAGCTAGTTTGTTGAATTCTAACAAGTTACGATTGATATCTGAGAGGGTTTCATTATCATGTTTGTCCGTGTATCTAGCCTCCAGGTTCCCCAGGCGTTTCTCCACCTCCTCCAGCTCTGTCCGAACTGCCCTCAGCATACCTGTGGACTTAGAAAGCAGTATACCCCTCACCCATACCTTAAAGGCCTCCCACAGGGTATGATAGCTATTCACTGAACCCCTGTTGATGTCGAGGAAATGTCCTACCTCTATATGTAATGACTCCGCTACCACTGGGTCGCTAAGGATATCTGGTGGCATCCTCCATCTTCTGGCTGGGGGTTTTATGCTTCCTAGTATGATTGTCATCATTACAGGGGAGTGGTCTGAAAAAGTACGGGGAAGTATTTCACAGTTGTCTATCTGGTGTAAGAGGTCCGAAGAAATCAACCAATAGTCTATTCTGGACTCGGTGTCATGCACTGATGAATAAAATGTGTATTGTCTCCTATGTGGATGTAGTGTTCTCCAAGAGTCGACCAGTGCCATTTGTGACAGAATTTGTGACAGCATCTCTGCCGCCCTAGAGAGTGCTCGATGCTTTGTACTGGAACGGTCTAACGTAACATCAAGGATAGTGTTAAAATCCCCCCCCACAAAATTTGTTCAAGTCCCGTGTATCCTATCTCATGTACCACATTCACATAGAAATCGGGATCGTCCAGGTTCGGCCCATATGTGTTTACCAGCACCACCTCCCTTCCCGCTATGCTCCCCCATACTATGACGAAGCGTCCCTGGATATCCACTTTGCTTTTTCCGTATCGAAAGCCAACAGAGGGGTGTATAAGGGTCAGGACCCCCCTCGCCTGTGTGGAGTATTCTGTATAGTATCGATTGTGTCCCCAGTTCTTCAAAAAGGCCGTGTTTACTTTGCGGAGTGCATGAGTCTCTTGCAGCATGACCACCTGCGGGTAATGCCTAGTAATGTAGGCTCCCAGCTTTCTAGACTTAGCTTGATTGTTCAGACCCCTAACGTTCCATGTAAGGAGCTTTAACTTCAGTCCCTTATCTTTAACTCCGGCACGTGCCATAGTTGTGTGTTAATCTCATCATTCTTGTTCCGGTTTTTCCCGGGCGAATGTCATGTGCAGCGTTGTGACCACCACTTTTAACTTGTAACACCCTTCCAACTGGGCTCCCCAGGCTCCCCAAATTCCTCCCCCCTACATGATTCCCATAGATCCCAACAGAATGAATTTTATCACAACTTCTTGGATCCCTCCCCACATCATCTACCCCAACCTGACGATGTTGCCCAATAACACTCGGGATTCCCCCGATGGGCATACCCCTGAAATAAACTTGGAACTTTCCTGAGGGTAGCTGCTGTCGCTATCTGGCCACCTTGTCGGGGGCTCACGGCTCGGACCTACATTAAGTTTGTGTCCAGGCCGTTCTCTGTATTAATTCACATTTCCCCGTGGCATGGTTTAGGCGGTACAAGTCCTTCAGTCTGCCGCATCCAGCCCCTCCACTCCTGGCCATTTGTATCGTGTGTCCTGTCTCTGGGAGGTAGAGGGATGGAGGCCTCCACGTATGCCATGGCCTCTTTGGGGCTTTCAAAGAAATGGGCCCTGCCTCCATGTTGGATTCTGATCTTCGCGGGAAAGATCAGGGCATAAGGTACATTCCGCATCCGTAGTTGTCTTTTCACCGGCTCATAGGATCTGCGTTGTGCCTGCACCCCAGCAGAGAAGTCGGGGTAAATGTGGATTCTATTGTGTTCGAAGTACAACGTGCCTTTCTCCCTGGAGAGCCGGAGGATTGCATCTCTGTCTCGATAGTTAAGGATGCGTGCTATGATGGTACGAGGCGGTGCCCCGGGCTTCGGTGGTGGTGCCAGGATGCGGTGGGCCCTTTCAACCAGAAAATGTTCCGAGAGGGATTCAGAACCAAGGATATCTTTCAAAAGGTGTTCCACCTGCCGCTCCATGTCTCCCTTGCCGAAGGTCTCCGCGACCCCAACAATCCGTATGTTATTTCTGCGGGATCTGGATTCCAAATCCTCGCATTTGCTCTGGGTTTTCCGCAGTTCAATCTGCAGTTGGGCTATGTCTCGGCCGTGCTGGGATATTGTATCTTCACTTGCACTGATTCTATTCTCCGTGTCCGTTATTCGTGAACGCTCCTTCTCCACTCTGGCCTTCAAGGATCTGATCGTTGCCACTATATCGTCCAGCTTGACGTTTACAGCCATGAACCCGTTCTGGACCAGCGTCGCCAGGCGTTCCAGGGGGTCATCTTCCTGCCTGTCCGGGGGCTGGTGAGACCCACCAGGCACACCGCATGATTGGGAGTTAGCGAAGGAATCCATTGGGCCAACCTTTTTGCCTCCTGCACCCTTTTTTTCAGTGCGGCCCATATAGGATGATGAAGTGGGTCGTATCCTCCCACGTAATGCGTCGTTGACTAGGACCAAAACAGTATGGGGGTTCTATGTCTTGTGTATCCGCTCTTGGTTCGGATATCTGTCCCCCTCTGCTTGTTCTTCCCGTCCGAACCGGTGCTGCCGACTGGCGGCCCCGTCCCAGCCGCTTGGGGAGTCCAATACACGTGGGTACTCAGCCGGCTGACTCACCGGCGCACCCGGGCTTACGTTGTATACCCCACGGGGAGTTATTGGAACCCAGAATAGTCCCCTTGGGCCTCCACGTTGTGCCTACGCAGCGTGGCTCCTGTCGTGTTTGTTGAGCCGCGTGTTATGCTTGTAAGGGATGGGGGGGGCTGGGAGTCCCACTCACTTGTGCCGCCGGGCCGGCGGTGATTCTTACCGCGCCTTACCAAGGCGCCCTGCTCGGGTCAGGTCCGGTTCCACAGGAGGGCGGCCGGGTCCGGGGCCACGTACAGCAGCGGGGCTCTCCCCGAGCGCCGACTCAGCGAGGCCGGGTCGACGTTGGTTTCCAGGAGGCTCCGTGACTCTCCGCTTGCCGCCGCGCCCCTCCCCCACTGCGGCCCGCTCTTCCTGCGGCCTCTAGTGAATCTGCCACGGAGCCGTCGGGCGGCGTCGCTGTCTCTCCCCTGCCGGTGCTTCTTCCGAACAGGATTTCTCGGCAGCCTAGCTGCGGTTTTGTCCGATTTTTTGAGGGTGTGTGTAAGAGACCCCCCGCCACAGGACTCTACTCCTCCAACGTATGTAGAACGGTTCAGGAAGGATATTTAGACATAGGATTTTCTGGCCGAGCCGGAGCTCTCCCTTCAGGCGGCCATTTGCTGTGCGCGCAAGACACGCCTCCTCTCTTTCCCCTCATTTACATAAAATATGTCATCATGCACCCAGTTCATGGAGAGTGTAACCGCCTGTTAACCAATGAGCGCATGTCTTTTATTTTTCACTGCAGAAGTAATTTAGGGCCTACCAATAATATTCAAGTATGATGAGTAGCACATTTTTTTTATGGGATGGTTCATGCGTGGGATCTTAGAGAAGGATTGTCCAATCACTAGTTGAGGACATATCGAATTATATATGTAGCTTATCAGAGCGAGCCAATGACCAGGAGCAATAGATTTTCATAATTGTGACATTACATCGCCTATAAAACCTGCTGTTTCCTGTTAATATGTGGAGAAATTCTTGAGTGAGAGCTTGGCTTTTAATCTTGCATTTTCCCCCAGTCTATATTGCAATAAAGCTGGGTTACCTTGCATTTGGTAACCCAGTAACAATCGCTACCAGTTATAGGACCATTTGGCTTTTGATCTGTTTCATCTGGTAGCAGAGGATGGTTGGGGCTGTGGATATTGGGGTGCCCTGCCACCCCCTGTTTTGGACAGCAGATCGGCCAGGAGAGCGGATTTTCTTTTTTGGTTGTGCACAACTTAACAGGAAGGATAGCAGGGGCTGGCTTTGGAGTGGAACCCTGCCTGGTCTTCCACCGCCCGCTGGAAGCAAAAGGAGGAGCTGGCAAATTGAGGGTACCCCAGAGCCCACAACTCTCAAAGGTCCACGGAAAAAGTGAGTGTTCCAGGGGCATGGTAACAATTGGGGGGTGGGAAATGTATTGTATGGTATTTATGAAACAGTGAAAAGTGATAAAGGATAACCCTAGACAAGGTCTTGGAAGACTGCGCTGTAGGACCCCTAAGGGCCCAACCTTCTTTTGATGGTAACGTTAAAGAGACAGAGAGATAAGGACACCCCGGGGCAAAAGAAATAAACCGGAAGACAGCTGTATTTTATTTTGTTGTATTGTGTTTTTATTGATTACATTGTTGATTGTGAGACAGGTCCTGTAGAGGTGGTTTTTCTTTGTGTGTTGGGAGAGTAGCAGATAGTATTGTTTGATAGAGGTTGATGCGGTAAGTATGAACATTTAGATTGTGAGCAGATTTTGTTGGTGTGACCCAGAGGTAGTATTTGGACATTGGGGCGTGGCCTAGACAATGAAAACAGATGTAATAGATGGTGTACATTTCAAGTGGGGAGTAAGTGTGAGTAAGGGAAAAGTGTGAGAGAATTCCAAAAATTATTTCTGTTCTAATTATTGGTAATATGACCACTATTTTGCATTTTTCATTCTGTGTAAGTGCCAAGCTGCGCGCTGCTTAAAAGTTGTCGCCATGTCAGATAACCCAATATTTCACCTATGCAAAGCATTCCCTAGATATACTGCCAAAATCATTAAGTATCATGCTGGGTGTGTGAAAGGGACTGCTTGGAAGATGTACCTGTCCTGGCCACAAGAGGGCACTCACTGTACAAAATTTACTCCAACACATGTCCACATACTTACACGCCACACACAAGGACAGGAAGCTCAAGAACAGGCTAGGTGTATTAGAACTCTGGAAGGCCTTTGGGGAAGAAACAGAGGGGCCTAAGAAGGAATGGATGCTTACTATGTGTGAGGGGGAGCGCGAGCAGTCCAAAGCGCCGCCGCCTCCTCCCTCTGAGGAAAACACTTACACACAGCCGACAGCTCTGCCATCACCAGCTCAAGCAGGCATCCAAACACAATTCACAGTACTGTCTCCGTACGAGGAGGGAACCCCAGCCTCAACCATCCCAGGAATATATCCTGTACAAGCAGCAGCTGTAGGGTATAGTAATCCCAGGTATGAATCCCCTGATGAGGAAAGTGATGATAGTAGGAGAAGGGTGAAAGTGGTAAAAGGAAAGGCACTATTATTGCAAATAGAGAATGAAGCATGGTACAGCTCAGAGTCACAGTTAAGGGATGAGGGAGAATACAGAGGGCTACAGAGCTTAGAAAAGCAGCTAAGAGCAGCTAATGAAGAGCTCCTGAGAGTGAGAGGCATGCAGATGATAGGGTGCAGATAGAGGGGTCACAGGGTGAGATGCGCACCCATAGTTAATGGAGATGGGGAGAGACTATGATGAAACCAGACAAATGGGTCGGAGGAAAAATATTGTTGAAACTCGATGGGAAAGGCACAGAAAATAATTATGTGAAGGTAGTGGAGTATGAAAAAATGAAGGAAGCAGGCAGGGAGGAAGTCAGGAGGGAAACACAGGAAGAGATAGAGGAAAATGCACAACAGGAAAAAGAGAGGGAATGGAGAGAAGCAGAGAAGATGCAGAGACAGGAACAGGAATGACAAACAAGGAAGAGGGAGGGAGGAGAAAGGCATGACTATGGAAAGAGGCTAAATGAGAAGAACAGGAGAATGGCAAGAGAAAAGGAAGAAAATGACAAAATGAGGAAGGAGATGAGCTGAAGGATTAGCATCAATATGATGTCAGAGATGTGAGGAGAAGGGAGTGGGACAATAACCCCAGAGACCAGGGGCAGAGATGTGTTGCCAGAGATAATGAGTGGAACATATGTAAGGGAGCCTGCTAAGGGAATGAGTTTTTATCTCATATTTGAGGATGACGAGAATGGAGAAAGTGACAGGGAGACAGATTGGGCAGACATTGATGGTGAAGAGGGGGGAGAAGAGGCAACACAAGCCCCACAAATGGATACCACAGGACCAGGCTTGGGAGAGATAGCAGATTTATTGGGGCGAAACTTAAGCTTGTATCCACCCCTCATATCAGTACTGCCCATACCATATATCACCATAATTCTTAAGAAACCTGCCAGAACGCCAGCAACACCGTGTAGATGAGACACTGAAAAGCAGAACTCGCACAGCATCACCGTTGCACAAGAAAAGGGTAACACAATTCCCACAGCTCCACAAGGGATTAGGGCAACTCTACTCTACTTCACGGAATCAGACAGACAAAAATAACGTGACGTATAAGCTACCATCACTGACAGCAGGGGTGGGCCGGTGGATCTACAAGCTAGAACGAGAGACAGCTGGGATAGCATTAGCTATAGGTGACATGAAAAGTGCTATAGTGTTAGCTTGTTAGCTTAGCTTTATTTATCTGTCTATTTCAGCTTTTGCTGGAATATCATGATGTCATCAGGTAACGTCCCTCTTCTACATCTGTGATGTTGCTTGTTTACTTTCATTGGGAATTCTATGTTGGGCAGTTGATGGTCAGCAATAATTGTTGGTGCTGTGTCTGCATTGCTGGGGGTCTTTCAGTGTTCTATTTCTCTTAATAAAGCCTATGAAGATACGACACGCGTCTTGGTGTCATTGGCTCAACATTAGCGATGAGGATTTTTTGTAAGACCCCCAGTCAAGAAGAGGGAAGAACCTGCGCCACCCGTCCACGAAGTTGCTGCGGGCAGCGAGGGACCGCCGCTCCATTTTCATTAACGTTGTAGCGGCCAACGTTTTCACAAAGCACAATGGACCAAGTAAGTTCCCCATTGCGCACCCTGAGTGCCGCCTGCCACCTCCCTCATTACAAAACCCCTGCCATTCTCCTTCTGCACCCATCCGGTCGTGAACGTACCCCTTTTCCGTTCACTGAAACGCCTCTGCCAGCATCGGGGCTGCTTTCCTGCCCTCTGCGACACAGAGTTTGCTCTGCCCACTACACTTGACTGTATTACCATAGTTCATGGTATAGAGGAGCAGCCAATTTGAAAGGCCGTAGCACTGCAGCTGACAAAGTGGTTGAAGCTGCATCCTGAGTAAAGACGAATTAAGGAATAGAGTAGCGGAGGGTGAGCGCGCAGAGGGGCAGAAGGGGCAGAAAAAAAACTAAAAAGAGAGAAGAAAGAGGTGAAGGAAACAAGGAGAAGAAGAGTGGAGGGCGAGTGTGCAGAAGGGGAGAAGGCCAATCCAGGGGTGAAGGAAACAAGGAGAAGAAGAGTGGAGGGCAAGTGCACAGAAGGGGAGAAAGCCATTCCAGGAATATAGGAGAGCAATTTCAGTCTTCAGCTAACAAGAGGCACGAGTTGCAAACCGACGTGAAATGGCAATGTCCAATGTAAGTGGACCACCTATGTTCATGGCTACCCTGGGACCAGTTAAAATCAAATGGGCACAGTGGAAGAAGGGATTTTTACACTACCTTAAAGCCGCTGGTGGGAACTATTCTCAAATGACAGGAAAGTTGCCCTGTTGATGCACCATCTGGGGTTCGAGCAGCAGAGAATTTTTGAGACCCTGCCACAGATCCCGAGTGATAGTGATGTCATGAATGAGCTCGAAAGTGCGTTTGCTAAATTAGACTCACACTTTAACCCCACAACTAGCACAATATTGGAGCGCTTTGATTTTCGCATGTGGGTGCAGGAGCCTGGAGAATCAGTAGAGGAGTATGTCACAGCCCTTCGCCAATTAGCATCGTCATGCAAATTTCAAGGATCTTATGATGAACACTTAGGGGACCAATTTATGACACACTGTAGTTCAGATCAAATACGTGAAGAATTATGCTAAAAGATGAGCCCACCTTGGATGAGGCCCTGAACATTGCCCGTAGAGTGGAGCATTCATTGGGCTGTATCCCCAAATTGTCAAGAAAAGAGTCCTGCGAAGTAAAGTCAGAGGTTTTGAGTGTGAATGAGCCCAAAAACAAGAAGAAAATTAAAAATAAGGATAAACAATTGCCGTGTGGTGGAACAGATATGAAAATTAGCAAACAAAGGTGTGAAAGAGGCAAAAGAGAAGAACGCTTACGCTATCGATGCGCTAGCAACATTCATTTTGCCGGCTCAAGGATATGTCCCGGAAGGAAGATGACATGTTCAAAGTGCAGGAGAAAAGGACATTTTGCCAACTGCTGCAAGAACTACCAATTCAACCAGAGGAGGGTATTGTATGTCAATGAGGAAGAGGGACGAAAATCGTCTGACGAAGAAGTCGATTATCCTGTGGAAAATATTACTGTTAATACCATAAATGTGGTGTGTGAGGATGATGACGAGTATGAACTTCCCTAAGCAAATGTTAAGGTCAATGGAAACGATGTCTGGATGATGGCAGACTCTGGGTCAAAGATTACCCTGGTGTCTAGGGAGGTGTTTGAGAGGGATGTAAGCCTGATATCAGACCTGGGGGTTATAATCAAGATGCCATTGATCTATTGGGATATACCATTGGAACGTTTGAATTTAAAAGACGCATGTGTGATGGGAAGGTTTGTGTAACTAAAAAAGGCCTCACACTATTAGGGGGGAGGGAGCAGAGAAAGTTGAGGATGAGACTGGATGCCAATGAAGTTGAGCAAGTGTTACAGATTGGAGGTACTGTTATGGAGAGGCACCCGAGGGTGTTTAGGAGGGGCGTAGGTAAGATTAAAGGAGTGCAGCACCAAATTATCCTGAGAAAGGGGAGTGTGCCTATTGCGGCAAAATTGAGCCCGGTACCCCTGGCCGTAAGGGAAGGGGTCAAAAAGGAGCTAAACAAGTTGTTACAATTTGGGATTATTGAAAGTGTGGGAGGAATGGACTGGACCTATCCATTAGTTGTGGTTAAGAAGAGCTCTGGAGAGTTACGTTTGTGTGTGGATTTACGCCAACTGAACAAATGTGTGTTGGTGGACCGACACCCACTCCCGAACATCGGAGAGATGTTGTCGAGAATAGGGCAAGGAAAGGTGTTCTCCAAGTTAGATATGGCATCGGCGTATCACCAAGTGGAATTGGAAGAGAGGTGTCCCAAGTTGACGGCGTTTATTATCCATGAAGGGGTATTCCAATACAGGCGAATGCCTTTTGGGCTTGTATCGGCGTCAGCAGTTTTTCAAAAGATCATGGAGAGGTTAGTTGGTGGGATAAGTGGAGTGTTTTGTTTTCAGGACAATATACTGGTGTGCGGGAGATCCATACTCAATAAGGTATTGGAAATGTTTGAGAAGAGTGGCATTGTACTGAGGGAGGAGAAATGCAAATTTGGCGTTACCAAGATGGAATACTTAGGTCATGAGATATCTATAAATGTAGTGAGACCTAAGGATAGCTTAGTGGATCCTATCAAAGAGATCAAGAATCCCGAGAACATGTGCAGTTAAGGTCGTTTTTAGGAATGACAGACTTTTATCAAAGATTTGTTTACAACTATGCGAGCAAAGTGGTTGAATTAAGAAAATTGTTGAAGAAAGGATGTGAATTTGTATGATCCCTAAAATGTGAAGAGGAATTTGAGAGATTGAAGAACGAGATAGATCTAGCGCGTCCCATGGGGTATTTTGATACCAGGCGCCGGAGCAAGATTACGGTTGATGCATCGGAAAGGGGGTATTGGTGCAGTTTTGTCGCAGATGGAGGTTGGTGGAGCAGAGATTATTATTGCACATGCTTCTCGGGTTTGAGGGGTGCTGAATCCCGCTACTCTGTGTTGGAAAAGGAGGCTCTGGCGTGCTATTGGGTCATGGAGAGGTTTAGGAATTTCGTTTGGGGGACGGATTTTGTTATTTGTACTGTTCATAAGCCCCTGAAGGAAATATTGGAGAATAAAGGCTTGGACAAAGTATCAAGGACGGTTGCTGGATAGATCACTTGCATTCAATGTCATAGTCTTGTTGTTGAAATTATTCCTGGAAAGGAAAACATTTTAGCTGATAGTCTGTCGAGATTGAAAGGGAGGAGTGATGTCGAGTTGGAAGGTGAGAGTATGGAAATTGTATATGTTAACACAGAGGGTATTGTATCTAAGGAAGAGTGGTTGGAGGAAGTCGGTAAGGATGATACCTTGGTACGAGTTATGTCGAATGTGGAGTCTGGCACCTGGCCAAGAAAGGTGGCTATTCAGCAGAAGGTGGTACCCTTTTGGGAGGTAAGGAATGAGTTAAGTGTGACGGGTGGAGTGCTATTCAGATGGGAGCGGGCTGTTGTTTCCAAAGGAATACGCAATAGGGTCATTGATTTAGCTCATGGAGGGCATTTTGGGATTACTAAAACTAAGGGTGTTTTGCAGAACTACTGGTGGTCTGGCTTTGATAAAGATATAGAGAGGAGGTTGTTGGATTGTCAATTGTGCATCAAAATAGGTAAGGGAGAGGAAGCGAGAAAACAGCCCCTATTGAAAGTTGAAGTGCCAACGGGGGTCTGGAAAGACCTAGCCATAGATATTTTGGGCCCGGTGGATCTGGGATACGGGAGATGAAAATTTGTGGTGGTCATTGTTGATTTATTTTCCCAATGGTGCGAATTCAGCATTGTGAGGGAGATTTCAGGGGAAACTATGGTTAAGGAGACCCAGGAAGTGTTCATTAGGGAAGGAGTTCCCGAAAGCATTTTAACAGAAACTGGACCTCAATTTACAGGTGGTTGTTTTGGCAGGTTTTCAAAAATGTGTGGGGTGAGGCATAAGAAAGCGGCCCTGTATCACCCCAAAACTAATGGATGTGTCGAAAGAATGAATAGATGTGTCATGGAAAGCACGCAAATGGCTACAGAAACTGGCTGTGACAAAAAGGTTGCGATTCAGGAAATATTATTCGCAATGTGGATGTCGTTGCCTACGACCACGGGAATAAACCCATTTTAATTGATGGGAGGGCGAAAACCCGACACGCAGTTAGTCCACCATGGTTGGGCAGAAGCTGGGAGAGCGACTATGTGGTGGATGATGTGAGGAGAGCATTGAAGAAGGAGGAATGGGTAGCCTGAGAGAATGTGAGGAGAGTTAAGAAAGAACTGTGGGTTGAATGTGGCAACATGGTGAGAATCAAGAAAGGAGTGATAAGGAGCAAAGGGGAGTCGTCGTACTCTGATACTGTGATAGTTGTGGCTGTGTTGCGTGGTGCGGTATGAATGGTTGGTGGTCAGGTGTGGAACAAGGATAGGGTAGCAGTTGTGAGGAGAGGTTGACGGATGTTTAACAAAATAAACGGAGGGAGGTGTGTTATAGTGTTAGCTTGTTAGTTTAGCTTTGTTTATCTGTGTATTTCAGCTTTTGCTGGAATGTCATGATGTCATAAGGTAACGTCACTGTTCTACATCTGTGATGTTGCTTGTTTCCTTTCACTGGGAATTATTTGTTGGGCAGTTGATGGTCAGCAAAACTTGTTGGTGCTGTGTCTGTATTGCTGGGGGTCTTTTAGTGTTCTATTTATCTTAATAAAGCCTATGAAGATACGAAACGCCTATGGGTGTAATTGGCTCAAAAAAAAGCCCATTTGCATCCATATTGGATGACCAGGCAGAGGACGTGTGGAAGCGAGAAGGCTATTTTGCAGTGACAGAACTTAACACCAGTAAATATGACGGGTCACCTTTTAATAATTGTAGAGCTAATGTATGGAAGGCACTCGGGTGCTATTTCCAGATCAATCTGACATGACCGACATAATGACTAGGAAGATGGGGCATACTGAGGACCCCGCTGCCTACATTCAAGACATTAAAGAACGTTAGAGTTTGGAAACTAAAGACCATTGGGATACAAATATACCAGTGTTTTATCATATTCTTTGTCAGGGCCTACCTGAAGAATTACAGAGACAGTTCAAAAAGATTGTGGGGATTGAAATGAGACCATGGCCAGAGATACAATTAACTATCGTACATCAATGTAGGTCAAAGCAGGGGAAGGATCAAAAGAAAATAGAGGAAAGACAAAAAGAAGAGGCAACATTGGTACAGAAGAAATTATCCAAAATGGAAGAAGGAGCGGTATTGGTGAATACAGGAGATGGGAATAATGGACAGAGAGCTGTCATGCCACAGCAGCGCATGGGTGGTTATTTTGCAGGAAGAGGGGAGAGTAGTTTTTAACCCCAGATAAGGAAGAGGATTTGTTCACAGAGGGAGAGGATTTGGGTTTAGTGGGGGACAGCCCTGTTTCAGAGGACTTAGGGGAACTGGAGCAGTATGTTGGGCATGTGGGAAAGTAGGACAAATTTCACGAATGTGTAGAAGTAGAGTAGCTATGCAGCAAGGTGCAATGCATTATGGGCCAAGAGGGGGGATGGCATATCCAGCACCATATGATGCACTACAGCAAAACCATGAGTACTATGACTACACACAATATTCACCAGTTCAGGCACAATCACAGCATGTGCAGCAACCCCAAGGGCCACAGATACCGCCACAGATAGTGCCACAACAACCACAGCAGACATTGACACAGCAACCACAGATTGCACTGCAATCACAACAAGCAGTGACACAGTGGGATACCAATATTCTGCCACAGACACCATGAATAGGAGGAGTGACAGCGGTTGGGGGGACCCCTTTTACAGGGACAGGACTGAACATGTATCCCCAATAGGAAAGCCCACAGAATAGCTTGGTGTGCCCTATCCTATCAGTAACCACAGACACTGAACAGGAACAGAGGGTGGAGTATCTATGGGCGACCAGACTCTCTCTTTCTTAATTGACACTGGGACAACAAAATACTGTGACCGCAGGAGATCAGACAGTAGCTATCCCATTTCTGTATTCCAGGAAGACACCTGTTGACATATTGGGAAGAGATCTTATGGCCAAACTCAATATGTCAATATCATTAACAGAGGACCGCATAATATGCTCTACACCAGGCATATATTTCCAGACAGCAAAAGAATACATACAACCCTTTCATGGGCAGAAAGTACAGAGGGGAGTACCAGTGGATCCTGAAGTATTTTTCTATGGAGTACAAGTGATGTTAGCATGGCTTCCTCACATTGAGGGACAGTTAGTGAGACTACTCACAGACTTTTTATTCAGAACTCAGATACCTACAAATGTAACTGGAGGGGAACTGGTTAAAATTGAGCTAGAGATGGCTTTAGTGAGGGAGGATAGAGTGATTTTACACGTCACTGATGAGTAAGGGGTGAGTTGGTGCACAGTAATAGCACTTGACGCATCACACAGACTGACCCAGTTGACAGATGATGAGTTGTTTGACTACAGTCACTCTGATGATGAGGTCTTGTTTGAGATAAATATACCATGTCATTTGAGAATAGAGTATACAGAGGTGCCACAACAAATAATGCTAGCTAAAAAAAGTACCATCATTTATGGAAGAGGATTTGGCAAGGGTACCCAGCACACTATGGACGACCAGTCATATGATGTTTACTTTACTTTTAATTTACTTTAATTTATTTGGAATGCGCAACCATGAACCCTTAGGCGTTAGGGTGCAGACAAAGACAGCACAGACGATAAACAGCAAGAGGAATTCAGCTGAGAGGTAGGGCAACTTTAGGACAAGAGGGCTAAGCCCAGCAACCGGATCAGTAGAACAGCAGCGTCTTCAGGTCTTTCTTGAAGATCGCTTGAAAAGTCTGACCACGCAGTACAAGTGGCAGCCAATTCCATGCCTTGGGAGCAGCAACGAAGAAGGCTTCATTTTGTACCTTCTTCATTCTGCATAAAGGCAGAAACAAAAGGTTCTGGTTGCTGGACTTGAGAGTTCTGCAGTTAGCCTTCTCCCTAATATGTTCTTGCAGGTCGGTAGCATGATCCCCAATCTGCATTTAAAAGTAATGACCAGAAGTCTAAATGTGACACGTGCCTCGACTGGGAGCCAATGCAGGAAGTGTCTGGCCTCCGAGACGTGGTCGCGGCAGGACAGACCCACGACCACTCTAACCGCTCCATTTTTTACCACTTGGAGTCTATTTATGTCTGCTTTGCAGACTCCGACAAGAAGATTACTACAGTATCTATCTTCACAGCAATCGATTCTGCGTTAGCGTTAGCTTGGGAGATATACGGTCTGAGATGAGCCAGTAGTTTGACATAGTAAATGTCTGCTGAGACCGTGCTCCCCACATGAGATTTCATATTTAACAGCTGGTCCAGAATTATGCCAAGGATTTTTACTTTAGGTTGCAGCGCTATTGTCACCTCCCCTAATCGAAAGTTCTTGTAAGCAGGGTCCAGTTTCCCCAAAATTGCTGGCGTGCCCTCAATCATGAGCTCGGTTTCCCCTCTATTTAGGGCTAGACTGTTACACATCATCCAGTTCTCTATGATGGTGAAGACTCTATTAAGTTCATATTCATCTTGGGAGTGGGAGCCTGTAAAAGGGATGACACACTGGCACAGAAAAAGATTAAATAAGAATTGAATACCACTGTAGTTGTCCACTTTTTTCTGTGGGTCAACATAGCTAACATAAGACGATACAAGAGTGCTGCCTCACTCCTCACTGCCAAACTACCAGGATCCTGAGGGAGAAGAGAACAAAACTAGACCGAGGACAAGAGGTTCAAGTGCATGTTGAGAAAGAAGATAAAAGGAATAAGGAACTTCAGAGTAAAGAAGATATAAATCACATTGTACCACTTGAGGAACACTGCTGCTGAACTCTGAGGCTGAACTATCACTGGAAAAGTAAGAAATGGATTGATGCTGAGGGCTTTTTGAATACACCACCAGCACAGTATTTCTGTTGATGTGAGGACTATTTTTCACAAGAACATACATCTATAACAGACTATTTATTCTACCTTTCTATCTTTACATTTCTGTTGGGACTATTTCTATCTTTCACATTTTTATGTTTATCAGCACTATTTTTATATTTTTCAATGCACCAGATAATAGTGGAAGTGGTTTGAAAATCAATCAAATATTTTATTATTGTCATTATATATGCTTGTAAAATGATTTGAAAAAGGTATATACAGCTCGCCTCACTCACCATTGAAAAATAATAACCTACTATTGCCCGGTACTAAGTAAACTGTACAAATGTTTTCATATCCGTATGTTCCTGATATCTTCATAATACCTCTATCAATATGCTGCAGAACATATCTACACACAACAGATATTATGGTTATTGCAGTCCTTCTGTTTTCCTTTCTCTTATGTTGTTTTTTATTTCTTATTTTATCTCACGCTGCATTTAACTGATTATGATAAGATAAACGTGTCCCTATAGCATAATGTTAGTGAAGAAGTTAAAAAACAGGAAGATTTCCAGTTAGAGCAGGAAATGGTATTCCGCCCAGTTGTGGAGACAGTAAGGGCGCCCAGTTGTGGAGACAGTAAGGGCTAGGAGAAGTATTGCAGATGATGAAAATTACATGAGAATGTATTTTGATTATTCCATAAATATTGAACAAAACTCAATGTATAGGTCAATGGAGAAGGTGGAAAGAGAGAGATCAAGGAAAGCTTCTTTGTTTCTCACTTATCCCCTATGTCATGACAGCCTCTTGAGTATTTATACCTCAAGATGTACCCGAGTACAGAGCACATTGCTTGGTACATCTCGCAGTATGCCAGACCAGAGGAACATTTCAGGGACAAACGGCCATGATGAAGTATTTCACAGGATCAGAATTCCCATACGTACACAACTATGTAAAAGAGGGACACATGATGGAGAGTATACAAATGAAAAGTAAAGTGCTCCAGTACATGCTATCAGGTCAAAAAAGGGGAGATGTTAAAGTAGTGGATCACCAAATATGAATGTGTACAGATGCCCAGTTTAATTTGACACCTCATTGTGCTGACAGACCAACATTGTGAATAAAAGGGAAAGTATATAATTCAGGAGGAAGGGTTGATGGAATAATGGGATGCAAAACAGAGGCAATATGGACTGCACCAGTAAAAGTGATAAAAAATGCAGACAGAGTGTGATGTGAGGAATGGAAAGAAACTGCAAATTTGTTAACATGGGTGGAAGATGAAGCAGGACCACTACCCATAACCAAACTACAAGCACCAAAATTATGCTTTAGAAATAATGGTTCAGTAAAGCTTGGTGGCAATGAAGGGTGCAAACGCATTATGGATTTACCAGGTATGAAAGTTGTCACAGCTGTACTAATGGACTATTACTGGGCCTTCGGTACAAGAGCGTATATGCAGCTTCCACCCAACTGGGGTGGCATATGTACAATAGTGCTACTAAATGCACCAGCACTGGTAATACCACAAAGTGAGGTTGACATTGGGACCTTTCCTTCACTGGCACACAACAGGAAGAAAAGATCCCTAGGCCTAAAACACACAAAAATAACTATTTTTCCAAAGAATCGAATGCTGCATTCGATGAAATCCCAGAGAGTCATAAGTTGTTTGGTAAAACAACAACGTTCTTCACATTCTTTCTAATGCCCGGTGTAACGCTCACCTGGTATCCACGGGGACGTCACTCAGCCTGTTCTGACCTCTTACGACCTCAAACTCTTCCCTGGAGTCTACTCGACTGGTGACTGGGCCTGAAACACAGGATTGGTAGAGTTTAACTCCCTATTGTCTCTGTGTGCTTGAACCCTTTCTTCCCTGGGGTCCAACCCTTCCCTTTGATCCACAGCTCACCTTGTTTTCTTGGAAAGTGTGCTCGCCGTCCTGCTTTCAGCGCAGGGGCGCGTTGATTGATGCGGGCTCGTTGCTGCCTAGTTACTTCACTGGCAAGAGTCCGACAGGTAAGTATAACAAGTCTTTTGAACAGTTCTCTAACTTCGTTCCTTTCCTTCCTTAGATGATTGTCGGAGTCCGAGGATGGTGACGTGCTGCTGAGATGAGTAGCGCTGAAGGTGAGTGAGAGCGCGATGCGCGAGGGGACCCTTTCGTATTTGTATTGAACCGAGTTCTTTTTCTGTGTCTTTTATGTGCCGCAACATTTTCAGCGTGAATGCCGGTTATGAAGAAGAAATGCGGTTAGTAAGCGCGGTATGCGGCGCCTCTAGATATTTTCCACGCTAACCTGGAGTGTCTTTTCCCTCTTTCAGATGGATGAGAAGTTCCGGAGACAGAGTTCCCCCAGAGCGGCTGAGATTCAGGTAAGCGTTTGAAGCTCGTACAGTCTTTAAAAATAAGCGAAGATTTGCTGAATGCTTACTAATAACATTTTTCTGTTCTTTTCCCTTTTCCTTACGAAGCGACGTGCCGGGATGGGAATGACACTGCTGAAGATGCCCGCAGAACAGAGGAAGCGATGAATGATGGGCAGAAGCGCCGCAAGGTAAGGCTGTTCCTAACGTTGTTCTTGTTCTTGCAGGAGCTGAGCGCAGAAGAAAGATGCAGGCCTACTGGAGACCGATCCGAACACGGTGAGTGTCACGCTGCAGGTGCAGAAAACACAAAGCATGTTTCTCAGCCTGGGCGTGGCTTAAATAGTCTCTGGGTATCCCAGGTGTCTCTGGGCTGAACCACACCCAAAAGACTAGACTGCACATGCAGTTCTGGGAACCGAGATATGTGGGGGCATCCATCTTGTCCCCATCAATGCACTACAAGTCCAATCCCCAATGTTATCCTATGGGAGTGAGTGAGTCTGATGCCACAAGCACAAAGTCTGACTCCAAGTGGGTCTTTGGAGGGATGGAGAGGCCCTTGAGGGCCATGTAGGTGATCGTAGCCTGGCTCCAGCCTGACATCTTGGAGGGCTGGGGACATGAGGGGCAGGAATCATGACACCTGGCCTGCAAGCAGCAGCAAATGCACATTGGATCCAGATAACAAGGTGGGAACTGTTACAAACTATTAAAGCCACAATAAAAGGCTTTAATGCCATCAAGGAGGAGTTAAGAGCGGTCAGATTGATGATCCTACAGAGCAGGTATGTTCTGGACCTCCTCACAGCCCTGGAGGGAGGAGTGTGCACAAAGATAGTGCCATGTTTCTGTAAAAATGTACCTGCACATGATGAGGAGAATGGGACCTTGACAGAGGCCATATACTCCCTGAAATGGCTGCATGATAAAATGGTGGAGGAAGTGGATGACATTGAGGACGATAGCTGGTTCAGTTATCTTTTCTGCTTGATGCCTACCTGGCTGACAGATGCATTCAAATTTCTGTTGGCAATTGTGGTACTGGTCGTGGTGGCTTTTTGCATCTTGAGGATAGCAATAAGCCAATGTAAAATTACTGGCAAGAAGGCACTCCGAATGACAGTAATGGTTAATGTGTTTGACACTGTACATCAGTACACTCAAACTGATGAAGAAGTTTACGGTCCCATGTACACCTTGGTGCAGCCAGCTAGACAACCTGGAGCATTGTTTAGATGGCCAAAATATACTCATAACTACAATGAGCACTGGATGAAATGTGACGACAATGGCAAGTGCTGGCTTATGACATGCAGTCCAGCAGAAAACATAGCAAAAGGAGGTAACTTGAGGGGGGTCACCAGAGTGTGGCTGCCCAAGAATGGCTATAATATGTAGAGACAAAACGAAGGCGTGGTCGATGACTTGACCAGAGGGGGAAATGTAGTGGGGCAATTGTTGACTAGAGAGCATGTGCCCCCCTGCCTTCCTCAACTTTAAATTTTCCTGGAAATGCAGCTAGCACAGAGAATAGTTAGTTTTGCTGCACAAGTAGGGGACAGATAAGGCATTAGCTTGCACAATTAGTGTGTTTTTAAATAGCATAGACTAGGTGACAGGGAGGTGTGTATCCAAGATAGGGGCTCACTACACATGTAGGGCAGTATGGCTATAGGTAGGACCAGGTTGCAGCTACCCATAGGTAGATATACCATGTGCCAGGCATGTACCAGGACTCGGTAGATAGCAAAATAAATGCAGAGCAAATGTGTCCTACAGAGGAAAATAATGTGACAAGCAGCTGCCATTACCAGCACAGCAGACCATTGTGCCTTGCAGCTTTAAGAAAAAGCCCCAGTTAAGCATGCTTGAACAAATACATTTAGTTCAGAAAAATGCTGTAGCCAGCTAGATGGTAGCTGCCTCAAAGGAATGTTGAAACCCAAGGCTTCGTAGTGGAGGGTTACATGGCAGAAGAAGACACCATTGTGTGCATCCAGCTGTCAAGGTAAATTAGGTCACGATAACACAGCAGACTGTTTCAAGTCTATGGGACATATTGAACATCCCAGGAAGTTCATAAGTAGTTGGCAGATTAATGCGTAGGCGATCGGCTAGGCGTGACAGAGGAACGTGATGCGACTAAAAAGAAAACTAATTGCTGCGTTGAAATCTTAACAGGGTGGAAGTAGCATGACTCACAAAATAGTTATTCATAAATGTGTCAAGAACAGGACGGCACGGGTACTGTTGCAAGAACAGGTCCTTGAGATGACCTCATGGCAGGAGATAACATGGGCTATTTTATTTAATTAAGAACAAGGAGATACGCTTTTCCTCTCTCTCCTCCCATCTACATATAACATGTCATCATGCACCCAGTTCATGGACAGTGTGACCGCCTGTTAACCGATGAGCACATGTCTTTTTTTTCGCTTCAGAAGAAATTTAGGGCCTACCAATAACATTCAAGTATGATGAGTAGCACATTTTTGGTATGGGATGGTTCATGAGTGGGATCTTAGATAAGGATTGTCCAATCACTAGTTGAGGACATACAGAATTATATGGAGCTTAGTAGAGGGAGCCAATGACCAAGAGCGATAGGTTTTCATAACTGAAGGCCACATTGCCTACAAAACCTGCTGTTTCCTGTTCATATGTGGAGACATTCTTGAGTGAGAGCTTGGCTTTTAATCTTGCTTTTTCCCACAGTCTATTTGCAAAATCTGGGTTGCCTTGCATTTGGCATTCTACAATCACTCTCTGTTGTCTCTTTTTTTGACAAATACTAGTTAGGGGGCTATTTGGCTTTTGACTTCTGTTTCACTTTGGGAAAAGATGTCCAAACATAAAACTACTTTAATGCTGCTTTTTCTATCAATCCAAATGTGTGGGATTCTGGTACAAACTTGAAAAATAGCTCAGCAGAGCTTAGCCAAGGTCTATGTTTTTTATTTGTGTGTGGTTCTCTTAACAATTAAGGAGTGGTGTTTGGTGGCATTGAAAGTGGTGGGGGCACCACGCCTGTGGTGAGTAAGCTTGTGCACAAACGATTCCAACACACACCTAGGGAGATTGAGGCTTCACTACACAAGAACATTTTGAAAAACAGGTTCAAACTATGCATTTTAAACAGTTTTCAAAGGAAAATGGCTAAGATGTAATTGGTTTTACAGCCAGTTCTTAAGAGGAATAATAAAGTGTGTCAAAATCTAGGGTCTGTTGCGTTTCCACACCATCAATGTTGCAGCAAATGATGACCTAGTTTATAGAACACCCAAAGGAATTAAAACAGCACCTGTGTCATCTGCTATGATAGACCAACCTATGCCTATCTGATATGTAAACGGTACGACTTTGCAATCAGCTTAAACGCTGTGTTTCGGAGGCTGGGACTGATAGGTATCTTTCCTTACAGTTAATGGAAGGACAAATTGTAGAACTCCCAGGATCTATGTATGTCGGCATGAAATGAAATAATGGTTTATAAGCCCCCAAAAATATGCTGTCGTTGGAAAAGGAGAAATCATAAAAACTCTATGAGTTTGGATTATTTTGAATGTCCAACCACACACAAATTTGGTATTTGATTAAATACCGTGAAACTATGTCATCATCTTAATTCTCTCAAGCACAGCAACGATCCCGAGGATGCAGCCTCTGTACAGAACTCGGTGAAGGTGAAGAGACGAAAATGTCACATTTCCATTATATTTTACTCCACTCTAGCACTACATGACAAGAAAGAAATGGTAGAATATTTCTTGCCCACTTGCAATTATATACTTCTGCCAATGCAATTATAATCATAGTGACTAATGATATCTGTTCAAGTGCATAAGTTGCAGAGTGTACATACATGCACACATAAACACACCACTGCTTGCTATTCAAGATAAGATAGTCCCATGGCATTGCTCCATACAATAAAACTTCACCGTTCATATATTGGACATCACAACATTATTTGTTGCCTGACGTCCTCATGGCACATTTCAGTAAAGTGACTTCTCATGTAAGTATCCATCAAGTATAAAAGGATGATGCCAAACCATCTTATATCAGCAGCATGTGTCGCTCACTGGCACAACCTGCAGTTACCACCAATGGCATTGCCTGCACACAGCTGTCACCTCCACCAGGTAGTCACAACAGTTATTCACATGTCATTGGGTATATTTTTATGGAAGACAGAGGGCCATTGAGAGAAAGATGGAATGGGAAGCAAGATACAGAAGTGAGAAATGCACCCATTGTACTGCCCTTGAACACTCTCCACTAACACTACACTGAAAACTGATGTTCTACTCGCTCTACACGCAGACACGGTCTGCATCTCCTTTTACGGCAAAACTTATACCGCACTGGTTCTACTCTTTCTCCCACAGCAATGATTTCACCAGTGCTGGAAATATAATTTGTTTACTTTGGGATCCCACTGGGGGACAGGCACGGTGGGGCAGTCATTGGGGGATTCTAACCCCATACCCTAGCCCACATCAACATTTGCCTCTCAGAAGGTTTATCATGAACACCTAGAATGAAAGCCAAGGAAGGAGTGTTTCCTATAATGTTGAAGCAAAATATAAAGTGTTCACACCTATAAAATATGTACTTGTGTATTCCCTTTTTCCTTAGTACAATCTTAACAAGCGAGTTCACAGACATCCTTATCAGACAGAACCTGGATTGGTCTTGTGGTTAAGTGCTTTAGTCCTAACGAACGCGGTTGCAATACTTGCTTCAGCAGCGTGATACCATTTAAAGCAGTCCAATTGCACTAAAATATTGGATAGTGGAAATGGATTCATTTTTGCCGAATCCCAGATGTGGCAAAATCCAGCCCAAATGCCATCGCTGAATGTAATCCTATAAACACCACACCACACCCACTGGTTACAGCACGGTTTTCAATGCACTGGTACAGCAGTGGTGGTACTGCACCTACTCCAATGGAGTGCTGCTCCTACTGCAATGAATCACTGACTGCATGTACTCTCCTGTCACTGAATTCACTCCCATGGCACCACACTCACTCTACTGGCCTTGAGCTCATTTGTGCAATACTTCTCCCAATCTCCTAAGTACTGCCACGGTAACATGCCAGAGGCAGCAATACTGGGAACGCAGTCGCCAGCCTCTGAGAGAGCTTGAAGGGGAGGATCCTCAGCTGGGCGCCAGGGTGAAATCATCACTGGGAGCCACCCGAGCGCCAGACGTCCAAAGGCAAGCAGGGTCTCGGGCGCACTATAAGAGGGGTAGGAAGTGGTACCCCCGCCCCCTTTGTCTAGCGCATCCAAGACCTGGCAGAAAGAGTGGCAGAGGCCGGGAGCGCTAACTTCCCGCCTACCCACCCCGGATTTAGGGCTAGGAGATGTACGGTTGGGGTATGGGTGTGAGCGGTAGGTTAAGCATATTGCATTGCATTTATACTGCTCCCTATCATTTTGGGATACTGGTAGGGAGAGTTGCTTCTCAAGGTTCAGGGCTTTATAGTGAAACAGTCATGGTCAGCGCTAACCAAATGGTGCTTAACTGTCAGACACACAGAGGTGTCCTCATTTCCCCAGAACCGTTTGGGGAGATGGGCAGAACTACTACACCATGCATAAGTAAGGGATTGGCTTTGGGAATGTAATGTTGGATACATTTAGAATGATGGCCATTCGCTTCTGTCACATTTTGCAAATGAATAAATAAATGCAGCCAAATGCCTTCCAAAATGATTACAGTGTTCCGTCTCTCCTTGGGCTTGCCGCCCACACTGCCCAATACAATTTGCTCACTCTGCACTTCACTCACTCTCTAGACCCTGAACAGACTCTCCTTGTATTATGCTGACACTACCATTCAGAGGCAGCCCGAGGCATGGGCAGTCTGCGCACTGGCCCAGGGTCCTGCTGTCTGTGGGAACACGCACGCACCAGTGCCCACATAGAATCCACCAAGCAGTGCAGTTTTAAACAGGGGCTCTTCTGCTTCTATGTACAACGTCCACTTTCTGCTACACAGTAACCTCCCAACCCGGTGTGAGGCTCTTGAGACAACTACCCAGTCCCAGTGGCCAATCAGACGCTGCTGGCCCCATAATTACTGCTCATCACTTTCTTTCTTCTAGAAGAGCTTTTAAAGTAGAAGTGATTTATTAGTGATGGCTCATTTCAGAGACCAATGTTTTGGACAAAAGTTCTTAACGTTTCCTCTTAAGAAATGCAAAGACTCATTTCTATTCTGAAAACACACACAAAAGCACCAGTTGGTAAGTCTATCACACAAAACAGTTTTAAACTGACTACATTCTTTTGAGATCTTCATATCTAACACACCAAAAAGCATTTATTTTTGGTAGAAGTAACAGTTTAATCATATCATAAACAAAGCCTGCATTTATCAAACATTGAAACACTAAGAGGTAACATGTTCACACATTACCTTTAGCTATGAGTCTTTACACGTTGAAAGTACATTTTCAAATTCCAAAGGCCATTTTTTGCCTTCTGCCAAGTTGCATTGTGGCATTTGTTGTCTCCCATTCAAGTAATAATTGCACTCTTTTTGCCTAACATATTTCTATACGGATCTATATATTTGTGGCAGTATCAAATAATGGTTTGTGTACTTTTCAAGTCATCTTTATAAAACAGAGTATTGTTGAAAGCCAAACATGGGGATGAGGAGGGGAAATGATGAGAAGTCATGAATATTTGCCCAGCATGTGGAAAGAGGTTGCAATCCTGGATACTGGACAGATTATTTTCCCTGGTTGCTGCCATGTACTGCTTGTCAGGGCACAAGTAGAGGATACATGTTGATGGACAGCTTCCGCCCAAGTTTTTCAAAGGGCAGACGCAAAACCCTTTTAAGTGTTCTTGAGGCCGGCAAGCTTACTCAAGAGTTTGGCTACCAGAACTTCACCCAGGTTGTCGTGTTCCCAGTACACACGCTTACCCACAATGCTATATAAAAGTGTCATAAAAGCACATGTCCCATATTGTGATTTTATTGTACAGAGAATATTTAATTTTAGTACCCTCCGAGGGCGCAATCAGCATGAGAGAACCATTCTGATTGGCCCTCGCCAAGGCATTACCCGGCCGGGAATCGCTCGGCCGGAATTCCACGGCCATTGTTCCCTGCAGGGGGCGTGGCAGGCCCTAAGCCAATGAGGAGGCTCAAAGCGGTGCCATCCCCACTACGAGCCTCCAGGCTGAGAAGCTGCCTTCGCTCCCCGCCGGGGACTCGGATAAGTTTGTTATTTATTTTTATTTTTTCTCCTCCCCCCTCCCGACCCCACTTACCTTTACCCTGTTTTGTCATTGGTGGGGGACGATGGCAGCCTCCAGCCATGTGGAGACTCGAAGCGGGGCCATCCCCGCTCCGAGCCTCCACACAGCTGGAGGCTTCCATCGCCCCCTGCCAGGGACCCAAGTACGTTTGTTTTTTTTCCCCTGCCTCCTCCCTCCCAACCCCAACCCCACTTACCTTCTTGTATTTTGTTTTCGAGAGCGGACACCCTGGGATCAGAAGTGTTCCCAGTGCGTCCACTCCTGATGGCCGCCATGGAAAGGGAAAACGGACCCCGTTTTCCCTTTCATGGCGGTCATTTTCTTGGTCATTTTTTTTTTCCTGTCCGAAACAGAACAAAATGCTTTTAGTGCCCCGGTCACGCAGATCTTGCGGGCCGGGGTACTAAAAGCAATAGGACCCTTGCGGCGGCAGGGGCATTACCACCTCAGGTAATGCCCCCGGTTCCTTCGTTGGGGCATTACCGGAGTCGCTAATGCCCCCGCCGCTCGGGTCATATTGCTTAAACAGATTGTTGTGTTTAAAAGGTGGGCACCATTTATACGTTGACATCCTAGTTATTGGAACATTTCCTTCCTCTCTCAGGTTATTGTTCCGGTGTTGAAGAATTGTTTTGAAAGACCAATGATCTTTTGTCTTGTGCACTTTCTTCTAAGGGAACAGCCAATTGAACTAAGTTTGTATATTTCACCTTAAAATATGTGCACTTACTGTGCGTATGTTCATGGCTGCCAGCTTTTGATTTTCGATATGAAGCAAAAGAGTCATATCCATCCCATGGTTAAAATGCCACATTTTACAGCACATTTTGCAGCAGGAATAGGAGAACAGCCATATGATTTACAGGAAGGTATAAACATATAACATCACAGAAACAGTCACCTAACCTGTTGATTTGCCGTTTCAACTTTCTGCTATAGGATCGCTTGCTTCCACCTACTATTCCCGCACCCACCAAACAGTTTTGGCCTGCCCTCCTCCAATTAAGATTCAAGGAGGTACATTGATGAGTCTCCCTTCTCATTTTGAAGTGAGCAGCACTTGATAATTTTGCAAGATGTTTTGTCTCCCGCATTGTTTCTTGTATGCGGAGGAAACCGCTGCAGCCCCCTAAGCCGTAAATAGCGAAGTAGGAGTGCTCACTTATCTAATTTTTTTTCAGATTCAGTATTTTATACCTATGCCGATTGCAGCAAAACCGTATCTACGACGCTCTAGATATGATCGTTTGGGTCGATACCTAGTTTAATACCGGAACTGTAGAGTGTTGTAGTATTAGTTACAGTACATTTATGTGTAGTCTGGCTTCCTCTGCGGTCCATTTTCCTTTTATGTGGAGAGAGCCCACATGCGCACCAAGGCCGGACAGCAAGGCTTCCGTCAACACTGTGTGGTGTAATCTGCAGCTTGTCGTCCCACAACCCTGTGACCTGGGACCATCTGCTGGTGAGGAATTCTAGCAGCGGACACATGTTCAGTGTGAAGTGCGGTATGAGGGGAATGCAGGAGGCCATAGTCCATAAAAGTCCCATGCATTTCCTGACTGATAAGCATTTTTCTGGTTTGAACAGAGGAATCATTGCCTTCAGGGTTTCTATTCTATCTCGCGAGGAGCGAACTAGGGCTTCGTATGTTGCAAAGTGAGCCCCCAGAAACACTAGGCTCTTGGATGGCAATAGAGAGGATATTTCGAAGTTTATCTAGAATCCCAATTGCTGCAGTAAGAGCTTCGTCTCCGCAATGGCTACGTGAGCGTCTCCCACGGTTTTTGCTCTATATGGATAGACGTAATGGGCCTTTTTCTGAGGGCTGCTGCGACCGATGCTAGGCATTCGGTAAATGTTTGTGGCACTGATTTTAGCCCGAATGGGAGCACTTTGAATTGATAGTGTTGGCCTGCTACTGCGAAGCGTAGATACTGTTGATGTTTCTGGTGCACCGGGTTGTGGAAGTACGTGTCTTTTAGGTCTAAGGACGCCAGGAAGTTGTATGAAGCACTGCTTTTTGATGAATTTGTTAAGCTTATGCAGGTCTAGTATCGGGCGCCATTTTTTGTCTGGTTTCTGCACTACGAAGTATCGAGAGTAAACGCCCTTTCCTGTTTGTTGTTTTGGTACTTTTTCTATGGTGTTTTTTCTTAACATCTGTTTTATTTCTTGTTTGAGCACCTTTAGATGTGCAGTGGAGTTTTTTTTTAATGATTTGATTTTATTGAGATTTTAGCAAAACAGGTTAAACAACATACAGGAATTGGACGATGTGTAATTTATCTGTTACAGTTCAATCTCACATACCCCGTTGTCACGCCAACTCTATCCCTTCATCTAAAAATAAAACCCCCTCCCACCCACCTCCCTTCCTGAGGAACGTCATATAGCACAACATATGTCTATGGAGAACATGGTCTTGTTAGCAACATGCGAGTCAAATTTATATATGGATCTTTTCCAATGTATTTGGGCTGCTTTTTCATAATATTAGCAGAGGCACAGCCTTGGTCCTCAAGAATCCACAGCTCCCAGAGCAGTACCTTGTCTCATCCCGGTAATTTGTGCATACAGTTTAAACCATCACCTGGGACAACATTCACCCCTTTCATCACGTGGTGGTAACGTATTGGCCCAGAAAGTCACCCCATAAAAGATTTCATACTGTGTGGCTTTTCCATGTAGGGCAGCTGTAATTTTTTCCATCACTCTGATGTTGATGGCGACATTCAACCATTATTTCTTATCTGGGGTGTTTGCCGCCTTCCACCGCAACACGATACATGCTTGTGCAGCGAGAAGGAGGGCCGCCGCGATTCCGGTCACCCTTATAAACTCGTCTCCACTCTTTTCCAGCCCAAACAGCATCAAGAAGGGTGTAGCTTCCCGCTGGATCCCATCAAGATCCCTAATCCATCTGGGAACCTCATACCAGTACACTTTAATTTGAGGGCATCTCCACCATACGTGCCAGTAGACTGCACGTTCTTCACATTGTCACCAGCAGAGAGGATTCATCTCTTGATTCATCTTGGATAGCCTGTATTGATCGTATTGCCATCTGTGAAGCAGTTTGATGGCATGTAATTTGTATTGGCATGCAATTGACACCAGTGAGGCACCCTTACACATTTTTGTCCACAACTCAGGGTCTATCACCAGATTCATATCTTTCTCCCATTTACTCTTCAAGTTAACAGTGGACCCATTCCCCACATTCATTAGTGTTTTATACATAATGGATATAAGGCCCTTAATCTCCGTGAAAGTATTGAGAATAATCTTCTCTTTCCCTAACCATCAGTATGTCTTTAAGTTGCAGGAAGTGGAAGACAGGGAGGGGGCCTATTCCTAACTCATTCTCAAGTTCTGTAAACGTGAGGAAACTCCCCGTCCTCCAAAGCTGTCCCACCCTCTCCGGGGCAGCTTCGAACCGGGGTTGAAATCTACTGTGCTCTGGGATCTCGTCTCAAATCCCCAGTGCCCAGATATGGCTCAGGGGGGATGGCCATTTGGTGATACTTCTCATCTCTACTCCCTCCCTCCAGATCTGCCATATGGTCCCTAATATGGGATGGTGTCTAATTCTACAGGTTCGTTTATCTCTTGGTACCCAGAGTCATTCCGATAAAGTGGCCGTGGCGAAGTTGTAATTATCGAGGTGTATCCACTGCAAGTGCGTGTAGTTTCGCATGTGAGGGACTAAGACCCGTAGCTGTACCGCCACATAGGGCCTCATTACGAGTCTGGCGGTAACCGAGGCGGTAAAACCGCCTGGTTACCGCCGGACTCGTATTACCATTCCGCCTCCGTGATTCCCGGAATTACCGGGGCATTACAACCCCGGTTTTCCGGGAATCACGGAGGCGGAATGGTGTTAATCCCCATTCCCATTGAGTCCTATGGGACTCAATGGGAATGGGGATCATGGAAACACCGGCAGCATCTCGTAATGCTGTTGGTGTTTCCTTGTCCGCCTGCAGGCGGGAGGTGATGTTCCCGCCAGGAGTCGCCAGGAGTCGGGATCAGGCGGTCCGGAAACAACGGTGGCGGCGGGTTTACCGCCACCGGTATTTCCGGACCGCCTGATTTGTAATGAGGCCCATAGTATTTTCTAAGATCGGGTAGACCCACTCCCCCCTGTTCTTTAGGAAGAGTTAGGACATCATAAGCTATCCTCGCTTTCTTCCCTTGCCAGAGGTACCTTAAAATGGCCCTCTTCACCTCCCCAAAGAACAGTTTTGGCATCTTGATTGGGAGCATCTGGAATGGGTACAGAAATCTGGGATAGCACACCATTTTAATTGCATTAAGCCTCCCCATCCACAAGATCGTTAGGGTCTGCCACTTGGCTAGGTCAGCATGAAATTGGGAGAGCAAAGTGGGGAAGTTGACGTCAAACAGGGTATCTAAATTTCTTGTGAGGTTTATTCCCAGGTATCGTAATGTTGTTTCTCCAATGGTGAGACGCAGTGTGGAATATCTGTCAGTGTCCTGTTGTGTAGGTTCTTTCAGGGGGAACAGAATTGATTTGGACTTTTAAAAGCCTGATAGTTGGCCATATCGTTTGACTAGTTGTATAGCTCTTGGTTTCGATAGTAATGGATTCGACGCATGCAGTAACAGATCATCAGCATATAAGGCTATTTTATAAACTTTCTCGTTTACTTTCCTACCTTCCACTAACTGATCAGCCCTGATTGTCTGTGCGAGAGGCTCGAGAGATAGATAATAATAATATCACGGACAAAGGGCAGCCCTGCCTTGTTCCTCGACCCAGAGCAAACCACCTTGAGTAAGTAGAGTTAACCGCTACGGAGGCCCTAGGGGACGTGTACACTGCCTTCACCCCTCTCTTGAATTTCTTGCCGAGCCAAATCTTGTTCAAGACAGCTTCGAGGAAGCCCCATTCCACCCTGTCAAAGGCCTTTTCGGCATCAATGGACAGGAGGGCAGGTTCTCCGGTCATACTTTTTGCCTTGTGGATCAAGTGTAGTGTTTTGCGCATCATATCTGCCCCTTGCCTCCCCAGTATAAAGCCCACCTGATCTGAGTATATTAGCCTAGGCTTGTATATTTCTAGTATGGATGCCAATATCCTTGAATATATCTTTGCATCGATATTAAGCAAAGATATTGGACGATATGATCCGCAATGACATGGGTCTCTACCTTCTTTGGGGATGACTGTGATCACTGCTTCTGAAAAAGAGTCTGGTGCTATCCCCGTGTCCAGTATGTCATTGAATAAGTGTACCATGAACGGGAGGAGGGCTGACAGAAAGGTCTTGTAAAAACCTGCCGTATAGCCATCATTCCCTGGGGATTTCCCAAGACGTAGCCTCTTCACTGCTCGCTCCACTTCTCCAGCCTTGATTGGGGCATCCATCGTGTCTGCCTACTCATAGGTGAGTTTCAGCATCTCTACTTCCCCCAGATACCCCTCTATTTCCATTGCATTCTGCGTCGTCTCTGATCTATATATGTGCTCATAAAATTGAGCGAATGCTTCTGGGATGTCTCCTTTGTGCCCATCTCAGGAAGTGTCTCCCCTTGAATCTATGGCGGTCACCCATCTATCTTCTCTCTGGCCCCTTAATCTAGCTGCTAGGAGGGCATCAGCCTTGTCTCCCATCTCATAATATTTCTGTTTAAAGAGCCGTAGCTTGTGGGCAATTCGTCCCTACTCAAGGAGCCAGAGCTCTTCCCTTTTCTGTTTGGCCATTGTGGATTTATCTGATCTGTCCTCGGTGGCTGTCCGAGCGGCCCAATCTAAATGTGTGATCTCGTCTCTCAGCTTGTTTTCAATCTCTCCCTCTTTTTCGTAGCTCCTTCCATGATCAGTATTCCTCACCATGTTGCCTTCCCCGCCTCCCATACTGTTCTCTTTGGTATATCCCCGGTGTAATTTTTATTAAAATATTCTTCTTTCTCAGTGGTCATTTCTGTTCGGAAGACAGGGTCCTTCCAAAGTGACTCAATACATCGCCATTTTGATCCCCTGTGCCGGAGGGCTATTCCACATATATCGGCAGTGACCATGTCATGGTCCGACCAAGAGAGGGGTACAATCGCTGAGGCAGTCACTGCCTCCGCTAACTCTTCAGAGATATACACGTAATCTATTCTGGTGAACATGCCGTGGGGTGTCGAATAGAAGGTATAGCCAGTTTCATTCCGGTGGAGTCCCCACCATATGTCTCGTAACCTATATGTTAGAATCATTTCGGACACTGCTGACCGGCCACCATCGCTGGATCGCCCTGGTTGGGGTTGCCAGCCTGTCCGTCCTCTCTAGTGTTCGCCCCGAGGTTGAAACCTCCACCAAGGACTAAATGCGCTGTGGCTTCTAGCATTATTTTGAGTATTGTCCACTGTAGAAATCTGGCTTGGCCAGTGTTAGGGGCAGAGAGTGTTGCAAGGGTGAACGTGGTTTCATTCACAGTACCGGCTACCATAAGTGCCCTGCCCTCCACATTGGTCCATGTCTTCAGAACTTTTAGGTTCAACCCCTTTCTGACGAGTATCCACATTCCTGACTTTTTGAGAGGGCCTGAGCACCAGTGTTCGGTCCCCAACCTAGGTTGAAGGACTCTACGTTCATTCCCATGTGCGTATTTGGTTTCCTGAAGAAATAAACGTCTACCTCTGATCTTTGAAATTCCCTGAGCACCAGGGACCTTTTCATAGGGGAATTCAATCCTTTGCACTGACTCTAAGGAGCTTGTTTTGCTTAGTACTGAAATTCACTGCCATACCTCTATTGCATCTTGTGATGCCGTCACTGCAGCTTCTTGGTCCTTTGAGTCACATGTGTAACATCTAAAACTACATATCGCGTTCTCACCCATATAGTCGTTCCTGTCCTCAACCCTCCCTTTATTATGTCCACACACCCAACCTTGCGATGGCATCCGATCCAGCTCGGTTATCACCCAGGTAGGATCAAACCACCAGTGGGAACCGGATCCCCCACGGTCCTGTCATGAACCAATCACTTAATCAGTGAGCCCCCACCTCTAAACCCCCCCCCTCCTTTACCTCCTCCCCACAATCTCTCAAGTCTTCACATTTCTTCCTTACTTTGCCTAGAACATATCCCCTTCATAGATACATCACCCAACTTAACAGCGTTCAATACGTCCTGTCGTCCCTGCCACCTTGTCTCTGGAGCAGCTCCCATGGGCTTCATGGAGTGCCCGTAGAGTGTAGTCGATCTGATGCTGGGTGTTTTGGAGTATCAATAATGTTTATTCCATGTTGTTAGGGATGATTATGACCTCTGAGAGTTCTTTTGCAACCATCATGCGTTTATAGCGACGGTACGTCCTGTCCGCCACGATTGTGTTCAATTCGATCATGGTGCATGGTGATGCGCTATTCAGAGGTCCGCACCTGGTGAGGCATTCATCCTCCTATACTTCCTTGACCCGAGTATGCGCCTGCGCCGGGGGCCTTGGATGCACCACTGCATGTCGTCTTCTCCTCTTTAAACATTGTTTCTCTCTGTCCCCTTGATTTGCCAGCAGGTCAGTTATGCTATTCTGGATGTCCTTCTCAGGTCTCAGACGAATCGTAGTCCCTTCCCATTCAAATGTGAGAATGGGTAACCCCAGCGGTATCGGACACCCTTTTCTTTCAGCCATTTGGTGAGTGGCATACACATTCTTCTCATGGCGAGAGTTAAGGTCGACCAGTCCTGGAAGATCGCAATTCTTGCCATGTCGAGGAGGATCTGCGGGCTGCATTTGGCTATCTCCAGAATCCTGTTTTTATTTGCATAATTGTGGAATCGTACCAAAACTGTTCTGGGATCAGCCACGGCTCGGCCAACTTTGTGTATGCGATCAATTTTCGGTTTGTCGATTAACTCGTCCTCGAAGAGAGTTTTCATGATTGTGTGGAGGGTCTTTTTCAGATCTTGCTCAGTTTCGCCCTCTCCTTCTGGGATGCCGAAAATGCGTAGATTTTTCTGTCGCTCTCGGTTTTCAAGATCGTTCATTTTTAGACAAAACTCCTCCTCCCTGGTTTCAATTTCTGTGAACCTCTGGTCCATTCGGGACTCCAGTGTGCCAAGTGAAGTTTGCTCATTCTCAACTTCCTCCAACCTTTCTTCCATTTTGTCGATCCGTTGTGTTATTTTATCGACCTTCCCATCTATGTCTGCTCTCATGCTCTTCATTTCCGTTAACAGGCCTGCCTCATCAGCTTTTGTTTCTACCGCCTCGCCCCGATGTCGCCATTACAGGTACTGGGACAGAACTCTGGTCGATACGGTGTGGATCGATCCGATATGTTGCGAGTTATGGCCTTATGTCCCTGCGTTTCCCAACTAGGCTCTATCTGCAGTTCACGGTTCGCCTTGATGCTTCACTTCAGTGTCACTTCTGTTGTCCCCAAAGGACAGTCAATTCACTGGGTCAACTGGGCTCCGTTGCTTGAGTCGCTTCCTCTGCTGCAAGGGGTACGCCTTATTATTTCAACTGAGATTGTCCGTGGAAGAGGGCACACGCCCCATAGGATTGAGGGCCCAACCTTCGAACTTACAGACACTGCTCTGGCCCAGAGAAGACTCTTATGTGTTCTGGATAGAGGGCGAGCAGGCGTTTTTTAGGACCGTGAGTTGAGTCTCACGGGATCTCAATGATGGTCGGAATTGGCTCTCTGTAAGTGTTGGTCTTTATGTGGATACCGAGCGTGGGAAGAGTCCTCTCCTCTCAACCGTTGTGCCTGCTGCTGCCGAAGGAGGGCACACGCCCCAACCATGGGGGCCCGACCATTCAGTGTTCTATCATGGAGCACCATAGGCGCGTCGTTGGGGTGTGCTATGTTGTATGCAGTTTGCTACCGCATCTACTTCTTCACTTTCAAATCACCTTCTCTGAGCAGGGCCATCAGTTTTGGTATAGTTCTCTGTCCCTTTCGCCTATTACAGTATGAGGCTGCTTTAGTTCTGTAGTAGACTGTCTGTAGAGAAGGGCCCACACCCCTGAGGAGGGGGCCCAACCCTCTCAGCAGCCATCGTGGGTCAGAAACACAGAAGGTAAGCACATGTTTTAGGGATGTGCTGTAGAGTGGAGAGGGGATTCCGGACTCCTTTCATCAGGATTCACCAGTAAATATTGTGTCAACTCCAGGAAGACTGGTCCCTAAGCGAGTTGTGGAAGTGGGGAAGATCTTCACCTATTAGTGGTTGTGTCAGCGTCACTCAGAGGAGGGCACACACCCCGATATCAGGGCCCAACCCTCTAGTAGTCTCTTATATTGTGCCCCCAAATTGTGTCTACTCTGGTATGGGGGGGCTGTACTCCTTTGTTGGGTATGTGTGACTCGACTTTTGTTATAATTCATCAGGCCTTCACTTGCCCTTTGTCTTTATGGAGGGAGCTGTGGGTTTTCACATATTAGAGGAGGGCGTGTTTCCCCAATTCAAGACTGTCTGGTAGTCCAGCCTTTACTGGATCGTGAGGTGACTCGTGGGCCCCTCTATGTCATCCCCTCAACACACAGAGCATTCCAGGTTAACAAGTATGTATTGATCTTGTCAGTTTTTAATACGGGTGTCTTCAGAATGATTCCAGGAGTTTGTGCTCTCTCAGGATGCTCTCTTGTCCCAGGGTCTCCTTCCCCACATCAGCTTCTCCCCAGCACACTGTTTTCTTGGGCTGTTGTCAATGCCAGGGATTGAGTTCTGTTTCCTCACCTTGCGTTTCCTCTCAGTGTATCAAAATATATGAAGAGGTATGTACCTAGCTCAGTTATGTAAGCTGGATCAGTGGGAAAGAGGGCAGAGATTCAAATACCCAACGTTCTCTGGCCTCTCTGACGCCAAGTGGTTGGTGCATGGCAGCCGGGGTATGGACTCCGAGAGAGGCCCCCCAGTAACTGTGTGTGCGGAGTCGCAGTAGTTGCGTTTTGTTACACCCAAGTGCAGTTAATTGACGTTGTGTGTTCTGGGGGGGGTTCTTTCCCTCGTTCACCTTGTATAGGGGATTTGACTTTGTCCGAGGTCTGTGGGATTGTTGCCATCGGGCGACCCGCCAGCTGTTTACACTATGCGATCCTTTTCACAGCGGTACAACAGCTTTCTGTCTAGTACGGTCGTCTGCGAAGGGGATGCAGAGTATTTCCATCTTACGAACCACAGTGAATACTGGACTGTGTGCCGTAATGCACGAATGTCCGCGCTTCAACTTTGAGTCCCTCAGCATGGGATTGCGCCCCCTCACAATATGTTTCGATTGTACCTAACAGCGTGTTCTCCGATATTCGGAGGGCGAAGTAGTCACGTCGCAGCAAGGGGGAGTGGTAATAGCTGCCTCACTTTGGGTACCACTTGAGGTGCTGCTCCTCAGTCATGCCGGCTACCGTGTTTCTGCCTCTTGTGTGCATCCAGGGGGGAGGAGGGCTGCTGTCCTCGCCGGCCGCAGGTGGGGCGCCTTCTAGAGGGGAGAAACGCCTCCGCTTCAGGAGTTCGTGTTGAGAATTCCAACTGCGCACTGGGCATGAGGTTGCTTTCGTTTTCTGTTGCAAGGGCCAGTCCTGGCCGAGGTCCTTACGCGTGTCTAGAAGGTAGCCGATTTCTCAGGGAATCCTGCTTCGATTTCTTCTGGATTTTCGATCAGTTGCAGGGGGGGGAGTCTTCACAACGACACTCTGCGATTTTCCTGCAGGGTTGGGGGCCATGCAGTGGGGGTTCAGTCCACTTTTTGGACCATGGGAGTGGGAGCTCATACAGAGGTAGAGCTTATCTGTGCGCCCCCTGGTGGCCAGTCCAGTGGAGGTTTTTAACGGTGGGATGTTTGGTGGTTGTTTGGTCTACTGTAGCAGGTGCCCTGAATCGACCACTTGCAATACACACTTGTCCGTTGTTATTTGTCGCCACCTATGTGTCTGTGCCTGTTTCAATTGCCTTCAGTGCCTCATCAATTTTGGGCCCTAAATGACTATCGCCTACGAAAGGTATGTTGAGCAGCTTCTGCTGTACCTCAGGTCTAAAATCTGTGCAGTGGAGCCATCCTTGCCTTCTGAGAACTACCCTGTTATTAATTTGTTTAAAACCAGTCTCGGATAGGTCAACTGCAATGTTGATACTATGGTTTGCAGCCTCCTCTCGTTCTTTCAAGATGGTGATTGCTCCGGCGTGCTTCTGTTCTGGCAAGTGTTCCAGAATGGGCAGTAATCTATCCAACATTTCGCGGTCATACCTGGACATGATGGCTAGCACGTTGGCTGCTTTTACTGTGGTGGCTCCCACCGTAAGTACCTTCTTTCCCAGAGCGTACATTTACGTGACAGAGTGTACGAGACAGAGTGTACGACTTTCTGCTGGCTGCCGCAGAGACAATCAACTCTGTGGACAGCTGCGACATGAGACACTTGGGAGTGGTGTCTTGTGCCTTAAACTTTTTGTCTAGCCTGACTTTAAATGCTGGTTCTGTAAAAGGGTGCCTCATGGTACAGAGCCCCTCCTCCCACACGTGGTCAAGGATTGTAATTGCCACCACTGATTTTCTTCTTTTATTCATATAATCAAAAATAAAACATCATTTTTTTCTTCTCAGAGGGGACAAGGCCAAACTCCTGGCAAGCTTTTGTAATGAGTGAATGGAATGCCCCAATGTCGTCTGGGGGTGATGGTTTTGGGGCTTTCTCCAGCTGGTCACCCAACTGATCGTTGTCCGTGTCCCACTGGTCATCATCCTGAGGTGGCGATGTAGTGGTGGATGTTGTGTCTTGCAGGCCTTGATCTGTGCCTGTATCCGTAAGCTCCCCTTCCTCTTGTTTAGTGCAGCGTATTTCTGCTGCATTAGAGCCTGAACCCCTGGATGTTGCTTGACGTTTAGGGCTGCGAGGATATGGAGAGAGCAATCTCTCTTTATGTTTTTGTTTCTTGTCTGCTTTTCGCAGGTGAGGGACAGTCATTTGTAGCTGGTGTCTTTGTGGTGCTACAGGTGGTTGTGTAGCCACTGGGGCATGTAGCCCAGCCGGAAGTCTAGTGTCCATTTGAATGAGTAAATAAATTCTTGAGTGTGGCCAGAACCTGCAGTGAGAGGAGAGATTGTGAATTTAGCAGGTGTTCTTGTGGTTGTGCCACCGGAATATCCCTTGGTTCCCTGGGGCTATGTCATGGACGCTGCGGGAGATGTGGCGATTTTAATGGGGGAGGCGATTTGTAAGAGCCTTCCCATGATTGTGGACTCGTCAGAGTCGTAGAACACTGGCAATGCTGTGTGTTGAGCTTCAAACTCGGAATACACTTTGTACTACAGGATGTCTTCAAGCATGACCTGTGAGTATGTGATTGGAGAGACTGGAGCAGTAATTGGATGGTGCTGGTTTGTTTCTCGCAACCCTGATTGGTCCAATTCTGTCTGTGGAGATTGTGTGGGTTCAGCATTTGCTGGCTTCTGCCTGCACTTTTCTTTTTCCACGGTCGACTGGTCTTTTGCCGCTTACGGTGCTATTTTCCCTATAGACAGCTGTTTCTTGTCCACTACTGGCAGATGGGATTTGTCACTCGCCGAGCAGTCTCTGTCGCCGCGCGGTTCTCGCCTGTCGAGGAGTGGCTCTTATCCGTCAACGAGCGGTTCTTGCCCATCGACATGCGGTTCTTGTCTGTCGACAAGTGGGCCTTGTCCATGGACGAGTGTTTGCTCGTTGATGAGTGTTTCGTTGACGAGTGCTTTTCCGTCATCAAGCTCATCAACTGGGGAGAGCCCTTTTCGACGTGTTCTGTCGTCCTCGATCCTACCATGAACGGGCCTCCCTTTCGGAGTCGTCAACGAGGACATTGGCTGTCCGGCGGCCTCCTCTATTGATGACAACAAGGCCTGGACCTTAATGATTCGTTTTATCACTAATTTAAGTGGCCAAAACTGCCCTTTTTGACCCAGAGTCCATTTTTTCTGGGCATCCTGGGACTGCCAGGCTTCTTGAGGACTCTGCCTCTGAAGGGGGGTGATGGCCTTCATTTAGCCAGCATGCCAGGTGTCTCTTTCTATCTTTGAGAGTTTTGGAGCTGAAGTTTTTACTTATTTCACACTCTTCAGCAGAGTGGTGTGGGTGAAGGCAGTAAATATATTACTCATGCCTGTCCCCCTCAAAAACGTGTTTTAGCCACAGTCAGAGCAGGCTCTAAAGAGGGACTTATTCCCTCCACATTCACTGCCCTCCCTTTTCACTTATCTGACAGAAAAAGGTGAAGTTCCTGAAGAGAGAGTTAGATGTTTTTGAAAAGATGTGCTGATTTCTCTCTGGAGAAACACATGAGGACTCCTTCCACCATGACATGCGGTTAGAAACTGAAGGGAGGCTGCAGTGAAGGAGCTACATACTCAAAGTCCCATTGGTGGGGACCAAAAGCACCCAAAAGAGAAGCAATTGGATACAAAATAGACACCTAAAGTTTTCTTTATTTAGTATTGTAAAAAATTAAACAAGGATTCCCAGCCTGACGACGGGGAATTGTTCATAGCATGAGAATCTATGAAAGATCCACTGCTGGAGAAATCTCCTTATCCTTCTTCCAAGGCTATTCAGCAGTCCCTTATTTCGTAAGTAGACTAGACTTGTTTCAATATACCTATAAAAAATAACATTGGGAGTCATTACAATACCGGCGGTAGCCATGCCGGTATAACAGGCACGGCAGCCGCCAGTATCATTTTTTTCCCGGCGCCCGCGAATGGGCAATTCCTGGGTCATTACGGCCCGCCGGACCCGGTAATAGCCCATTCGAGGGCGCCGGAAAAAAATGCCCCCCATTCCAATTTGAGCTCCATAGGGCTCAATGGGAATGGGGAGGTCGGATGCACCAGCATCATTCGGAATGGTGCCGGTGCATCCGACATGCTCTGCTCGTGGGTGCCGGTACGCCCGCAAGGTCAGACCTGGCGGGCGGGAAGGTACCCGCAAGCAGAATTCATAGTTTGCCGGTCCAGTAACAACGGTACCAGCAAGCTTACCGTTACAGTTGTTACCGGACCGGCAAATTTATAATGAGGCCTATTGTGGGCCCTGATCTGTCTCATCCGCTCTTATGGGCTTAATTGTTACTCATATGCAGATGACACACAAATCCTGATCCGTTTAGATCAGGATCAGTCTGAGGCCTCAGTGTGCCTCCACGACTGCCTTCAGGCAGTCGGGATTTGGATGGATCAGAATTGGCTAAAGTTGAACAGGAACAAGACGGAGGTACTGTTGGTAGGCTGCCCCCCTAACCCCTCCCTGTGGACCTCTGCTTTTTGGCCCGCTACCTTGGGCCCGCTGCCAAACCCAGTTAGTAAAGTAAAGAACCTAGGAGTCATTCTTTCCGCCTCTCTGTCGATGTCCAACCAGGTCACGGCTGTGTGCCAGTCCACCCACCACCAGATTCGAATCCTCAAGAAGGTCATGCCCCTGATCCCGGAAGCCCTCCGCCCCCCTGGACTATTGCAATTCGCTCTACCTGTCTCAACCGATTGGCCTTATACACTGCCTTCAGCGAATGCAGAACCTTGCTGCTAGGCTGGCTTCTGGCTCCCCTTACGGTGCATACATCACGCCAGTACTCCACCAATTGCACTGGCTTCCGGTCAACGAGCGAAATCTTTTTAAATCTCTGTGCATTGTTCACCGGGCTATTCATGGCCAGGGAGCTGAATTTCTGCAGCTCAAATTCACCCGATACTGTCCGGACCGGAACCTACGTTCTGCTTCTTCCAACCTGCTTACTGTCCCTAGGTTTAACCGGGCAAGGCTCGGAGGTAGAGCCTTTTCTGTCACCGCGGCCAATCTTTGGAACAGCCTCCCTGCATCTCTTAGGGCCACGGCTAACCATCTTGGATTCAGAAGAGCGTTGAAAACTAATCTGTTTTAAGTCTGTCCTCTTCACTGGTCTTTCCCGATTGGGTAGCTTCCTTTCCAGCGCCATGATGCCCTTGGGCGAACGTGCGCTTTACAAATGTCAATAACATAACATAACATTGTGTTACCCTACTGTTATGTCGCTACACTCTTCAAAAATGTGTTAAATCGTGTCAATGACCTCCTCTGATCCCCTAGAGTCACACTTTGCATATGCCTAAAACAAAACAAATTGTGCTGTCAATACTTTTATTATCACTTGCATCCTGGCAATACTTAAATTTAATGAACAAAACATGCAGATGCTCACCCAATTCCATTGAGTCAAATTACACATCGGGCACTTCAGGTGTTCAAATTGTCCTTAGCGATAAAACCACCTATGCAACAATATTGGAAACAGTCAAAACACACTATTGCACTTAATTCTGAACTGGAGTTCCCGGCCCTTTAAGATGAGGTAGCAATACCCTTGAGATGGATGGGGATGTAGAAATTATTCAAACATCAATAATCGAAACAACTCCGGCAGTTGGCAAAAGGATAGCTGTTTTAATATCAATTATTTAAAACAGGGAGTGCCACGGACATCAGCAGACATCTGCCATCACAATCTCAATGCATTTTGAAAAAAATCTTGCTTATATAACGGAAAATCGTCATAGGTGATGTTAACCCACGTATTACTAACGTCATCCTACATGGCAAACTACAAAAACCTAATGGCAAGTGCGATAGAGTCTAAGGAAACATCTAAGTATATGATCCATGCTCGTCTAGGGCAGTGGAATAAAGTGATAGGCTGCGTAACATCATGTGGGGACACTAAGCCCTCCCCTTAAACATGTCACTATGAACGTCACTAAATATACAACGTTCAATTGGCTAAACAACTATAGGTCCCTTCATTGTGCGGTCCCCTATTATTGGTTGGCTTCTAACCTCCGTCAGTACCTTCCCACCTACATATAGCAGCACGGAGGCTAAGCGTCTAGGTGCTGGTGAGTTTATCTTAACCATAGCTTCCCACCAATTAGCATATTCATCCACCATGACCTTAGTGGTCTGCTGTCAATTAGGGCTATGAACTTGGCTTTGGAAATGTTGCTTACTCTGGAGAATTCAGGGGAGTGAAGGCACGCTCTGCCCTTGTGCGTAGGTGTGACCATCATGCTCGTCCAACTTCATCTCACCACGTGACTGAAGCCCGCAAAATCGAGCTTCTTGTGTATTAAAATAATATTTTCTAATAGACCTCTGACGTCTTTCTTGTTTTTGTCCATGCCTCCTGAACAGGACCTTCGTTCTTTCACAAGATTTGTATCCAATGTGAGCTCACCCCAGCCTGATATGGCCTTGGCTTCTTGGCTCATCCAACCTCGCCTTTCTGCAATTCGACTGTAATTCACTTGTTTTTCTAACTGCGACATTCTGGAAAAGCGTTCTTTCTTCTTTTGCAGAGCTCTGCTATTATACGTAGTGGAAACATCCATTCTTTACTGACTCCAATATGTTAATATATACATGTTGGCGCATGCCACAATCTATTCACTATAAAGCTAGCCTCAAGAATACTTCATCTGCTTGCGTTTCTTTGCATATGTACACGTGTAAAACAGCTTGATATCTTCATCTATCTCGTTAGCATAAGCTTCTTCATCTTGATCCCAAGATGTCACTTATCTTTGATACTCTCTTGATGCCTTATAGAATTGTCTGCATTCTCTAGCCTCTGCATCTCTTCTATGCACGTCAGCTCTGTTCTGTATGATGTCATTGTTATTCTCGTTCAGTCGTTTGTCCTATTTCTTCCGGAATTTCATTTGAACGGCCATCGTATTGTCTTGTATGCAGGTATGGCTTTCTCAATGAGAACCTTGCTTCCAGGATTCTCCTTGGTATCTGTAATTTCAATGGCTCTGTACTTGTCTCATACTCTGGCTCCCAACATATAGGCAGTATAGGTGAGGTGATTGAGGTGGGGGCACTTGGCTCCTTCTCTACACTCCCCCCTCTGGGCGATTCATCGACCACTCTCCCATCATTCTTCATATCTAAACATCCTTGTCTGAAGAAGTGCTTCTTTGGGATCCATATTTGGATGACTCCCTTCAGGCATCCAACTGATTTTGCATGCTCATCCTTGTACCAAGTCATCAGCCTGTACTGTCCACTTGGACTGCAATAGATCCATCTTCCAACATACTTCTTATGGTTCTTTGGATACAGGAATTTCATTCCCTCAGGTGCATGGATACTGGCCTTCACAAGGTCTCTGATCTCTTCATCTGTCAGATCTCTGGCCTTCCATCCTGATTCAACATTGATCATGATTTTCATCCCTATAGCTTTTGTTGCTGTCTTCTTACACTGTTGATTATTAACTTGATCACACAGAATCACAGCAACACGAACACGATTAGGGGTCCAAGGAACTTGAGCATGTCTGCCATCCATTATGGAACCCAAGAAAAGAGCAACCCAAACCAGCTGTCATCGGCAATGTCTTCTACATCATCTATCATCTGGACGTGTAGCTTCGGTAGCATCCTATGGCCTCTGTCAAGGTTCCATTCTCAAAAACCAGCACTGTGTATTGCTACCCAGTAGGCCCAAATTGCTTCCTAATGGGACGGAAAGTCCCGAATTTCTTTCATAGATACTTTGGTAAACTATAGCCTGTACGGGCTTGGATTTATACCTGTACATTCATAAATAATCTGGTTGGATACAAATGGTTAATATGTATGCTTTGTTGCAAATCTTTCAATCAATAAATTATGTATTTCATTCAATAGACCCAATCTCAAACTTGATTATTAGAGAATCTTTCCCTTTTTAATTTTCTAGTATTAAACAAATACAAATAATAAATTTCAAATTTCAACATTGTTGTCTTTCATGACAATATAACAACACATTGACACTTCAAACAAAAAGTGAACATAACAATAGGAGCATCGTTTTTTGATTTTTAGAGTGTTTCAATATGGGTTTCCCCGAGTGGGGATGTGAAATGGAGTTGCCTTTAGTGATATTGCTGCAATGTTGGCAATTGTGGCACGGAATCGTGCCTTTGAATTGAGTCGATATCCCTGAAGGTATAATCTCTGGGTTCACTAGGCTCTTCCGTAAAGATTTGCTATTTCTGTATGCAAAGGTTGGAAGGTCAGGGAACAGGTGTTGTAGTTGTGGGTACAACTGTAGCATTGGCCAGTGCTTCTTTATTGCTCTTTTAATTCTCATGCTTTGCCCTGAATATGTAGTGACATAGACCAGTTGTTCCCCAGATTTCTGTGGTTTAGGCACTAGCATGGTCTCCCGATTGATATTTCTGACTTTTCCTGCTACATTGCTAATCAGCGATGAATCGTAACCTCTTTTTGTAAATTTGGTTGCCAGTGTGGACGATTGGCGTTCATACTCAGTGTCCTCTGAAATGCTTCTTCTGTACCTTAAGAATTGACTGAATGGTACGCTGTGAACTGTTCTTTTAGGGTGAAAACTCGTTGCCAATAGTAGGCTATTCTTGGGGGGCGCTGTTGCGCACAATGACGATGGCCGCCTGATTGCAAGCTCCCGCTCCAACTGAAAATCCTGGGTCTAGATATGCTTTTAGACGCCGCCAGGTGAGCTGAAAATCGAGGCACTAACGGCCAAGGCACCTGTCCACACCTCAAAAAAATCTTGCCCAGTTCTGTTGGTGCTGCCCGAAGTTATACCCGTTTGCTCCTGGACCAGACCCTGCGGTGGGCGTGATCCGTCTAAGGAAACAGTGGCAAAGTAACCAGCGGCCGCGGATGCGAGGAAGACATTAGGCCACGGTGGGCGGGGCTTGCGCTCCTGTGATTGCTGAGCCCGCACACCCGACGGAAGGCTGTCCCGAAGACCGAGAGGGTGCGAGGTATCGGCGCTGAACTGGGCGCCGGCCTGAGGCTGCCGGTGGCTAGAGCGGAGCCGCGCTGTGTCTTTCGGGGCCCGGAGTGAGCGATTGGCTCATGGCTGCAGGCGCGTATACCAGGAGGGACGCGCAGACACACAAGTAAGGAGACGGCTGGGGGAAGGAGCCCATCCATTGTAGGCCATACATTGTGAGCGGTTTCGGCCCTCCACCCCCTCTGTGGCCGGGTGGCAGGTCGCGGTTACCCGGCCTGAGTTGCTGCATCCGGAGCTGTGTGTTTCACGGACCTGGCGGGCTCCGGTCTTCGTATTGTGGACCCGCCCGGACAAGCTGGGCTGGGCCCTTCCCGAATGGCCTACGATGCACGTGCGCCTTAACGGATAATTGAGGGTTGATAAACCCCGAACTCGGCCAGCAAGGAGCCAGGCTCGATCCTTGTTTAGGAACATAGTTCTAGAGGCATACCGGCTACGCCTACCTGGTGGCCACGCGGGAGTGCACCACATTTACATCCCTTGGCGAGCCTACGTGGGAGGGCACAGTCCATTGGCAACAGATGGCCCCCACCCCCTGGAACTCCCCCTCACCGTTCGCTGGACTCCCTCTGCCAGTATCCGTATCCACATACACAATGGTCGTGGGCGGGAGAGGAGAGGAGGATAACACCATTGGGCAGCGCACATCCGAATATACTACGAATGAGCCACAGAGATCTGGGAGAGGGAGCAAGACCCCCGGCAACAAGAAAAAGGGCCCAATGGACGCCTACACGGGAGGCCAGATCCAGACCACAGCTGCAGAGGTAAACACCAACGCTAAAGAGACCCAATGTGCCGAGGGTGAGGAACACGAGGACAGGCTAACAACCATTGTCCAGAACGGGTTCCGTGCACTGAACATTAAAGTGGACAACATAGTATCCACTATAGGCTCTCTTAAAGCAAGGGTCGAAAAAGAGAGCGCATGTGTCACGGAAACGGAGAGCAGAATAAGTACTAACGAGGATACCCTAGCACACCATAGCAGAGACATCAACCAACTCAAGGAGGCCATGTCCAAAATGCAAAACAAGTGTGAGGACCTGGAATCGCGATCTAGGCGTAACAACATCCGTGTGGTGGGAATGGCATCCACATAAACCCCAATTTTTCTGCCGGGGTTCAGGCCAGTATTAGATCCTATGAACCGGTTAAAAGACTCCTCAGGGACCACCAGGTCCCATATGCCTTGATGTTCCGGCCAAGATGAGGATACAGCATGCGGGAAGGGCACACTTCTTCGAGTCCCCGGCTGAGGTAACACAATACATTGAGACTTCTATACCTCTCCCTCCTAGAGAGGGGAGACCAGTTCAAAACAACAGGCCAAGGCCGGAAGACTAAGATACACGTGCTGTTTGCATATCAATAAGGCTGAAGTGTCTTATGAAACTCAGATTAGCAGATAAATGGCCCGGGCGGGTCCATTTAAGTTTATCATTGGAGTTGTGGGGCCAAGTCGGCGGTCATGTGTTGCGACATGTCCACCTCTGGAAAGCTCCATCAGTTAATTGGGTTATGTCATCAAGTTGGGGGTGATGATTTGGGAGGGAGGGAGGGGGGAGAAGACGGCACTGTTTTTGTTGACGGGAGGAGTTTAGGTCACAAAGTGAAGAGTGGCCCAGGTTCTAGCTTGGCTATGGTTAACTGTTCGTTTCAAGTTAAAAAAAAGTGGTGGCACGGGGAATGGCGCTGTTCGGTTGGTGCATATGGCACAGTTTTATCGGTCATGGCTCTGGGAAGATTGGTTAGTGCATAATGTTGGTGATGGAATGAAAATAAAACTGCATACATGGAATGTAAGGGGTCTGAACAACCAGGTGAAAGTCAAGAAAATTGCTAACTATGTTGCCAGGCATGGCCCCAGATACTGATGTTGCAAGAGACACATGTAATGGGAAACTGTAATTTACACATGTTGCCTAAATGGGGAACCCAGCGCTACTATACAGATTACTCTACGCAGGCTGGGGGGGTAATCAATCTTATCCATCCCAGCATGGGGTTCGGGCCTGAGGGCCATAAGGTGGACCAACAGGGAAGATACGTGGTTGTGTGGGGCAGGCTCGCTGGTCAACAAATACTTCTGGTAAATACTTATGGGCCAAATATAGACGACCCTGCATTTTATGTAAATATGTACCAGATGATCATGGCCTGTGGTTTGTCTAATGTGATATGGGGTGGGGACTTCAATGTAGCGCTGCACCCTGGGCTTGATAGGGCCTGCAGGGTCAACAGAACTCCTAGTAAAACAGCTTCCACCCTGAGCAGTATCCTAGTTCAATTGTCAATGGTAGATGCCTGGCGTATGTTGCACCCCGGGGACAGAAAATACACGTATTACTCCTCGGCGAACTACTGAGTCCGGGATAGACTACTGGTTTGTTACATCGGCTATGTCTTCTATGCTGCAGAAATGTGAAATTTTGCCCCGTATGTTTTCGGATCGCTCCCCAGTACAGATAGAATTGAAGATTCAGGGAGCCCCGTGTCCACCTGCGAGGAGGAGAATGCCGAGTGGAATGTTGAGAGACCCAGGGGTAGTGGAAACACTACATGAGGAGATAGCAGAATTCTTCACGAATAATGAGGGAACGGTAAACAGATATGCCACGGTATGGGAATCATTTAAAGTGTGGGCCAGAGGTGTACTACTGTCTAAATCCGTGGGTATGCTGAAAGCTGTGCGTGCTGAACTGACAAATATTGAAAGCAAACTGGCTGCACTGGAGAGCGACTACACTCGGACACAGAATAGGGACCTGTTGGCTAATATACACACACACATTTGCAGGAATTTGATAAAATGGACGCTAGGGAGGTGCATTATGCTGCGGCCCCCATGCGTGCACACAGATATGGGGAGGGCAACAAGGCTCGTAGGACACTCTCCAATCTACTCAAGGGTAATAGACAATCTAACCAAATTACTAGTATACAAACTGAACAGGGGGAGCTACTTCTGAGGGAAGATGAGATAAATAAAGAATTTGTCCAATTTTATACCAACCTATACTCTAACCAAGATAAGAAATCACCCGGCGACATCAAGAACTATCTTGTGTCTCTAGACCTGCCCCAACTCTCTGAGGCTGACCTTGCAGCGTTGGATCAACCAATAACGGTAGATGAGATCACTGAGGCTATCAAAATGTTGACATCAGGTAAAGCGCCAGGGTCTGATGGGATAGGGACAGAATTTTATAAATAATTCGAGGAAGAGCTTGTCCCGGTGCTTCTCCAGGTGTGGGAGGAATCCCTTGACTGCAATATACTACCACAGTCTCTGAGAGAAGCGGTGATCACAGTGCTGCCCAAGCCATGGCGGCCACCACAGGATGTATAGTCCTACAGGCCCCTGTCACTTAATAAAGATGCTAAAATATTCGCAAAAGTGATGGCCAATAGACTTTTGCCGGCCGTTCCTGGGCTGGTCCACCCTGACCAAAAGGGGTTTATTCCCACCAGGTCCACATCCCTAAATCTCCGAAGGCTCTTCGGGCTAAAGGCACAAATAGACCCTAAGAGAAATGCGGCTGCTATATCCTTAGACGCCGAGAAACCCTTTGATTCGGTTTCCTGGGTTTACCTTCTTGCGGTAATCGAGGCATTCGGAATAGGCCCTAACTTCATTAGATATGTAAAACTTCTATATACTGAACCCGGGGCTCGAGTTCTGACCAATAGGCCCATTTCAGACCCGTTCTTGTTGGGCAGGGGCACCAGACAGGGCTGTCCTTTTTCACCCCTGCTATTTGCACTGACTATAGAACCCATGGCAGCGGCGGTACGGCTGAGACACGCTGACAAGGGCATAAACATAAAAGGTTCAATCCAGTTAATCTCACTGTGCGCTTATGACACGCTATTATACATCCGTGAACCCAAAACAAATATAACACCCATAATGGAGGAAATACAAAATTTTGCAGCTTACTCTGGGTACCGGGTGAACAGAGCCAAGTCTGAAATATTCCCACTCACACCTTCCACTGAGTGCCCCGATGTGCTACACGGACTCAAATGGTCTGATGAACACATTAGATATCTGGGGATCCTGGTATCCAGGGATAGAAACATGCTATACCGGGACAATTATGAGACTACACTGCAGGCCATCACCACGAAACTCCAGATATGGGGGCAGCTGCCGATATCCCTACATGGCAGGGTGGCAGTTCTTAAAATGATAATCCTTCCTAAGCTTCTCTATCTGTTTGTCAACATTCCAATATGGCCTGGTAGACCCTTTTTTTCTAAACTCCGCTCCATATTGGTGACGTTCCTATGGAGTGGGAAAATTGCTAGGATTAGTTGGGAGAAGATGGCTGAGTCATACTCGACGGGCGGTATTACAGCTCCCGACTTTGAACTATACTACCATGTGGCTCAAGCACAATTTGCAAAATATTGGTACGACACCACTCAGGAGACACCCCATGCACTAATAGAGGAATACACCATACACCCCACAAATATACAATCAGTCATCTTTGATACACTATACAGGGACACGTGTGAATACAACCCAGTTAGCTGCACGGTTAAAGCATGGGAGGCCATATACAGAAGACTGAGAATAGAAACACCCTACAATCCAGCGGTCCCCCTCTGGAACTATCCAGGTATAACCCCTACACATGACAGCACTATACAGGAGGCCTGGGACCCTAATATGGAAATGAAAATTGGAGACATGTTCATAAATGGTAAATGTGTGTCCTTGGAAGAAATATTGAGAGCGTTTGGTCGTGGCCAATTTAGGACACTCCAATATTACCGCATGCGGTCTGCATTTCAAAAGAAATGGCCTCTGTTCCCAGACGAACCACAGCCACACCCATGTTTACAGTTGGTGACTGCGGAAGGTGGCCTGGGAATTTCTAAACTATACACAGCGGTGCAGGGCCAAACCCCCACAATTAAAAGTGTAAAAGAAAAATGGGAAAGGGACTTACAGGGGCCCATCGAAGACGAAAAATGGAATAGATATTTTTCCTTGACTAAGAAGGTCTCCCTGAACGCAGGCCTGCAGTTAATTCAATTCAAGATTCTGAATAGATTACATTACACCCCAATTAAAATAGCAAAATTTACCCCAGGTGCCTCGGATGCATGCCCCAAATGTAATATGCCGCAGGCAGGAGACTATCATATGTATTGGGAATGTCGGGGAGTGAGGAGTTTCTGGAGGGAGGTCGCTGAAATGTTGGAAGAGGTCACACAGATCCCCCCTGACCTGAAGCCCCAAAAGTACCTCTTTGGAGACATAGGCAAATGTTCCGAGAAAACTAGAAGATTGTTTAATGTTGCTTGTGCAGTTGCCAAGAAATGTATTCTATTGAAATGGAAAGTTGCGAGCCCACCCAGCATGAACCAATTTCCGCGTGAATTAATGTATGTAAATCAGTCAGAGGAACAATATGTTATGACCCGACCCACTACCTGCAGGCCTAAGGACATATGGGGCCCATTCAGAACTTACTTATGCAACTTGGCCTCTGATGGCGAGGACTCTGTGTGATGTTACTTGATTGTCATGATCATGATGTAAACAATTGGTTTTGTATATGTATGGCCAAGGTGGAGGAGAGTCATGTATCTCTGTGTTGCCACTAATAAAAAGATTTAAAAAACAAAAATAGTAGGCTATTCCTGTCGTTCTGTTTAGTGTAAATCCTGGTTTCCAGTTTGGCCTCGGCTGCATATACTTCTACATCCAAAAAATGGATACTCATATTGCTAATCTCCATGGTTGATAAATTTAATTTGGGAATTCATCTCATTCATCATCTGAAAAACTTGACCAATTCATCATGTGGGCCAGTCCAAATTCCAAAAATGTCATCGATATTAGCCTCCCTTTACCTTACTTACAGCCTCACTTTATTATCATTAATTACTCAAAGGTATATCCTTTTGAATCCCCCACAGGATCAGAATAAGGAATCTACTATGTCTTGTAGTTCACCATTTATAGGAATAGAGAAGCCCCCACCCTCAAGATGGATCTTTGATCCGAAACGCGTCGGTTAATTGTGTTAGATCTATAAAGGGTTTCCCTGAAGGGAGTTAACCACTCCAAGAGACAATTGCCTTGAACACACGCTATGTTCTACAAATCAAAAAACTATGCTCCTATTGTTATGTTCACTTTTTGTTTGAAGTGTCAATGTGTTGTTATATTGTCATGAAAGACAACAATATTGAAATTTGAAATTTATAATTTGTATTTGTTTAATACTAGAGAATTAAAAAGGGAATGATTCTCTAATGATCAAGTTTGAGATTGGGTCTATTGAATAAAATACATCATTTATTGATTGAAAGATTTGCGACAAAGCATACATATTAACCATTTGTATCCAACCAGATTATTCATGAATGTACAGGTATAAATCCAAGCCCGTATAGGCTATAGTTTACCAAAGTATCTATGAAAGAAATTAGGGACTTTCCGTCCCATTAGGAGTGCATTTGGGCCTACTGGGTAGCAATACACAGTGCTGGTTTTTGACAATTTTCATGTCCCAAGTGGCCTTGTGATGTTTGCCCGTTTGCACCTGAAGTAGTAGGTAGAGACTCATTACATTTAGGAAGATAGATATCATAGAGTCTGATACACACTGTTCATAAATTAGAACCAGCTGTGCACCCCTGCACCCCAAATCCTTTAAGGTTCCATTCTCGTCATCATGAGAAGGTAGGAAGATGCAACATGATTCTCCAATTTGTGCATAAACACCTCCATCCACAGCTGTGATCATGTCCAAGACATATCTGTTCTGAAGAGTCATCAGGCATATGGCTCTCATCTCTTCTCTGATAGAATTGTATCCCTTTATAGTGGCATTGATTGTCTGCAGCAACTCCTATCTGGTAATCTACAGCCATTTGGTGTTTGCTCCAACCTGGATTCTCAGCATGAAGATAAACGCAAAGACTGACAAAGTCTGGCTGAACAGTCTGTGTTCATACGGGATGGAGTCAAAAGCTTGTATAGACTTGACAGAGAAATAGTTCTCCCTTTTTATTCGATTTATCAGCACCACAGATCTTTTCTTCCTCCGGTGAGCATCTGCTTTTGAGAAACTGTCAATATTGAAGTCACTTTTCAGAATCACCAATGCTGGAACATGAACATTCAAAAGTGTGCATATTCCTCCCCAGTCTGCGGGCAATATCATATAAACTTTGGCTCCACAGGACCAGTAGTGATCCATGATCACTGCTGTTCCAAGATTCATCTTTGGTGCATCAAAGATCTGACTACAGTTTTGATTCTTTTTGACTTTTCTTGTGCCATTGTTTCTGAAGCACAGTTTTGAACTTTCCAAAGGCAATATCTGCAAGGGTCCTCCTCTGTCTTCGGCCCAGGTCAACAGTTTAGCAAGTTTCGGCCACAATGGTTTGCATCCTACTTGTGCATTCCAAACAGTTGATTTGGGACCATCATATATCATCCAAGCTCTGCAGATAACCACTACTTCCTCCAATCCATCGGGTGATAGCATTGATCCCCAAATCTGCATCTGGCCTCTGTTCTTCCAATGTCGGATGTCTTCTTCAGTTTTTCCTGAGCTCTCAAGCCTTTTGTTTATTTCCCATCTGATTCCAGCTCCTTTTACTCTAGGCTTTTCATATCTAATCACGTGGTTCTTGCTATGAGCTCTGTCTCTTGTCTTGGTATCTTGCACATAGTCATCTTTATCTGGATCTGTCCATTCAGTTTCTCATTTGAGATAGTCATCTCAACCCATGAACTGGCCTCTTGTTCTGCAGAGTGCTATGTGTGACAGACAAAGTGCTTTCTGGACGTCTATTTCAATAGCTATGAAGATCTTAGACTTCTCCATGCTATTTGGCACAATTGCACACACAAAGCATTCCTCCTTCGAGGTCCTCCTTCCCACTTCCTTCATATGCTGATACCATTTGTTATTCCCCAAATGTGCCTGTACTGTCCAGGTAATCATTTACCTCATGATCATCCTCCCTAGCACTTCTCTTGGATCTGGTTCTTTTCTTACAAGGTTCTTTTACCATCTTATGGTTAACATGGCATCATAGTTCTTCTTCATTAGATCACCTATAGAATCATTCATCAGTAGACTGGGTGCGTTTACATGTGTTACCTGTGTAGGAGAAAGTTCCAGAAGTTTCATCCTATCAACATAGATTTAAGGCATCAAAATGTCTTGCATAAACTCCACATGTGATCTCTTTCTAAAAGGTGACCCATGTTCATTCATCACGGGACCAGGTGCTCTTGTGTGTAGCTCTAGAGTAGGAAAAATCACATAAGGTCTTGGCTGCCTTGTAGTTGCCACATCTGTACCCTTCTCGTGTACAGGAGGATACACAGGAATCTTCATTCTATTTATTTCTGCATAATAAGGTTTACGTACTGCAAGTGAGAGCAGTATTACTATGAACAAAATACAGTTGTAAATTGTGCACAAACATGACCACTTATAGCAATGACTTTTGGCACATCGTGGACGTCTCTCTGGATGTGATGACGAAATTGCTACTGATGCTGCCCATCTTTACTTTTAAGGAAGGAAATAATAATCTTTAATGGGGCAACATCATGCACTATTTCTGGAATCTGTTGAGTCAGCTCAGAAAGTTCCTCAATCAGCTTTAGCAGGCTGACTATATAATAATGAACTCAAATTCCCAATGGATGCCACGAGTTGGCCTCTGACCAGCCGACATCAAGATCTTCTCTCAGCATGAAACAAAGTTCCTCTATCAGAAGGCTTTTTAATCTTCTTCGTCAAAAGTGTTAATCTTCTCTCAGAGTACCCATTCACTTGGATAATGATGTCTCTCAATATTTCATTGAGCGCTTCATTATTTCTCAGATCTGTCAAGAAAGTTCGGACATCGGTCATGAAGCTGAAGGACTGTTCGATGATAGCTGCAAGCAATCTTCTCACAATTGGACCATTCTTAGGATCTTGCAAGAATAGATGAACGTTAATAGTCCTCTCCACCAATGCAGGGTAAGCATGCAAGATGAACAAGAAAACAGTAAGAACGATCCGGGAAACGTTGTCATTGGCTAACACCATGCGTGCCTCTGAACAGGAACTCAGTAAGAAATGAATATGGGTACTGCTCCCTCTTCCAATTGTCAAAAAGGAACTCCATATTTGGCATATCTTCTTCTTTTTAATCAAGGCTTGCCTCAGTCCAATGTCAACAAACTCCTATGGCTCAAGAATACAATAACTTCCCTTAACTCCTGTTCAAATGACTGAAAAGAGTGGCACGAAATAAGCCACAGTCCAATTAACTCTTATCTTTCCTTGAAAGCAGCTCCTGTGTCCTCCTTTCCTCATCATAGAACTAGTCTGCACGTGCTGTGGTTCTTCCCCGATGCTCTCTTCGGGTGTGGGTGAGGGTGATTCTCCAGTATAGATCTTTACATCGCCGAGGAATATCGAAGCACGTCTGTCTTGCACCTTGCCTGCAGATAACGTAATGTCTTCCACAATGAAAGGGCTGTTGAAACAAGGTTTGTGCCACTTCCTAGTGAATTTGCGGATTAGGACTGCATCTCTGGGAAAATGTTTGGGACGACAAAGCTGGTCAACTCTGGTTGTTGTGGCATCTCCTTCTGTGTTCTGTGTTGCCCTACACCCCTTTTGCTTGAGCTGATCTGAAATGACAGAGATACTTGAAGACATACACGTAAGGTAATCACGTAGCTCCTTTCCTAACAATTCTGCTGTTGGCTGGGCATCACTTCTAACCTTAGGTGTGAGAAGTGTCCTCATTCGCCTCCCTGTCACTATCTCGTGAGGGGTAAGATGGTGGTTTGAACCTGGCTGGTTTCTCAATGCATACAATGACAGTGGTAGACAATGCAACCATCCTTTCTTCAGAGTCAATTTCAATTTGGCTAGTCTCTCTTTAAGCAAGCCGTTGAGACTCTCACAGAGACCGTTTGCTTGCAGGTGATACACTGATGAAAACGTGTGCTTTATGCTAAGCAGCAAGCTTATTTGTTCAAAGACTTCATTGACAAAATTAGGTCCATTATCTGATCTCACTTCTTCACATATTCCCCATCTAGAAGGCATTCTCGTACTAAGAATTTGGCTGCACAGATGGCGTCTGGGTGTGTACATGGACCAGCTTCAACCCACATTGAAAAGGGACATACTACTACAATCATATCCATTACAAACTTGCAGCATGTCAACATAGTCGATGTGTAAATGGTGAAAGGGACCATAAGGTCTCAGAATAACTCCTATAATTGTGCGCAGTGTGTGCCCAGCAGTAAAGCTTTGACATACGATACAACTTACTACATAAAATGTAACGCGAACTACTATATTTGGAACAAACCAATCCTCCACTATTGTTGCGGCGAGCTCTCTCTAGTAACGTGCGCAGGGTAGTGCAGCTGTTCCAAAGCCACCCTTAATAAGGCATCACCGGTTTACCAGTGATGTCTTATCGCCACAATGCCTCAGAGGGGATTAAAGAACACCCTCTCCGCGTCCACAAGTCTTTTCCGTCTTGGGGCGCTTCCCCTTGAAGTTCTCCCAACTGAGTTCTAGACAAGTTATTATTACAATTTGGCACACTCATCATCACAACCATGCTTTCATTCACATCAGGCGTATCAAATGACATAATTACTTCTGTACATGTAATACGTTTTGCTTAATCATCTGCTTTTTGATTTCCACGTGAAATAAAATCTACCCTTTTAGTGTGAGCTGTGCACATTACGACTTCTATGGCTACTGGCAGTTGTAGTGCTCTAATAAGTCTGTCCAATAAGGCTGTGTGCTGCACCGGAGTGCCGTCCACTCGGACGTAGCCCCTCCTTTTCCAATGTACTAGCCCTGCGTGTACCATTGATGTCACATATGCAGAGTCACTATACACCATTACTTCCTGGTCGGAATGATTCTCAAGCGCGACAATTAGCGGCACTAGTGCTGCAGCCTGTGCCGAAAAATAAGACGGTAGTCGTGCACATATTACTACTTCAAACTCTCCACTGGCCATGTGCGTTACCACTGCAGCACCTATATATCTTTGTCCATCATTTTGATTGATTCTAGAAGAACCGTCGATAAAGAGAATCTCTCCAGTTGCCAATGCATTTTGCTTTATCCTTGGGAGTTCGTCATAGAACTCCTCATAATTCAAACAATCATGTGCGTACTCACCATCTGCCAGTGGTTCAGCCACAAACATGGCAGGATTAACTATTCTGCATCTGACTATTTAAATAGCCGGATTTGATGTGACCACCTCATAGGCAGAAGCCCTCTGAGATGTCAACGTGCCTTACGGTTTTTCCAAAATGGCAAACAATGCATGTTTAACAAACAATCTCATAGAACATCCCATTACTATACTGGCAGCCTTCTCAATGGCAAAGGTGGCAGCTGCCAAAGATTGTTCGCAAGGGAAGTGACCCCTCATTACTGGGTCTAAAATCACACTGTAATATGCAAGGGGCTTGTACCCCAATGTGGTTCTCTGCGTAAGCACAGCTGTCACAACAGTGCCATTTGTGTGCGAAGACAGGAAGAATTCCTCAGCATAATTAGGAATCCCTAAAACTGGAGCTTTATTTTAATTCATCAAACCTTCCTTCCATTGCCTCATTCCAAACAATTATTTCCTGATTTATCTGTGCTTTTTTCAGAGCTTGCAACAAGGGCCTTATATATGACCTGTAGTCAAAGACCCATCCTCTCACATAATTTTATAGTCCCAAAAATCTCTGCATGTGCTTTATCGTGACTGGCTTTACTGTTTTTAATATAGCCCTAGCTCTTTCAGGAGTAACCTTATTTTCTTCATGCAAGATTGACTGGCCTATGCACAGCACTTCCTTCGGACAGTATTGTAACTTCTCCTTGCCTACTTTATATCCTTTGTCTGCAAGAATAATCATCAGTTGAACTGAATCGCGTCTGCACTCTTCCTCTGTGGTGCTACAGACCAATATTTCATCCACATACTGCAACACAACACTTTCTAAATCAATATTGCTTAAGTCCATCTGCAGGACCCTATTGAAAATCGATGGGGACTCAATGTACCCCTGTGGTAAACAAGTGCTTTTCAGGCGAGTTTGTCTGAACGTAAATGACGTCAGATCTTGTAAGTCTTTGTGTAATGGGATTAAGAAAAACGCATTTTTCAAATCAATCACAGTGAAATATCGTGCCTTAATAGGTATATTGCATAAGATTGTCACCGGATTAGGAACTAGAGGGAACTCGGCTTCTACAATCTGGTTAATTAGTCTTAAATCTTGAATTAAAAGCCACAACCCTCCTTTCCCTTTTTTGATCGGACAGGTTGCAGTATTACACAGTGATTCTGACACCACTAAAATACCCTGTTCCATCATAGGAGATATTGTCTTAAAAATACATTCATCTGCCTCTCGAGAAATGGGATACTGCTGTGCTCGAGGTAGAATTGCTCCTTGTTTCAATTTAATCTTTACTTACCCACCACCCTTCAATAGGCCTACGTTATAGGGGCCTTTTGTCCATAAAGAAACGGGTAACTTTGCCATGTCTTCTTCGTAATACTTAGGGAGTTTCTGTGCTAACATCATCTTCTGAGGAACTTCACGTTTAATTGCTCTCACCCAATAACTGATTCTTGTTTCAAAGATTACATTGTCATCTGATGGAAGGTCTCTAAACAAGTCTTCATCCCGTGATGTCAATCAATCTGTAACCCTCCCCAATGGCAATTACGGTGACCCATCGTCTGCCATCATAATAAACTCCATCAAGCATCGCTAATTCCCCTTGTACTATAGCAGCTTGCAACTCTAAAGGAAAGACTCGTCCTTCCTCTTCAAACATAGGTATCTTTGGCCTGAATAAAAATTCATCAGGTATTCTAACAGTTTTGCCTACTAAGCCTGGCAGCCATGTCAACAGAATGCATGCTCCATAGTAAAAAACTTCTGGTTCTAATGGCACTCCTCGGCTACCTGTCCTTCAAATGCCATAACAAACTCGCTCACATTTAAATAATACATTCCTGGTGTTGAGCACACTATGCCTTCATCAGTAAACCAAATCGTCATGTTCAATTTGGTCATTAAATCTCGACCCAATATATTGACAGGTGTTTGTCTTGAATATAGTAACGGTACATACATGTCACACTCTCCTATAGAGACTGGTAGTGCGTCAGTAAAAGGAACTCTACTTGTAGCTCCTGTGAACCCTTGAGTATTCATTTCCAGACATCGAAAATGTCCCTCGTGTATACATGAGCGTGTTGCACCTGAATCTACTAAAAAAGAAAAACATTTGTCTCCGATATTAACATCAACCCTTGGTTCCTCTTGCGGATTAGGCGTTACTGATAGTATTGAACACATCAAGTCTCCCAGTGAGCTGTCCTATTCTGGAGTACATTCTCATCCACGTACCTGTGAAAGGATTCCCTCCATCAAAAGTGACACCCCCATTTCTAGGAGTCATTAACTGTCCTGTGCTTGTGCTTTTGTGTATCTGCATAGGTGACTGCCCCAGATTCATTGTTACCTGCTGTGTTTGAAAGTCTTGCTGTACTCTCAGCGCTTGTGTCTGGTGTGCTGTCTGATTCTGAGCAAACCCATTTCCATTCTGCTGCGAATATGCAGGTGGGTTTGAAGTCCCCCCTCTCGAAAATTGATCATTCTGCACGAATCCTTGACTTCTACACATGCGAGCAAAATGACCCGTCATACCACATTTCCAACATATAGGCGGAGGTCTCCCCATCTGTCCTCCCTGCGTACCATGATGATCATTTTCCCACTCTGATTATTCTGAAAGTTCCCCTGATTATTCTGGAAGCCTCTTCCTTGAAAACCTCCCCTTCTCGTGGTATAAACACATTATTACCTTGCTCAAACTGCCTTTGGTTATTCACTTGTCGCATGTTTGCTGCTTACTGCGAGCTTGGTCCGTCTCCAATAGTCAACATTGCCCCTTCAATGGCGTACTTAAGAGTTTTTTCTGCAGTAACTATGCCTCTTCGCCTTTTCTAATATCGTCTTTCTTTCGATTTCTTTCTTGCAGAAGCCTGCAATAATGCGCGATGGTCAGCCGAATCTCCGACCCTGGCTTTGCTTCCATGCCCACTAACTTCTTGAGCTGCTTCTGTACTGGTTCTGGCAGCCCTTGGCATAGTATATGATAAAACACAGGTATAGATTTCCCCCAAGCCTTGCGTGTCTCCAAAGCCCACTGCTCTTGAATATTCTGAATGTAAACAAGCGGATCATCCCCTTCCTGCATCTTTTTTGTCATTATAGCTCCCATATCTGATGTATCTGGATGCAGCACTCTAAGCGCTTTCCAAACTGCTGCTCTACAATTATTAAACAGTGCTCCATCATGAGCAGTGTTTACTGTGGTAACACCAGAATATCCTGCTCTCGACCAAAAGTCATCAGCTCTTTCCCCAAGGATAGCAATCAGGTGACCCTTAATGTCCCCTACAGCTAACCTGTTTCCTCCTGTCATTTTCCCTAATCCATTTCCCAGCACCAGAAGTTAAACTTGGGAGTTTGCACCTTAAATTATCCTTATCCATTTGCGGCCAAGGTATGTGCTGTGGTCTGGCCCCTCCCTTCTCTAACAACCGGAACTGTGAAACCCCAAACTCGCATTCATCACCCATCATTTGTCTGTCCATAGCAGGGACAGTGGTTCTGCACCGCATTCTTCCTGGCAGCGACCTTAATCTGTTCACATATGGTGGCGAGTCCCCCCTCTGACCATGGGACCGCTCTATAGGCTGATTTAGCCGCGTCACTGAGTCTGACGCCCAAGATATAGGGAGGTCTAAATCCGACCATCTTACTTCCTTATCTTTTGACAAACATCCTACAGGTCCACCTGTATTACCTTCCTCCTCCCCAAGGAAGGCTTCTCTGTCTTCGTCTGACATCGCCTGTGCCCAACTCTTGTGACCTCTGTCCTCTTCATATCTATCCAGAGTCAGTCTATATAGAGACAGCTCTTTGGGCTCAAAATTACACGAGGCTCTCTCTTTTTCGTACAACTGCGTACTCTCCCCTGGCTCATTTTTACCCTTCCCCTGCAGTACTTTCTTAGTCTTCATATCATGATGGACTTTATCGATTGCATCCCCAATGCTTCTAGAGTCAAACTCATCCTCTAGATTTGCTCTTGACTGACCTGCTATTGGCTCATGTTCTGGGAAGAACTATTCTAAATCTTCCCACTATACTACTGGATTAAAGGGATGGTCTAGTAAAATTTTTTATTTAAAAAATAGATAGGCCACATAAAAAAAAATATACTAGCATCCTCCGTTTTAAAACTTCCTATGTAAAATTTTGAGCTATTCAAGCTCAAAATTCGAAAAAGCAAGCACAGGGGCGCCGCCATTTTGTGAAATGGAGGCCCTCCTGTGCTGGCTTTTGCTTTTGCGGCACTAATGAAGGAAAAGCCAGCCAGCTGTAGTAAACAAAGTCTACCGCTGGGTGGCTTTCCCTTCATTAGTGCCGGGACTCGGAGGACGCGGACCGGAGACCAGAGCAGGAAAGCTGCAGCTGAATCTCGGTAAGTGCTATTTATTTTTTTTACAAAAAATAAGCACTAGCTGCGGTTTTTTTTTTCTAAGTTTTCCAGGCTGGAGGAGCCCGGAAAACTTAGAAATAAAACCGCAGCTTTAAAAACGTTGTATTTATGTTTGCGGTCGCTTTTGAAGCGACCGCAAACATAAATAAAACGTTATTGTGTTGGAAAACGCTGCGGTTTTAAAACCGCAGCGTTTTCCAACACAACCGCGTGTGTTTCTGCCTGCTGTGGCTATCACTTTGGGTCTCCGGTGCTCCCAGGGTAGCACCGGAGACCCAAAGTGAAAGCCACAGCAGGCAGAAACACACGCGGTTATGTTTACATGCCGCGTAGTGTTTCTACCTGCAGCTGATTTCCCATTTGGGGCTCTCGGGCTCCCCGTGGGGAGCCCGAGAGCCCCAAATGGGAAATGCTAAATGCTGCGTTGTCTGCCTAAATCTGCTTTCCCATTTGGGGCTCTCGGGCTCCCCACGGGGAGCCCGAGAGCCCCAAATGGAAAAGCAGATTCAGGCAGACAACGCGGTTGTTTTCCGCAATGCCGCGTTGTGTCTGCCTGAATCTGCTTTTCCATTTGGGGCTCTCGGGCTCCCCCGGGAGCCCGAGAGCCCCAAATGGTAAAGCAGATTCAGGCAGACACAACGCGGTTGTGTTGGAAAACGCTGCGGTTTTAAAACCGCAGCGTTTTCCAACACAATAACGTTTTATTTATGTTTGCGGTCGCTTCAAAAGCGAACGCAAACATAAATACGTTTTTAAAGCTGCGGTTTTATTTCTAAGTTTTCCGGGCTCCTCCAGCCCGGAAAACTTAGAGAAAAAAACGCAGCTAGTGCTTATTTTTTGTAAAAAAAAATAAATAGCACTTACCGAGATTCAGCTGCAGCTTTCCTGCTCTGGTCTCCGGTCCGCGTCCTCCGAGTCCTGGCACTAATGAAGGGAAAGCCACCCAGCGGTAGACTTTGTTTACTACAGCTGGCTGGCTTTTCCTTCATTAGTGCCGCAAAAGCAAAAGCCAGCACAGGAGGGCCTCCATTTCACAAAATGGCGGCGCCCCTGTGCTTGCTTTTTCGAATTTTGAGCTTGAATAGCTCAAAATTTTACATAGGAAGTTTTAAAACGGAGGATGCTAGTATATTTTTTTTTATGTGGCCTATCTATTTTTTAAATAAAAATTTTTACTAGACCATCCCTTTAAGATCCATTCCCTCCTTTTCCATGCAATCAAGATTGCGTGCTCTCTGTCTTCTCTTTCGTTCTACTTATTCGTAAAACTCTCTTTGCTTTCTTGCTTCCTCTCGTACCGTCTCCTTCTTTTCTTTTCATATCTCTTCTCTCATTTGTCTTCCGTATTTTTTCCTTTCTGCGCATTTGCATTCTTTTATCCATCAATTTCTGTTCTTCTTTTTCTTTCTAGTCTTTCTTTCTCTTCGATCGCCCTCTGTCTGTTGTCATACTTTCTCTGTTCTTCTGCTCTTTCCTCAGTTGCTCCTCTTGATACAACTCGTCTTTGTCTATATTTTCTTTTTGTTCCATCGTCTTTCAATCTTTCTTCCATTTCTTTATCTTTCTTATCTTGTTCATCTCAATCTTCCCTTTGCCTTAACTCCTTTAAGCCTTTACCATCGAGTTTCAGCAAAATCTGACCACCCATCCATTTGTTATGTATAAGCGCTAACACATCAGCCTTATCCTTTTCTCCTTTCCATCTCTTTATTTCTCATCTTATATCTAGAGGGTTACTTGGTTGATCGCTTTTCTCCTTGTCACGTCCTTCCTTGTCCCTTGGGACCTTAGAAATTACATCTCTCTCAGTATTTTTCTCTGGGCCCTCGGTGCTGCTTTGCGCAGGTGACTCATATGCCGGGATGCTATACCCTGTTGCTGGCTTGAGCTTCCTTACTGGGTACAGCCCATCACCCTTCTTACTATCGCCGTCTGCTTCAGGCACGGTGGGTGGAGCAGAAGGCTCCTCACCCCCCTCAGTGCATACATTAAGTATCCAATCTACAGGAGGCGGGTATTTTCTTTCCTACTGGTACATTTTCCAGAGCTCTAAGCTCGCTAGTCGTTTGGGTAATTTTTTCCCCGTATATGCAGCATGCAAATATGACATCATATGCTGCAGAACTGCCTTCGATAGCTATCCCCATTGTGGCCATGGCAGGAAATTTTATCCGCATTTCCTTTAACCCATTCTGCACTGTACTGTCTAAGCTTAGGTGCGTGTTTCGGTAGTTGCTTACAAAGGTGTATAAGGGGAGTAATATGCTCCATTTTGACACGTCACTCTTTGACCGTCAATACTCACAGTTTACTCCTTGCAATGTTTAATAATACTTTTCAATTAAAACAAAATAATATCAGCATGCACCTATCGCCGCAGGTTCCAAACCCTTTATTATTACGTTTTTTACTTTAATCTGCTAAAAATACCATCAATTCAAGTTAATTAAATACACGCTTAGTTCTTTAACTCTCGCATTTCTCCTTTTTTCGTTTATCAATTTCGTCTATCATTACATAAAATAGACAGACAAACACGCTCGGCCGACCACATGCATCTTAGCCTTTCTCCTCAAGACTTATCCTGCCTCTAAAAATACTCCTACGGAGTTTGAATTGACCTCATTGAATTAGTCTTTAAATAATATTTGTCTCCTATGTCACCCCTAAAGGGCTCTAGGTGTGATTCCTTCTGACCGTTATTTAAAACGCAGGTATCTAGGAGTACTCTATTAACGTGGCTTCTCCTTACTGTATTTCTTAATTCCTCGGCCTCTCCTCAAGTCAATTTACTCAATATGTAACACTCCTCGTTCTCAAGTTACGTTATCCCCGCCACCCTCTTTACTCGTTTTCCCCTGATCACTTTCTTCACCCACTGCCCATTCACACTTTTGCCAACTCGCTCAGTTTCTTACTCACCATTTGAATTATTCACAGCCGACTCTCGGGATCGTGGGCCTCCTCAGTATCCTCTCCAACTTTCTGTTCGTTCAGCTTCCTGTAGACGCCGGGAGGGGTTTCTGCATGAAAACAAGGGGACCGTCTAACCTGGTTTGCAAGACTTTGCGTTACACTAAACCGCTATCTACAGGGAGCATCAAGTCCTTTCAGCCGAATGGCAGAGGTCGCACGATATTTCCGGGACTCAAAAGCTTACTTATCTCGATGACTATCTAACCATCCTCTGCTACCACCATAGCTGGAGTTCCCAACCCTTTAAGATGAGGTAGCCATACCCTTCAGATGGATGGGGATGCTAATCGAAACAACTCAGGTAGCTGGCAAAAGGATAGCTGTTTTAATATCAATTATCTAAAACAGGGAGTACAAAGAACATCAGCAGACATCTCTCACCACAATCTCAATGCATTTTGAAAAAAGCCTGCTTATAGAACAGAAAATTGTCATAGATGATGTTAACCCACGTATTACTAACACCATCCTATGTGGCAAACTACAAAAACCTAATGGCAAGTGTGACATGGTCTAAGGAAACATCTAAGTGTATGATCCATACACGTCTAGGGCAGTGGAATAAAGGGATAGGCTTCGTAACATCAGGTGGGGCAACTAAGCCCTCCCCTTAAACATGTCACTATGAATGTCACTAAATATACGACGTTCCATTGGGTAAACAACTAAAGTTCCATAGATTGTGCGGTCCCCTATCATTGGTTGGCTTCTAACGTTCGTCAGTACCTTCCTAACTGTGTATAGTAGCACACAGGCTGAGCGTCCAGGTGCTGGTGAGCTCGTCTTAACCATAGCTTCCCACCAATTAGCATATTCATCCATCATCACCTCAGTGGTCTGTTGTCAATTAGGGCTTTGAACTCGGCCTTGGAAATGTTCCTTGCTCTGGAGAATTCAGGGGAGTGAAGTCACAGTCTGCCCTCGTGTGTAGGTGGGACCATCATGCTCGTCCAACTTCTACCCACGTGACTGAAGACAACGAAATCAAGCTTCTCATGTATTAAAATACTATTTTCTAATAGATCTCTAACGTCTTTCTTGTTTTTGTCCATGCCTCCTGAACAGGAACTTCGTTCTTTAATACAATTTGTATCAAATGTCAGCTCACCCCAGCCTGAAACGGCCTTGGCTTCTTGGCTCATCCAACCTCGCCTTTCTGAAATTCACCTGTAATTCACTTGCGACATACTGAAAAAGCGGTCTTACTTCTTTTGCTCAGCTTTGCTATTGTACGTAGTAGAAACATCCATTCTTTACTGACTGAAATATATTCATATATACATGTTGGCGCATGCTGCAATCTATTCACTATAAAGCTAGCCTCAAGAATACTTCATCTGCTTGCGTTTCTTGGCATATGTACATGTGTAAAACAGCTTGATATCTTCATCTATCCCGTTAGCATAAACTTCTTCATCTTGATCACAAGATGTCACTTATCTTCGATACTCTCTTGATGCCTTATAGAATTGCCTGCATTCTTTAGCCTGTGCATCTCTTCTATGCACGTTAGCTCTGTTCTGTAAGACGTCATCAGTATTCTCGTTCAGTCATTTGTCCTGTTTCTTCCAGAATTTCATTCGAACGGCCATCGTTTTGTCTCGTATGCAAGTATGGCTTTCTCAATGGGAACCTTGCTTCCAGGATTCTCCTTGGTATCTGTAATTTCAATGGCTCTGTATGTGTCTAATACGCTGGCTCCCAACATATAGGCAATATGGGCGAGGTGATTGAGGTGGAGGTACCTGGCTCCTTCTTTACAATTCTATTTGGCTAATGAAAGCCCCCACCTGATCCAAGTACTCACTAATATAAGATGATATCTCAACGGGCAGTGAGACAGCAGACTGGCATTACCGGTCAGGTGCCCTGCGTCCGCCTATTTAAAACCTAATTTGTTTTGTGTTTTAGATGCATGTAATTAATGGAAGACAGCCACAAAACCGGTGGCCATCTCAGAGTGACTTGGTTTCTTCATTGTTCCAATGGGGCATCCCCACTCTTATACTGATCTGTCGTATTAAGAAAAGCTGTAAAAAAAAATATATATTTTCACATTAAGATAAATCTGTTGTCGCTCATTTAGAATTGAATTGCGACTAAAATCACAAGTGCGAGAATGTTGTACTCGTGAATGTGGTAAATATGGAAACACAGTAGTCAATGCCAAGATCAACTCCTGAACAACAAATGTGTAATATCTCGAAAGCATCCGTTTAAAACAATTATTCGTCTCATGTTTATGATACTTGTAATCGTGGGAGTAGCCGGTGGAACATCTTTAAATTGCACTGTGTCTTCCTATTTTTGCATTGTTGTCTCCAATCACCAATTAATGATTTTTTTCCAACCAAATCACTCGGATACCCAATTGTCAGATTCCTAAAGATCATTAAAAATACAACTGCCATGCAAATACAAATGCAAATTAGTACACCCTGCACATCTTTTGCTGCATAGAATTTTGCAAGTCCTGGAACTGGTCTTGCCAACACGGCCATTATGTCTCATAAAGTCTGTACAGCAGCATGCCAAAATAAAGAGAACATACTGTGAGGGGCAGCACCATAGGATGTTGATTTATGTAAACAGTCAGTCTTAATAATGGACATTTCACCATGTGCGAAGATGATTGTGCAACTTTTTTTTCTTTTCAAGTTGGGTTTTGGAATGTGAAAGAAGTGCTGTCAAACAACAAACATGTTGTCGAGGGAAAAGGCCTGTGGTGGTAAACCTTGTAGTGCAGTTACACACAGAAAAGTGCGGATGGGAGCACAACTCGATTTGGTTGAAGTTAGAAAATTAGATGTCTATGTAAGATCAATATGAGTTTCTAACGTGAATCAAACATGTATAGTTATTTCAGGTGCAAAGGGGTAGAGAGTCTCAAGGCCACCCAAGACTCAATGGGAAAGAAACAAAAGCGTGACCTGTTGTGTGTCAGCAGGTAACCCCAGTATGCACTCCCAAGGCATGAAGAGATCCCAAAAGCTTTTGGAAACGTACAATGGGGCAGACCCTATAAGATGGGTCACATCAAATACGTTATCCATTTTAAATGTTTAGATGATTTTCAGTATCTAGTCTGAGACAGATGACAGTTACCAATATACACATTCATATTTCACAGAGGACCTTACACCAATCCAAACAATTCAATATTACAGTTGTTAAGAAGAAAAGCTTCAGATTTAATGAGTTTGTTTCAAAATTTAATTACGATAAATATCATGAAGGAAAAAGTGACTCTCCAAAATAAATGGTAAGTACATCAACACATATACGAAGATTTAAGTCATACAGTAGTAGGTTGTGTTTTATGTGTCACACAACAACTTGTAACAGTGTCAAAATTTCCAATGTAGGTGCTTTCATTAACATCCTAATAAACTCCACTAATGATAGTCTTGTTAGTAGTTGCCAACACGTTTCAGATTCTTCCTAAATCCTTCTTCAGGGCCTTGGAGCCTATTATTCCTTGTTCATGTGATCAAACTTAAGCGCCTGGATGTGTACCTGAAAGGTAACACACAGAGGCTAGGTTCAGAAAAAGGATCAATTGATCATAAAGAATAATAATCAATATGAACCAGGTATAAAAGGTGACTAACCTTCAGTCTTCCTTGTGTAAAGACATAGGGCCTCATTACGAGTCCGGCGGTAACTGAGGCGGTAAAACCGCCTGGTTACCGCCGGACTCGTATTACCATTCCGCCTCCGTGACTCCCGGAAATACCAGGGCATTAAGACCCTGGTGTCCTGGGAATTCCGGAGGCGGAATTCGGTAAGTCCCCATTCCCATTGAGTCCAATAGGACTCAATGGGAATGGGGAAGTGGAAACATCAGCAGCATCTCGTGCTGGTGCTGGTGTTTCCACGTCTGCCTGCAGGCGGGAGGTGTTCAGGGAACATCACCTCCCACCTGCAGGACTCAGGATCGGGCGGTTCGGAATTAACAGTGGCGGCGGGTTTACCGCCACTGTTAATTCCGGACCGCCCAACCTGTAATGAGGCCCATAGTGTCCGTCCACTGTATTCCAATCTCCTACAGTTTGGGGAATGAGTATATTCTCACTACTGTGTATTAACCAGCCGCATTGCTGGAATTCAACTTCTCAATTAATTCCCTGGCGACACTCGCCGTGAATGGTGAAGGTCTTCTGGCGGGTTACTAAACAGGAAAACCACAGTTTTCTGTGGATAAAGAGTGAAATTAATCGTGGTGATGGGTTAGTTCTCATGTGCACCTTCAGCAAAAAGCACTCGAGTCTGAGTACGCCTTACACAGAGGAGGCATATTTTGTACTAACCATGTCATTCGGCTAAGTGTAATATTTTCGTGTCATTATGGTATGTCATAACAGACTAAAACACTATATATGAGCATACTGGCATCTGCACGGTCAGCCCGTGTGTAAAAAGTTAATGAGTGTTCCCTCAAATCTATATGTTAGACCTAATCACACTTGTGATGTGAAGATGTTTGTAGTCTCCGCTGGACTCACCTTAGTGTTACAGTAAAGCGTCCCACGTCAGCCTTCCCTACGGCGCGTCACCATCGGGCAAAGTGTTTATGTGGTTGCTGGGTAGGTTTTGAAGCGCTGGGTAACTGATGGGCATGCGCATTCGAGCACTGTGTGGCCATCTTTGTGTGGGATTGCATATGTTGCCATGGGATATCATTCTGATTCACAGTGCATATTCACCTTCCCCGTGGGAGGGAACATTAAGTATATAAACGTTTGTTCGAATATTAGTGAGGCACTATACCTTGTAAAGAATAAAGTTGAGAACCGTCGAGCTGAAGGCTTGGCGGGCATAGTCTTTGTAGACAGGAGGAGGGGCAGACTGCCAACAAAAATCAGCTGGGTGCCCCATTCCTGTCAGTGTATCCAAGTTATAGGAAGTCGTATATATTGGTGTTATTAATCATCCAAATTGTCATGTATTGTGCGAATGATCACATATCATAGTGCTAACTGATTTAGTTTAGTTTAGTTTCTTTATTTGTACCGCGCACCGAACCCTCGGGTAACTGGGTGCTTCAAGCTTATACAGAGACTAGTACTGAGATGAACAGGGCTAGCTCCTTAGCGCCTTCCTGAATGATCGTAGCTGGGCAGAGATCACCTTGGCATTTGGAAGGTTTGAAACATTTGATAATTTTTTTTACTTCTTTAGCCGAGACTGGCGAGAAGGAAAAAGGTGGGCATTCTGGGATGTTAAGCGGTGGAGTGGCGGTGGGGGAGGTGGAGTTCTTGATCAGATTGCTCTTTTTTTGCTTAATTTTGGATTGGAGTAGAGACATTTTGTCTGCAAGGGCTTTCTGGATGTTTGCACACCAGATTGCGTCTTTAACGCAGGTTTCCGAGGGAGGTGCTGGTGACTCTAGCTCCCTGAGAATGCTAAAGAGCTCTTTAGTTTTGGAGTTGGCGTTGTGGATGCAGTTGTCGTAGGTTTCCTTATTTGTACTGAGGATGGCAGTTTTATATGATGTTGTTCCTGCGGTGAAGAGGGCCTTATTGTTTGGGTTGGGGGGATTTTCTCCAGTGGGTTTCTGCTGCTCTTTTGGCATTCCGCAAGATTTTGGGATCAGGCGTAAACCATTTGTTGGGGTGGGCAGTTGGTTTGGCTTTGGCTAATTTGATGGGGGCGATGCTGTTCACAGCTGCCTCAAGAGTATTGTTGTAAAGATCCACTAGCTTGGTTGTATCTAGGTCCTTAAAGAGGGTTGGGTCGAGGACGTTCTGGATCAGGGATCGTAGGTTTTGAAGCGTTAGGTTACGGTTATTCCTGGTGAGGACTTGTGGGGCAGTGTGACAGGTGGGGATGGTATGGGCGTTCCCCCGGATGATAAAGGAGAGGAGGTGATGGTCCAACCATGCGGTAGGAGCGTTTTGGAAGATGGCTGTAGAGCAGTTGAGGTCAGCCAACCAATCCAGGGTTCTGCCTTTATTGTGGGTTGTGGAGGTGACACGATGGTTAAAGCCGAGTTGGGAAATGGTGTTATCCACGGATGAGGCATTGGTGTCGTTAAGATCAGATAGACCTGGGTTAAAGTCACCAAAAAGTATTATTTGTGAGCTAGGTTTGGTGTTGTTGGTCAGTAGGTCAGAGATGTCTTCCTCGAAGGAGGAGATGTGACCTGGGGAAGGTAAATGAGGTGGATGTGGATGGTTTGAGTTGCTGAAATGGGGAGCTTGACTCAGAGGAGCTCCATAGATGATGGGTTGGCTATGGAGGTGGCTCTGAGGCCGAGGGATGTTTTAGCGATGAGGGCTACTCCGCCTCCTTTGCTATGCTCTCTGTCCTTCCTTATTATTGAGTAGCCATCTGGGATCGCTAATAAAAGGGCTGGGCCAGCTACCTGTTGCAGCCAGATCTCAGTGATTGCCAAGAAGGGAAGGTCATTGCTTAAAATTAGGTCTGCAATGTCTAGGGCATGGGCGATCATGGAGCAGGTATTGATGAGTGCGCCTCTAATGATAGGTTGTTTATCTAAGCTAGGAGTTTCAGGGGTGTTGGGCGTGGAGAGTGGAGGAGGTGTCCTGGTGAGAGGATGCTGTGGTGGGCGAGGCTGGTGGGTTCTCCAATGGGGTTCCTCCATGGCGGGAACCGAGAGCTGAGTCTGGAATTCCTCGCTTCCACTGGGCATGGGGTCCAGGGAGTAGGACGGGCTGCATAGCGGTTGATCCATTCAGAGGGACGAAGGGGGGTGATCGGGGGATGGGGTATTACAGTTGATGCCGGAGGAGGGCTCTGTGAATGTGTAGGGGCAATGTTTCTGAGAAACTGGATGTAGCGGGTGAGAGTTGTCTGGTGGGGGGAATTGTGTTGAGAATAGAGAGGGCAGAAGCCATGATTAGAGTGAGGTAGATCATAGTCCACTGGCTAATTACCGGAATGCAGGACTGAAGTGGGTCAAATGCAGTCAAGAGGGCAGCAGGTCTGAGCTGAACAGATGTAATGGGTTAGGGTGGCACAATAGTCAGGCCAGTATAGATTGATTACTCATTGACAAAGGCTGCTACAAAGGTGTAGGATGCAACGTAGGGTGCAGCGAGTCAAATCAGTGGACTCACTGCTTGTCACTAGGTTGCAGGTGCGATAGGCTGATACATACAGTAGGTAACAGTAGGTAGGCACACTCAAATATGATGCAGTGGGCTAGGTCATAAGGTTGCATGTGCAATAGGCTAATACAATCAGTAGGTAGCAATAGGTAGGCACATACATATTCGATATTACAGATGCGTTAACAATATATCATAGTGTCATGCAGGTAGAGTGTTATATATTCATTGCATAATGGGCCACATTGTGTGTGGGTCTGCAATGTTGTTTTCCTGGGTTCGTGCCCGTCAGAGATATCTATCGAGGCAAGTGGCCCAGGGGGAGATCTTGGCCAAGTTATCTGGCTTCGCGTGGTGAGCTTAGCAGGTAGAGGAGGGTGGGCTAGGAACACACTGGTGATGGAGGTGGAAGGCAGCAGGCCTCCGCTAAATTCTATTATATTAACAGGTCATACGAGGTGGCGCCAGCATTTTGCTTCACACTTGCAAATTTAAGGAGCACAGACAATAGGGTTGTAACGGTATAACGGTATACCGTTAAAGATACCGTGAACCACTTAATTGAACAATAATAACCGTCACATTGTTTATACGGGTATACCGTTTATACCGTTAAGTGTGCTTTTCAATCTGATTTGGAAAGGCTGCAGCAAGCAAGTGCTGCGCAGTCTTGGTCTTGTACTGTTGGATGTGCTGTCTGCGAAGTAGTTTCGGTTGGAGCAGTTTTTAATGCCATTCCATAAACCACACATGCCTGACATAAAATCAATATGTTAGCAATAGGAAGAATAAATACAGTGCCAAGAAGGAAAAGGGTTTACTTTGGGATGGCGTCTTTGGGGTTTATATATTTATAATGGATAACGTTTGCTAACATATGACAATGGGGGATTTCGCTGGTTCCATCATTGAATTTACATAGAATAAGTCACTGGGCCTCATTACGACCCTGGCGGTACGGGGTAAACTGTGCCGTAAAAGGTGCTGGCGCCGTTTACCCCGTACCGACCTCATTACGAGGTCCCCTCGCGGGACCCAGGAAGCAATGCCTGGTCAAACCAGGTGTGCTTACCGGGTCCCGCGAGGGGAAGAGAGAGCAAACAACGGCCAACTCGTAATGGCCCCTGGTTTGCTCCCTCTCCCATTCCCATTTAGCCCTATGGGGGCTGAAATGGGAATGGGGAAGGACCAGGTCCGGGTCCTTGGAGGGAGGAATTACCGGGCCTTCTGAACTCGGAATGGCCCGGTTATTCCTCATTCTGAGGATCCGGACGTGATTTCGGCGGCAGCCATGCCGCCAATAGCGGCATGGCTACCGCCGAACTCGTAATGAGAGCCACACTGCGAAATTCACTCAGCTCTGTGGGTATTCCCTGCTGCCATACCAAAGGGTAACATGTCCGTGATTACTGAACACCTTTTGGCCTGCAAGTAAACTAAAGGCTGTAACGTAAAGAGTGTGTGTGTGCGTGTGTGTGTGTATGCGCACAAACGTATACTACCATCAGCCTCCATTGATCTATCAAGATGGCAACATGTTCATCTTCACCAGTAACCAGTGGGGGAGCTAAAAGCCTAAATGACCACTTAAGAAAAGCTATTCAGTCTGCTTTGCCAGTCGCAGCAGGGCTCCCCCCCCCACCTCTTCACACGTGGGTTTGGTGGAAGCAAGCAGTGGCATTTCAGTGGAAAGTATGTTGAAAAGCCCAATTCTGGCCCTGGGTGCCTGGTTTTGTTTGTGATGATAAATCTGACAATTTATGACCTTTTAGAAAATATTTGTTAAGATTAGTTAACTCCACCTGCTATACCGCGATAACCATGATATACCGTGATACCCCTAACAGACAATGCTCACCTATGATAGCGGAGTACAGAGTCGCACGCCTGCACAGACGGCTGCCGCCTTACGGTGGTGGTGATTGGCTCCTGCGCTGGTCGCTGCTTGAGGTGAACAGCCTCAGTTTCAGGCCGCGTTGCACTGGTCATCTTAGGTTGGGCAGAGGCCCGGCAGCAACGTAGCGAATGGAAAAAGGGAATTGGAACTGCACAATTCGTGTGCATTGGCTGGAAGGGAGTCAGGCACAATTTGTGCATCGGCTGGGATGTGATCAGGGTAATTCTCACCCTGTGTGTCAGTGGTTTCACTGACCTGCAATCCTGGCGCTGGGTGTTGCAAATGATGCGGTCGCTGGAGATGGAGGTGCAGGGGAGGAGGAGGGCTCCTGCCCACTCGACACTGGCGGTGGGTCTACTGAGCACAGGAGACAAAGCAGGGCCTGGTCCTGGGCCTTTGCCGGAGGACGGCTGCCGCCTTACAGTGGTGATGATTGGCTCTTACGCTGGTCGTTGCTTAAGAACTGCGGTAAATAGTCTCAGTTTCAGGCCGCGTTGCTTAGGTTGGGCAGAGGCCTGGCATCAATGTGGCAAATGCAAAAGGGGAATGGGAACTGCACAATTCATGTGCATTGGGGTGTGATCAGGGTAATTCTCACCCTGTGTCTCGGTGGTTTCACTGAGCTGCAATCCTGGCCCTCGGTGTTGCAAATGATGCGGTCGCTGGAGATGGAGGTGCAGGATGGCTCCTGCCCACTCCGACGCTGGCTAACAGTTTCACATTGTGGGTAACACACTTTGTAAAGTCACAATTTCATCGTGCTCACCAATCTAACAATTTCAATCTCTAACATCAGTCATTGCATCAAGACAGCTGTAATACCAAATATCGTTGTCATAAGAATTATCATGTGTTAATAAACACGTAAGACTCATCACATTAAATTCTGGCTGATTAGACAAAACACATGAAATCTGATTTGCAATTCATGCCCCTATGGTGGATAGAACCCAAGAGGTCAATCCACAGGACTTCCCTTTGTAGTAGCCTCCTATGTACGGATGGACGGAACATAAGTCAAATATCCGTACCAAGAACACTAAATCTCCTGTGGCGATGCACTTTATGGAAGTGAGACACACAGTGGCCCAACTTAAGTGCGTGATCTTAGAAAAAGTAGTGTTAGGGAGCGGAGGAGACCTACATAGACCTTAATGATTAATAACGACCATGATTACGTCTAACATATAGATTTGAGGGAACCCTCATTAACTTTTGTAATTCATTGCAACACAATACGTACACATGTGTTATGCAATACTAGAACCTTAGGCTAGTTACAATAACTCCCGATTGAATAGGTTTGGAGGTCTTACCTGAGCAGACTGATATGTTCAACGGGAAAGCAAATGCTGAGCTCAAGAATCTCCCCGACCAATGCGTCAACCTCTCAACCGGTAGGGAAACTCAGCGTGAGAGGTACGCACCAGTCAGGGAAACCCTCTGGGGAAGAAAACCCTGGTCGAGCGCAGGATCCGAAGATTGGAGTGTGGTTTGAGTGTGGTTCGCAGGCTGATGACTCCTATTCGATCATGGCGTTGAGTATCGGAAGACTGCTTCTGGAGAGGGGAGAGATGAGAAGCGAAGAGATGAATAGTAGCAGTACAGGAAGGGAAATGGGTAAAAACAGGCAGGAGACTGATTTCCCTGACCTCTTAACCAGCCGGATTAGAAATACCAGGAGAGAAGCCGAGAATACGGGACACAGAGAGTGGTAACTGGAACACTAGTCTGTAAGAAGAAAGTAAAGGTAAGTAGAATCAGATCCTAAAATACTCGAAGAAGGAAGGGACTTGGACGAGAGTTTTTGTTAATACCCAGAATGCAGTAACTCGAGAACTCTGAGGCAGCGTTTCAGAATGAGACGCTAGATGAATCCGGGGAATATGTATCTGCCAAGAATGCTGGATAGAGGATCTGGAAGGTCAAGAGAAGAGGGGTTAGTAATGGTAGAGGTAGAGGCTTTACGAAGGATTGAGATTGCCTAGTTGCGAACTCACGGAGCATCCGCTAGCACAGTAGCGACGCGAAGAGCTGGAAGTCTCCATGGCCTATGAAGAGTCACGTGAGCGGTACGCCGTACCTCTGGCGAACGTGAGAGGACTGGAACGGCAATAGCGGAACCGTTCGTACTGCGATCCACCATCTTGGAGGTACCATTCCGAACGGAACCGCAGAGCCGGCTTCTAGACCAAAGGGACCAGCGCTTCGTGAGTGTAACAGTATGCCCCCTTCTCCTGGGGGGCGACCCTGGTTTCCCTGGATGCAACCTAAAGAATCGTCGGACCAGACGTGGAGCATGAACTCCAGAGGCCGGCTCCCACGTTCTTTCTGCAGGGGAGTACCCCTTCCAGTCCACCAAGAACTGTAGCCTCCCCCTCCGATAACGGGAATCACAGATACTGGCGACTTCATATTCTGGACCAGTATCGGTAGAGATAGGAGGAGGAGGGGTACAATCCGACCGGTGAAATCGATCCGGTACTGTCAACCGAATCTGGGAGAGGTGAAAAACAGGATGAATCCGGGACCATGACGAGGGCAAATCGAGCTTGACTGCCGCAGAACCCACCATCGATAAGATCCTGAATGGACCGAAGAACCTAGGGGATAACTTGGAAGGGACCAGATGCCGGGGAAGAAAGCGAGAAGCCAACCAAACAGTATCTCCCGGGCTCAAAGGTGGGACGTCTTGGCGATGTTTATCAGCAGTCCGCTTGGCCCTATCTTGAGCCATTCGTAATGAGACTCTAGCCGATTTATGTCCTTCTTGTATTTCGGAAATAAGGCCATCCACTCCTGGACAACTAGAAGGGGATAAAGGGACAGAAGGAACAAAGGAAGGATGGAATCCATAAGTACAATGGAAAGGGCTAGTATGAAGGGCCGAATGAAGGGCATTGTTATATGCAAATTCGGCTAAAGGCAACAAGTCCAACCAATTGTCTTGGGCGGCTGATGTGAAACACCGTAGATAGGCCTCCAAGGTTTGGTTAAGGCGTTCCGTCTGTCCGTTCGTCTGTGGGTGATATCCCGAGCTGAGAGCCCGCTTGATTTCTAAGACTTGGCAAACCTTTTCCCAAAACTTGGAGGTGTATTGAGGGCCCCTATCGGAGACCACTGTGTCCGGTAGGCCATGTCTGGAGAAAATTTCAGAAAGGAAAATCTTAGACATTTCCCCAGCCCCAGGCAGCTTGTTCATGGGAGTGAAATGTGCCAATTTCGTAAGATAATCAATGGTGACCATTATGGCGGTCTTGTTGCGTGAGGGAGGAAGATCTACTATAAAGTCGGTAGAGATCACTTGCCAAGGTTTCTCTGGAATCGGCATCCGGGTGAGCAGCCCCAAAGGCGGAGTTCTGGGATTCTTGGATTGGGAACAAACGATGCAGGCTGCTACATAGTCCTGTACATCCTTGCGGACTTCCGGCCACCAAAAATATCTTAGCACTAGGTTCAAAGTGCCTTGAACGCCTCGATGCCCAGCGGCCCGAGAGTCGTGACACATTCGTAATACTTCATGCTGCAACTCTGAAGTAGGGATGAAGACTTGCGATTTGTGAAAGAAAAAGGAATCGTCCTGGGAAAGATGGTAAGTACTGGCTGTCTTCTTGCAGGCGTCAAGGTTAGAAACCGATGCAGTCCTCAATTCGCTTAAGAAGTCGGTGATGACAGCGATGAATTTTGCTTTGGGGAACAATTGTTCAGAGCTGAATTGGGAGACAGGAACGTCCTTACGAGAGAGAGCATCCGCCCTCTGGTTTTGTTTTCCTGGAAGAATAGTGAATTCGATCCGGAATGGAAGGAAGAAATACGCCCAACGTGCTTGTCGGCTGTTGGTTGTATGTGCATTCTGTAGGACCCTGAGATTTTGATGATCTGTTCGTACCACTACAGGAAAGGGTTAACCTAGTAACAAGTGTCTCCACTCTTCAAACGCCCTTTTTATAGCCAACAATTCTTTTTCGAGCACAGAGTAGTTCTGTTCCGAAGCATTGAAGGTTTTAGAAAGATATGCAACAGGTCTTTCATCTCTTTGGTCGGTTTGTTGGAGTAAGACCGCGCCCAGAGCATGATGAGATGCATCAGTTTCCACAAAAAACTGTTTATTCTGGTCGGGGGTAATCAAACAGGATGCAGAAGTGAACAAGGATTTAAGTGTTTGAAATGCAGAATCGGTGGATTTATCCCAAACAAACGGAATTCCCTTCTTTAACAGTCGAGTCAGGGGCAGAATAATATCCGAAAAGTTAGGGATGAATTTCCTATAGAAATTAGCAAAACCTAAAAACCGTTGGATCTCCTTAACGTTAGAAGGTATGGGCCAATCAACCACAGCGGAGATCTTTTTTGGATCCATGGAAATGCCTTGGGCTGACATCACAAACCCGAGATAGGTTACCTGTCTTTGGTGAAATTCACATTTAGATGCTTTACAGTACAGCTGATTTGACTGCAGTCGTTTGAGTACAGTTTCTACATGTATCAGGTGTTCTTCTTGAGAGTAGGAGTATACTAAGATGTCGTCTAAGTAGATGATTACAAAATGGAATAGAATATCTGCGAACAGATGGTCCATGAAACGCTGGAACACAGCAGGTGCGTTCACCAATCCAAAAGGCATGACGTGATACTCAAAATGCCCAAATGGGGTTCGAAATGCTGTCTTCCATTCGTCTCCAGGGGCAATCCGGATGAGATGGTATGCTCCGCGAAGGTCCAGTTTAGTATAAAAGGAAGCTCCTCGGACTGCCTCCAAGATGTCAGGGATTAAAGGCATAGGATATTTATCTGCCACTGTGATTTTGTTAAGACCCCTGTAGTCAATACAAGGTCGAAGTTCATTAGTCTCCTTCTTTGGAATGAAGAAGAGAGAGGCTCCGGCCGGGGAAACCGACTCAGTAATGAGCCCGTTCCTTAAATTGGTTTGGAGATATTCTTTGAGGACTACCTTTTCTTGTTGGGAAAGGACATACATCCTCCCAAACGGGATAGGTTTGTCCGGAAGAAGTTCAATGTGACAGTCATCTCTTCTATGAGGCGGTAGAGTAGGGAACTGGGGATTGGAAAAGACAGACTGATACTTAGAATAGCATTCCGGAACAATCTCCAAGTTGTTTATTGAGGATACTGGTGAAGGGATCGAGTTTTCAGTCGGGATGTAGATGCCAACTGATTCCTTGGCTAAACAATGGCTGACACAGTATTCCGAGCCGAGGAAAAGAGTACCTGCTGTCCAATTTATAAAGGGGTTATGTCTCCTTAACCAGGGGAGACCCAATATAATGGGGAAATGGGCTGCCTTGATTAAATCGAAAGATAAGGTCTCTTTATGAGAGGCAATTTGACAGACAACAGGTTCTGTCTGTTCTCGGATAGGACCAGAACTTAGTGGATGTCCGTCCACTCCTTGAATAGGAGTGACCATCGCTTTGGGTATACAGTTAATTCCATGTTTATTGGCCCATTGGTCATCAATGAAATTCCCTGCAGCACCGCAATCTATCAGAGCAGGTATGTTCTGTACCATCTGAGTGTGAAAAACAAGAGTAACAGAAATAATAACCATGTTTTGAGTGGTTGCTACTGAGTCCAGATTTACAGGGATTCTCTTCGGGGAATCAGAATCTTGCGCCCCTACCGTTGTTCCCCCTGCGGTAGGGCTTTGAAGTTTCCCGACCCCTTGGCTGGAGTGCGTCGGGGGGGAACTAAAGGACAATCTCGTAACTTATGAGACGAAGCTCCGCAATACATGCATAGTCCCATACTCTTCCTTCTCTCTTTCTCACCTATCGATAGGGGCCCTCTCACTGTTCCTATTTGCATAGGCTCGTCTGAAGTGATAGCTTTATTTGTTACGGGGGGATAATCGAGTTGAGATCGTATGCCTCTAGTTTTCTTCTTTTCAAAAGAACGTTCATGTAAGCGGTAATCGATTTGCATGATGAGTGTGATCATATCCGCTAGATTTGCCGGACGCGGAACCTTAACTACCTCATCCTTTAATTCGTCTGAAAGTCCTCGTCGGAATAAGGTGAGCAACCCATCGTCTGGCCATCCTGACTCAGAGGAAAGCTGTTTGAAGAGAGTGATATAGGTAAGTAGGTCTTTGTTACCTTGTCTAAGATCTAACAGTCTTTCTTGCGTGGATACCGAGATCTCTTGTCTACTAAACATTGCTTTCAAACTGTTGGTGAAAGCAGAATAAGAGTCCAAGATCACATTATTAGAGGTCACTAAAGGTGTAGCCCAGGCCAAAGCAGGTCCGGCCAAATGAGAAATCACAAAGCCAATCTTATCTTTGTCTGTTGGAAAGAAGCGGGACTTGAAGGTAAATTGCACAGTGCAGCTATCAAGAAACTCCTTGAGTTTGTGTGGGTCTCCGTCAAACTTGCCTGTATTCAAACATACTGGAGGAGAGTCTGAGAAGGCACGAGTAACCTGTTGTCGTAATTGGGCATTATCCTGTTTAAGAGCTTGTATCTCTAGGGACATTGATTGCATGGCGGCAATTAGTTGTTGCATTTGCTGTTCCATTGAATCACAGTCTGCCGTAGCCTTATTTTATATTTTTATTTTGGGCGTCGCTAACTGTTATGCAATACTAGAACCTTAGGCTAGTTACAATAACTCCCGATTGAATAGGTTTGGAGGTCTTACCTGAGCAGACTGATATGTTCAACGGGAAAGCAAATGCTGAGCTCAAGAATCTCCCCGACCAATGCGTCAACCTCTCAACCGGTAGGGAAACTCAGCGTGAGAGGTACGCACCAGTCAGGGAAACCCTCTGGGGAAGAAAACCCTGGTCGAGCGCAGGATCCGAAGATTGGAGTGTGGTTTGAGTGTGGTTCGCAGGCTGATGACTCCTATTCGATCATGGCGTTGAGTATCGGAAGACTGCTTCTGGAGAGGGGAGAGATGAGAAGCGAAGAGATGAATAGTAGCAGTACAGGAAGGGAAATGGGTAAAAACAGGCAGGAGACTGATTTCCCTGACCTCTTAACCAGCCGGATTAGAAATACCAGGAGAGAAGCCGAGAATACGGGACACAGAGAGTGGTAACTGGAACACTAGTCTGTAAGAAGAAAGTAAAGGTAAGTAGAATCAGATCCTAAAATACTCGAAGAAGGAAGGGACTTGGACGAGAGTTTTTGTTAATACCCAGAATGCAGTAACTCGAGAACTCTGAGGCAGCGTTTCAGAATGAGACGCTAGATGAATCCGGGGAATATGTATCTGCCAAGAATGCTGGATAGAGGATCTGGAAGGTCAAGAGAAGAGGGGTTAGTAATGGTAGAGGTAGAGGCTTTACGAAGGATTGAGATTGCCTAGTTGCGAACTCACGGAGCATCCGCTAGCACAGTAGCGACGCGAAGAGCTGGAAGTCTCCATGGCCTATGAAGAGTCACGTGAGCGGTACGCCGTACCTCTGGCGAACGTGAGAGGACTGGAACGGCAATAGCGGAACCGTTCGTACTGCGATCCACCATCTTGGAGGTACCATTCCGAACGGAACCGCAGAGCCGGCTTCTAGACCAAAGGGACCAGCGCTTCGTGAGTGTAACAACATGGGCTGACCGTGCAGATGCCAGTATGCTCATATGTAGTGTTGTAGTCTGTTATGAAATAACATAATGACACGAAAATATTACGCACAGCCAAATGGCATGGTTAATACGAAATATGCCTCCACTGTGCAAGGCGTACTCAGACTTGAGCGCTTTTTGCTGAAGGTCTACATGGGAACTAATCCATCACCATGATTAATTTCACTCTTTATCCAAAGAAAACTGTGGTTTTCCTGTTTAGTAAAAGAAGGCCTTCATCATTCACGGCAAGCGTCGCATAGGGAGTTAATTGAGAAGTTGAATTCCAGCAATGCGGCTGGTTAATACACAGTAGCGAGAATACACTCATTCCCCAAACTGTAGGAGATTGGAATACAGTGGACGGACACTGTGTGTTTACATAAGGAAGACTGAAGGTTAGTCACCTTTTATACCTAGTACAGATTAGTAATTATTCTTTATGATCAATTGATACTTTTCTGAACCTAGCCTCTGTGTGTTACCTTTCAGGTACACATCCAGGCGCTTAAGTTTGATCACATGAACAAGGAATAATAGGCTCCAAAGCCCCTGAAGAAGGATTTAGGAAGAATCCGAAATGCGTTGGCAACTACTAACAAGACTATCATTAGTGGAGTTTATTAGGATGTTAATGATTGCATCTACATTGGAAATTTTTGAAGTTTGAAACTCTTACAAGTTGTTGTGTGACACATATAACAGAAACTATTACTTTATGACTTAAATCTTCTGTATATGTGTTGATGTTCTTACCATTGATTTTGGAGAGTCACTTTTTCCTTCATGATATTTATCGTAATTATATTTTGAAACAAACTCATTGAATCTGAAGCTTTTCTCTTAACAAAAGTAATATTGAATTGTTTGGATTGGTGTAAGGTCCTCTGCGAAATATGAATGTATATATTGGTAACTGTCATCTGTCTCAGACCAGATACTGAAAATCATCTAAACATTTAAACTAGATAACGTACTTGAGGCGACCCAGTTTATAGGGTTTGCCCCATTGTACGTTTCCAAAAACTTTTGGGATCTCTTTATCCCTTGGGAGTGCATACTGGGGTTACCTGCTGAGACACAACAAACCTTTTAGTGCATCCACATAAATGGCATATGCCGTAAATGAACTACATCAAAGGAGGCTAAGACCCAAAGGGCCTGATTTACAAAAGCCTTTCACAAGGGAGCAATCACATTGAAAAACACTTTGTAAATTAGGCCCAGTGACTACTCACCTAAGTGACCCCCTTAGGTTTCAACTGTAAACATCAGTGCAGGTTCCCTTCCAACATGACCGTGTCACGCCCACTTTAAAGGGATGGTCTAGTAAAAAATGTTATTTAAAAAATAGATAGGTCACATAATAAAAAATATACTAGCATCCTCCGTTTTAAAACTTCCTATGTAAAATTTTGAGCTATTCAAGCTCAAAATTCGAAAAAGCAAGCACAGGGGCGCCGCCATTTTGTGAAATGGAAGCCCTCCTGTGCTGGCTTTTGCTTTTGCGGCACTAATGAAGGAAAAGCCAGCCAGCTGTAGTAAACAAAGTCTACCGCTGGGTGGCTTTCCCTTCATTAGTGCCGGGACTCGGAGGACGCGGACCGGAGACCAGAGCAGGAAAGCTGCAGCTGAATCTCGGTAAGTGCTGTACAAAAAATAAGCACTAGCTGCGTTTTTTTTTCTAAGTTTTCTGGGCTGGAGGAGCCCGGAAAACTTAGAAATAAAACCGCAGCTTTAAAAACGTTGTATTTATGTTTGCGGTCGCTTTTGAAGCGACCGCAAGCATAAATAAAACGTTATTGTGTTATTGTGTTATTGTGTTGGAAAACGCTGCGGTTTTTAAACCAACACAACTGCGCTGTGTCTGCCTGAATCTGCTTTACCATTTGGGGCTCTCGGGCTCCCGGGGAGCCCGAGAGCCCCAAATGGAAAAGCAGATTCAGGCAGACACAAACGCGGCATTGCGGAAAACAACCGCGTTTGTGTCTGCCTGAATCTGCTTTTCCATGCTCCTCCAGCCCGGAAAACTTAGAAAAAAAAAGGCAGCTGGTGCTTATTTTTTGTATAGCACTTACCGAGATTCAGCTGCAGCTTTCCTGCTCTGGTCTCCGGTCCGCGTCCTCCGAGTCCCGGCACTAATGAAGGGAAAGCCACCCAGCGGTAGACTTTGTTTACTACAGCTGGCTGGCTTTTCCTTCATTAGTGCCGCAAAAGCAAAAGCCAGCACAGGAGGGCCTCCATTTCACAAAATGGCGGCGCCCCTGTGCTTGCTTTTTCGAATTTTGAGCTTGAATAGCTCAAAATTTTACATAGGAAGTTTTAAAACGGAGGATGCTAGTATATTTTTTTTATGTGACCTATCTATTTTTTAAATAACATTTTTTACTAGACCATCCCTTTAACACTCACTGCCTCGCATGGCATTGTTACACTATCATGCCGATAAGGTGATATGGTGAAAGTATGAGCAGGCCCAGAACGGTTCGACAGCGGAGGCAGGGCATTCATTCACCCCAGAAAGGCGCAGCTATCCGATCCGTGTTCCAATAGCTTTACTTCGCATTTAGTAAGCAAAAAACGCATTGCAAATACTCAGCGAGAGCCCAGCTGCAGCCCAGGCTTTGATGAATAGGGCCCGGCCCTTCATGGAACCAAAGCTTACTTATAAACTCATTCAAAGCAGACATGTGCCTTACTTCATTACTCACAATCAAAAGGTTCATGATTAAAACACCTCTATTTTTAATATAAAACAAAATGCATAAAGTAATAAAGGGGACTGCGCGGGCTGAGCTCCATCACGAGCAGTGACTTTCCAGCTGCATGGCGGAATCCAGGGTCGGAAAATGTTCATCTTACCTCCAGACTGGGTGATGAGAACTTAAGTTATACATATCACAGCGTGAGTCTCCACTGGCTGGGCAGGCATGGGCTACTGGAGGAGGAGGAAGGAACCTGAACTTGTCTTCTTCTCGAGTTGTGTGGGTCTGTGGGACCTATTGCTTTGCTCTGGGCAGGCTGGAAGGAGAAGGATGACCTCCATGCGCAGGGCAATCATCCACACTATAGGACCTTTACACAAGCCCCTCCAATGTAGCACAGAGGTGGAAGCCCCACGCAGGTAGCAAAGGTGTGCTTCCAGCTGACACCACCCCAGTCTCGAAGAGGCATAGAGTAGGTGTGGGGTTAGGGTGTGGGGGTCAATGACCAGTTTTCACATTAAAATGCATGGGCGCAGCCTACTATCGCCCCCCTGGGAGTTATGTTTTGAACTGTTTTAAGGTAATATCTGGCACCCGACCAGCTGAACTGTGCATGTGTGGAGTGGGCTGCTCAGAAAAGCAATGATCAACCCCATATATTCACAGTTCAAAAGCTGCGTGTCAATGAGTGAAACTCTGCTCCATCTCATTCAAACACATCCGCAGGCTGGGCTTTCAAGGAAGGCACCACCCAGGCACCCTAAAACACGAGCCGCCACTACAAGTTTCTGTACTCAACATATGAAACACAATATTTTGACACGTTTTACTATAAAGCACTTTGAGGCCTTCAAAGTTCAGCTATAGAAAGCCTTCAACAAAATAAACGGACAAATGAGCAGGGCTCAAGTTGAGGGTACACACGGGTGGCCTTAGTCCACCCATCTTTTCAGAGGGTGGATTTAGTCCCCCCCTTGCTAAAATGAGAAACATTGAATGTCCTCTTTGAATTTATGAATTAAAGCCGACTTCGGGATCGAACCACAGTCGTCATGTTTGCAGGCCGGATACTTCACCACTGCACTAACCTGATGAAAAATAACAGACAACTAAAGGAGAAATGCCCCATTTCGGTACTGCAAGTTCCAGGGAAAACATTTGTATTGGTTCTTGAAGTTTAAAACATGCACACCTTTTAACATTTTCAAAAACACTATTAGAAACAAGTATCCTCTCTTGGTTTTGTTTGTTGTGTTGATTTTATGAAAGGCAAATGCCATTTGTCCTGTGAAATTTGGGTGGTTATGTTAAAACAAATGTAATGAAATGTGCATATTTCACCTTGATATGCTAACTTCTGGCGCGTGACATCCCATTGCGTTTGTTGATGAGAACCCTACTTTTATTTTTATGACTTGGACCTGTGCATGTTAGAACATGCCAAGTAGGGAAGTATACCACTTTCAGCAACACAACAGCTCATCACTGACCATGGACAGCAACAGCAGTTAACAGCAAAGACAGCAACACCCTCAGCAGCACAGAACTCCAAACTACGAGACAGCTCACCAGCAGTACAGCACCTGCTAAGACCAAAGAAAGCACCTCCAGCAGCACAGGTCCCGAACCAACATAAACAGACACTCTAGCAGACAAGTCCCCTAACACCAGAGAAGGTGGCTCTGGAAGTACAGGTCCCCTAACAGCATAGGCAGCAATGGCTGTACAAGAAGCACAGATACCCAAAAACCATAGATATTTACTACAAGCACAAGTCCCCCAAAAAGCTAGACAGCCACTGCAGCAACACAAACCCTTCCAGCACCATAGACAGCAACCCAGCAATGCAGTGACCCCTAAAACGATGGATCGGCCTGTTAGCACAAACCTACCATAATCAAAGCAATAGACAGCCTTCACACCAACACTGCACCATTCACCAAAATAGATAAGCCCTCCCAGCAGCACATCACCCACTAAAACCATAGACCGCATTGCCAGCAAAACAGGTCCCCTAATCACATGGACAGCCACTAGAGGAGCACAGCAGAACTGGTCACTTAGCACTGCAGAAGCACAGTACCCTAGACACCTCAGAAAGCTTAAGCTTCACTCTCATATTCTGCAAGATGACACTCTGAACCAGTAAGTGGATTTTGTACCAGCTGTTAACAGGTAAATATCTACATTTCAGTATCTATTGATGGATTAAGGCAGTGTATCATTTGACAGTATTACCTCATTTCTGTTTGGTTTAAGAGAAAGTGACTCCAACGGGCCAAGATTTGCAACCACTGGAGCAACTGCCATTCCTGCCTGCAGTGGAAATAAAAGGACAAGAGAAAGAAAGACCTTGAGTGAATAATAAAAATATCACAGAGCTGAACCACATTCCGATGGGCCCTGCCTCTTTTGGGATGGGAGGGGAATTTATGTTCAATCAATCCTGGGCTATTCATACCCATATACCATATTCATATACCCCTCCCCCCTCTCTTTGGGCACTCACTGATCTACCTATGGAAACAGTGCCTACTTGAAGGGACCACTATGCCACTAATGGGCTCAGCCCTTCCATGGAGTGGGTCCTAGCACCTGAGGTGAGAGGAACCCAGTGTGACTGTATATTAAAAACTGGTCTTAACAGCACTGTGCAGCGTTATATGCATCTGATGCAATCTTTAGGGCCTAAGAACAACTGTATGAGCCACATACAAAACATACAGGTTTTCAATTTCTGTCTCACTACCATCAAGGAGAAATCCTGCCAAATTGCCTGAGAGAGAAACTTAAATATCAGCAACTTAAAAGTTAAATGTTCCCTCCCTTTCCAATTATCATTTGGTCAAGTACTTGTTTTACCATTTCTCCATAAGTACAAACATGTATTAAAATAAAACATTTCTGGAGGGCGTGGTCAAGCAGCAACGGAGATGGCAGCATTGACGCGGAGCTCCAAGAGCAGTGAGATTATATTTACAGCATGAACATTTAACATTGAATGTGTTAACTCCTACACATTACCTTTTAGTGTTGTCAACAGCAGGGTATAATTTTTAAAGCATTTCCGCGGCTTCAACCGCAACACGCACTCTTATTGTGGTGCCGGTGACTTTGATGTGAGACGGTATAGTGCCCGCACCTTCTCGGACGTCCTCCAACTCGGTCTCTCCCTGATATCTGCTGCTGTGTGTGCCAGGAGGCTTGGAGGAGGAGGCTTTGCCGACACCTGGCTCGACTTCGGAGTGTCCTTCATGACGGTGACAGTTGCGCTTTACCTCGGAGGTGGGTCCTTCATTAAATGCGATGCATTTTTGCAATTTTTGCCAGTGCAGTCCCTTAATTTCACTTCAGCAGCCACACAGTGATAAAAGCAATGATTCCTGCCATTGCTGCGGCTTGTTCAAGCTGGCTAACCGCTTGTGTCCTCCGTCGGAGCCTTCTCCTTTCTTCCTCACAAGCAGGAGCTTTCCTCACGTCATCCAGCCCGTCAATCACTTTACCTCCTGCCTGCAACTGCACAGTGAGGCCTACTCTCTAATGGCACCAGGTGGCTGAATTGTATAGTACATCTCATATTTTATTTTAATTTCTTTCTGATTTCCTTCAACTTCAAGCACACAACAGCTATCTTTTACGTCTGAACATGGCTAATACTACCAAAACTGCACCCATATCAGATAATTCACCATTTAATTCCTGCATGAAATGTCTTTTAGAGAAACTCAGCAACATTTGTTCCTCCATTTCTACTCTTGACTCCCACTCCTCCAGCATACAAGAAGAACTTAAAGGCTTCAAAAATGTAATTAAAATATTCTCTGGCAGACTAAATGAAGCAGACGAAAGGGTTGCTATTGTGGAGGATAGGGTGGAAGGTCTTCAGAGCATGCATCTAAGACTTGCATAACTGGAAGATGAATTCACGGAATTAGAAGATAGAAATCATAGAGACAACCTACACCTTTATGAGATCCCTGAAAAAATGGAAGGAGACGACCCCATCAATTTCCTTTCCAAATGGATCCCATCCACCTTAGGTATCACCTTTTCACCCCCGTTCGTACTGCAAGGTGCTCACCGGAAAAGGCCTTGCTTCTCTAACAGCAGCACCACGCCAAGACCCTTAATTGCTTGCTTTTTAAGACATCAACAAGCATGCCAATCTCTACTAGCTGCCAGAAAGAATTCCCCCATCCTTTTTCAGGGCAACAGAATCTTTATCTCTCCAGACTTCTCCAAGATAACTCAATCCACGAGGAAAAGATGCCTTGATATGAGACGTCCCTTGACATCAGATATGGACTACTGGATCCTGAAAAGATGATAATTACCATTCTGTATGGACCTACCAAAGAATTCACAGAACCAAATGATCTCTTCAATTTGCTGTAATCTCTTCAAGCTATGTCGATGGATACAACCTCCCTGGACTCCTCGTTTAGCACATCCAAGCCAGACCTACAACTTCAACTATCCCCCATGATACTCTTTCTTACTTCCATTGAAACTAACCTCACCTCATCTCTTTTACCATTACTTATGTTTATATCAACACTAATATTGAACTTAGTGTTTTTTCCTTTCTTGTCGTGACCCCACCCTTCTGTTTCTCCCCATGTACACCGGTGATGCCACAACATGTAGTGAGTATTGCGCCAATGGTTTATTACATCTCTTAAAATCACATTTATTGTATTACGTTAATGTATTAACTTTCACTGCACTCTTTGTTTTAGTGATCATCAACCTTGTTATTGCATATGTCTATTAAGATTGTTACTTGGAATGTCAAAGGATTGAATCATCCTATTAAACGCAACAAGATAATCACTTAACTTGCCAAAATTAAAGCTGATATTGCTTGTCTCCAAGAGACTTATCTGAGCTCTGATAGCGAAAACCTCAAAATAAGAGCCTCTTGGGTCAGCCATATCTTCTCCAATGCTTTAGACAAAAATGTGTCTCTGTATTGATCAATAAGCATCTACACTTCACATTAGTCAATGAAGATAAAGACCCTGAAGGCCGGTGAATCATTATAGAAGCGATCATCAACAACTTGCCAATAACTATAATCAATGTCTATTTTCCCAACGCCCCAACCCCCTTTTCTGGTCTAATTTTAATCTAAAGCTTGCTCAGAAGAGTCCAGATAGACTTATTTTATGTGGAGATGTGAACCAGGTTTTTGACTTTACCCTTGGCCGCAAATCTACATCAAATCTTGTCGATTCCAAATTCTGCAGCAGTTTCCTAAGCTTGCTACAAAACCTCAATTAAAATTGACTCTTGGTGCTTCTGTTACCCAGATACAAAAGATTATACGTTCTACTCCCCTGCCCACCAATCCTTCTCTAGACTAGATAACATTTTTGCTAACTCTTCACTAACCCCCACTATTATTAATTCTGAAATCGGTCACATAACCATTTCTGGTCATGCACCTGTCTCTACTACCCTATAATGGATACCTATACCTAAACTCTCACCAAGATGTAGATTTAACTCATTTCTCCTTGAAGACAAATCCTTCATCAACAAAACCAACTCTTTTATCGAAGAGTTCTTTCTCAACAACCGTCCAGAACACACCTTCATGCATAATAACTGGGACGCTTTCAAAGCCACCCTACGTGAGTTTATGATTCAGTTCTCTGCCATTAGAAAACGACAATCAGAATTCACTCATAACACACTAACAATCTCAATTAAAGAACTTGAAAGGTCGTACTATGCTAACCCTGATCTCAATATTGCAAAAGGTCTCAAGAATTTAACAAACTATGCACCAATAGAGGGTTCCATGTAATAATGTCGCCACAAAAATCTCGCCATGCAAAAATATCGCCGCAAAATGGCAGTTTTTTGTGGCAAAATTATTGCATGGAACATGCGAGGGACACCCCGGCAACCCCCAAACCTTTTTTTTGTTTTACATTTTTTTTTTTGCCCCGTCCCCATATATATGGTCACCCAAATAATATCGCCACAACATTTTCCCGGCGATATTATTTACGGCGACCATATATATGGTGATATTATTACCTGATACCCAATAGAGCTGCTAATTCGATACTTAGATCTAGATCTAAACTATACAATGAATCTAACAAAGCTGGGAAAATGTTAGCATCCTATCTAAAAAAGTAAAAAGAAAAATCGCTCATTACCCATATCATCTCTCCCGATGGTAATAGATTAACCAATCAAAATGATATAAATGATGCCTTTCTTGACTTTTACTCCAACCTATATTCCTCTGATACCTCTATTAGGATTTCTTAAATCCATTTCTTTGGAAAAAATAAAAGATAATCCTTACATCCAGTCAACCTTTCCCCCCTTTAACACACCTTTATCCCTAACAGAAATTAAACAAGCCATATTAGATCTCTACCCAATAAAGTCCCAGGTCCTGACGGTTTCACCGTAGACTTCTATAAGGCATTTATTGATTCCATTGCACCAAAACATTTACAATTATATTTGTACTTTGTTGAAAGTGGCCAAAGCCCCGGTTCCTTTGGTGAGGCACTTCTCATACCTTTCCCCAAAGTACATAAAGATCCCTCATTAATTAAAAACTACAGACCCATCTGTATTATCAACTCTGACTCTAAGATATTTGCCAAAATTCTGGCAAAACGCTTATAAAAATATCTTCCTAAGATTATACACTCGGACCAATCTGGTTTTATCAAAGATCGCCACGCTTCATCTAATAATAGACTCTTATTTAATACGCTTTCTCACTCCCAAAATTCTGACAAACCCCTGGTCCTCCTGGCACTTGACGCAGAGAAAGCCTTTGAATGTGTATCTTGGACCTTTATGTTCTAATCCTTAAAATGGCACGGCTTCTCTCCTTACTTTATCAATTTGGTCAGAGTCTTATACTCATCTCCTACCACTCGATTTCTTATTAACATTTATCTCTCCTCTTTCCAAATAAAAAGAGGCACCCATCAAGGTTGCCCCCTCTCTCCCTTGTTATTTAACTTTGCACTAGAATCCCTTCTACAAAGCATCAGAATAAATACCAACATCAAAGGTATCTTCATTAATAAAATAGAAATAAAATGATCTGCTTATGCGGATGACATTCTAATTTATCTTTCAAATCCTGCCTCCTCCATCCAACATTTAATATCTACCATAAATAATTTCTCTATTGTCTTTGGTTACAAATTAAATTTTGATAAATCTGAGGTTATGCCTCTCACTAATGCATGTAATCCAAACAATACCCCATTATCTGGTATGTCATGGCAACCCCCCACATATTAAATATTTAGGACTTCATATTGCTAAAGATATTCACACCACTATCAACCTCATAGTCGAAAAAGTAACAAAAATGATCTGAGGGTGGTCACCTCTCTTCTTATCTTGGTGGGGGCGTCTTGATACCATAAAAACGATGATTAGCCCCATTATCGTCTACTCTTTATCTATGATCCCCATAGCAATTCAACTAAATGTTACAAAAAACTTGACTCCCTACTTCTTAAATTCTTATGGAACCATAAAACACAGTGTATTGCCATCAACAAACCAAGACTTCCTAAACTTTTAGGTGGAGTTAAATTTCCTAACTTTCAGTTGTACCATAAACCCTTCGCCCTAAGCAATTAACTATTTTTAAATACTATGAAACCCACCTCCAAAGCGCTCCTTTATGGGTCAGTATAGAAGACAGCATTATTTCATCGCTCTCCCTCTCCCGCTTCTTAATTGCACCCTCTTGCCCTAATATTACTTATTTTCCTCCACTGCACTTTTTAAAATCCATTTGGAATAAGCTCCCTACCAATTCTTATTTTGAAGCCAGCATAGGTGACATCGTCCTCTGGTTCAATAAACACAATTCCACCAAATCTAACCCCACTACTATTTATAGCTGGTACTCATCAGGCATCACATTTATCAAACAACTACTCCATAATTCTGTAGAAATCCCCTTTGCACAGATTTGTTCACAATACAATATCCCTGAATCGGATCTCCCCTTTCACAAATTCCTCCTCAAATCAATATCTAAATATTTGCCCATCCTTGACCCAAAAATCCCATACCCCACTTCTGACTTTTTTAACCAACAATCCGTCCATTAGTTCAACCAAATTAAATGTGTTCCTAAATGATCCCCCTTCACCCAATCTATTAAAATCTAGTGTAAACAGGCAATGGGAGATTGACCAGAACTTTCAACCTACCTCAGATTTGTGGGCGCAAATTTTGAAAATGTGCCATTCTATGTCTGTAGCTGGCAATCTTACCCAAACCCATTTATTAATTTTCCACTGCGCTTTCCTTACACCCCTACGAATTGCCAAAGTTGTGTATAACTCACCCAACAATTGATGGTCTTGTCATGAACCAAACACAGATTTTCCTCATTTAATTTTTAATTGTAAATATGTGTATGCTTTTTGGACAAGGATCTAGTCACGTCTGAAAATGATCTTTCATTTCACAGAACCTTTGTCGCTCTCAAATCTTATGATTGGTTCCATTTTTAATCCGATTATACAACAAATTGAATCTCCTGCATTATTTAATTTGTTTGTCAGTATTGCTTTCCATAACATTACTTATAACTGGAAGAATACATCTAATTTACCTTATAATAGCTGGTGGAATTTTATCTGCTCTACTCATCGGATTGAAAAATTACATGCATCTTCTCTCGACTGTTTTTACACAAATTTAACAAATAATTGAATGTGTTTGTTCATTACCTTAACAATCCTGACTAAGTATAATAAATTCTCAGTCACTGATGTCCTTTACCTTTCCTTCCCTATTGTCTTCAGTCTTATATTTTCGTTTTTGTCTCCCCTGTTTGTCTCAATATCTATTCAGTCAAATAATCGTATCAACTTTATTTTGTTTAACTTGTTTTATCAATCGTTATGGATATAATACTCAGAGAGAGTATAATTGTTAAAATATGTTTACCATATACTTGTATTAACTCATTTTTCTTAGTGTGACTTATCTGCAAATGTCTGAGTCTGAAAAAGTGAATAATTTCAGTGTACGCTTTTCAAAAAAGCGCAAATTGTTGAGTCTTGCTCCATTTTCAAAATAATAAAAATGATCAGCATATAACAATTTATGTCTTACTTACATTCATGCCATAACTTTCCATTATGCACTAGACTATCAAAGGCTGGTGTCACTTCCTCATACATTTATTTTTTCTATTGTCACTCCTGGCAGGTAAGTACAAAAGCAAATAAGGTCACCCTGCACATCTTTTGCTGCACAAGGCTTCACAATTTCCAGAATTGGCCTTGCCAACATGGCCATCATGGCTCCCAAAATCTGTACAGCAATATTTCTTAATAAGGAAAACATCTGTCAAACGCAAAGAAAGGGCATGGGTTGCATAATGTGACAGGTAGCCATGCCCACTTTTAGTATGACCTTCACCAAAGGTCATACCAAAATGGTGTACATTCTTTGATGTTACACCTGCACGTTGTACACCCGCACTCCTCTCTCTCCTTCTCTCAACAATTTCCCACACCTGTCGCTACCACCTCTTGAATATTCGCAAAACCGTCCTTCTCTCACTTTCCACGCTACTAAACTTCTAATCTCCTCCCTCATCTTCTCCCGCCTCTTCTACTGCTCCTCCCTACTCTTTGGACTTCCTACTTCTCATCTTGCCCCTCTTAAATCCATCTACCACTCTGCTGTTCGTACCCTCTGTCTACTTACCACCCGTGACTCCATCTCTACCTCTCTCTCTTTCCTTGGCTGGCTTCCTTTTCACTCACAACTTAAATCTCAATTTCTCTGCCTTGTTTTCAAATCTCTCCATAGTCTCACTCCCCCTTATCTCTCCTCCCTTCTCTTCTTCTACTCTCCCTCCCGTTCCCTTCGGTCAGCTGACCATTTCCTTCTCACTGTACCTCCCTCCCCTTGTGCCTCCTCCCGTTTCCGCTCCATCCAACTCCTAGCACCTGTACACTGGAACTCCCTTCCTCTTGCTATCCGCGCTACCCCCACCTTCACCTCATTTCGCTCTTTGCTTAAGTCTGTCCTCCTCCATTCTCCTCCCTGAATCACCTCCCCCCTCCTGCGTCCCCCCTCCCATCCCTATTCTTTCCCCTGACTATCTCCCCCTCTCCTGCCTCCCCCTCTCACCCTCCTCCTTCCCTCCTCCTACCATTGTTCACCACTCCCCTCCTATCCACTCCCTCCCCCCTTCCCCACCTATCCCCCTCAGTTAATTGCTCTTTTCACTGTTTTGTTGATTGATTCATAATGTATTTGCTTCAACTGTTATATTGTTTGTTTATGTATTATGTTGTTCAATTTTACAGCGCTTTGGCGTAAGGTGCTTAATAAATCAATAAATACAAATATAGAAGTGACCCTGGATCAATTATAAAGGTTTTACTTCTGTATTAAAGGGCATTCATTGTACAAGCATCAATTTTACGATCTGTTGAACACAACTAGCGTATTATATAGTCAAGCTTTCAAGCGATGTGAAAGGAAGATCTTTTATAAAAGTGTGAAAAGCACAGCACAACATTTAGCACAAACTGTAACACTGATTCTACATTAATAAAAACTAAACATCATCTAAAAATGTAATAAAAATAAAAGGTATTTATATGTAAAGTGTCTCTTTTGTTTTTTATCCTTGGGAGGGAAACTTGGCAGAGAAACTGTTACGCAAAAAATCTACTATGATGAGGGGTGTGTGGGTAATTACAGGTGTTTTGATCCCTTTCTTAAAGCTGTGGAAGCTGTGGATAAGAAGATCAAAAGGTAAAATGTGGTAGAGTGGTTATCGGGGGAGGACTCTTACACACTACATCAGCTGACTAGAAAGCGCTAACTTAGAAGAGCAGTTATAACCGGTTATAAAGACTTGCAATGGCAGGCTGATTTAACTGATTTGCATAAGTTTAAAAATCACAACAATGGCTGCAAATATATATTAACTGTCATAGATGTCTTATCCAAATATGCTTTTGCAGAGATTTTGATGATAAAATGGGCACCGTAGTGACTCAGGCTTTTAAATCAATTTTTAAACAAGGCTGTATACCTGTAAAACAACAGACCAATGCAGGTAAAGTGCTTTTGAACATATCTTTGAGAGCATTACTAAAGAAGTTCAATATTCAGCATGTAGTTAAGCATACAGAGGTCAAGGCATCTATAGTAGAGCCTTTTAATAGAATACTAAAAAAGTACATTATGGCGTTATTTTAACATTGCAATACCTACCAATACACAGATGTCCAGTAGATGTTTATAAAGTCGTATAATGCTAAGAACCACAGATCTATCAAAATTGCTCCTAAGGATATGACTGACGATAATGCTTTGATAGTGTGGCGAGACCTTGATGCATTAAGGTTAAAGTCGTTAAAAAATTGAAATGTTATTCCGAAAGGATGATCACGTGAGGATCTCCAAGTTGAGAGTTGTACTTACCCAGGGATATGTACAAACGCGTGTGACTGAGCAAATTATCATAGATGAGTCCGGTGTCAAGGAAGGCTTAGCTATCGACTGTTTTAAGGACTATAACAATGAGGGAGTCGAAGGTGTTTTTTTATACTGAAGAGTAGCAGAAAATAAAGAACGATCCGAATAGAGTATTTCGTGCTGAAAATATTGTATCAACAAGGGGTAGCAGTTGCCAGAAAGACTATCTGGTTAAAGGGACAGTTGTAACACAACATTTATTAGTTGGATTTTGGTTAGCTCCATAAAAGATGCAAAGGCTTAAAATGCTACGAGTAGGGTAAGAAAATGGAAAATCGCTCTTTCTATATCACTGTACCATCCAACCCATTCCCACAGGTTTCCAGACATCCAGATCTCCAATTACACCGTAAAATGATCCAAACCTGTAGATTTAAAAGGGCTGTGGAAAGTGTCCCTCGCCAAGATTCAATATCCTAGAACATGGAATACTTTTACAAGAATCAAAGCAAAATTTGCAATCATGCGTAATAATCCTACACCGATACTGCATAGTTAATTCCCTAATTGGTATTACAAAAGCGTAACAAATGTCATAACCGCCATCAATAAGACGCTTTCAAACATCAAGACGCATAATGGGGGTCATTACGACCCTGGCGTTAAGGGTTTAACGGCGCTGGAAAAGGTGTCGGTGCCGTTAAACCATCAACGCCTGATTACGAGGTCCCTTTGCAGCTCCCGACCTGGTATGGACCAGCCGTTAAAGTAGGGACCCGCAAAGGGACTTCCAAGGTAATTACGGTACCGCAATTTGCGGTGCCGTAATTACCGCCTTCCCCAGTCCCATTGAGCCCTATGGGGAAAAAATGGGAATGGGGAAGGGCCAATGGTAAATGGGGAATTACCACCTGCCAACCTTGGAATGGGCCGGTATTTCCCCATTTACCATTGGCGGACTCGTTACAATACCGGCAGCAACCATGGTACTAATAGCGCCATTGGTTACCGCCGGTGTTGTAATGAGGGCAAATGACGTGCAATTGGTTATACATGCCTATGAAAGGAAATCATTTATTTTAAGTCCCGATTCAGATACCAAATTTAATTTTACTCGATAGCTGTTCAGGGTTTTAGGAACGGTACAGCACATAGACAACATAAAGCCTTTGGACAATACCCGGGAAGATATCAATGGTTGTTTCTGTACTTTGTTTCTATACTTTGACATTGTAGAATCTCAAGCGAGTGGGCGATAGTTATGCACCTCTGCTCAGACCCATACCAATCAAAGATTTGAACAATTAGATTGTGAATATTCAGTATATTAAAATGGACTATGTGCCAGTGTGTAAAGAACATTTTGATACTATAATCAACTTTGTTAAAAAGGATGTTCAGGCTTTTCCTGTGTCTTTCAAGTATGGGAAGGTGATCAAGAAGCTACATCTTCGTCCTCGAAAGACTGTTGACTATTGATCATGGTTTTGATAAAAACGATGTCGACCCTGCCCTTTATAGAGATTACTTCATGACCCAACCGGGTCATGGCATGCCTGTCTTCCATGGGGCTCCTGTCATGTACAGTGCAGGATTGGGTGATATATTTAGATGCTTACTCAGAAGAGTCATACCTTTTTTGAAGAGAGGATTACAGATGGTGAAGCCCCATGTCACCACTGCTGCTAAGAACATTGCTATGGATGTGATGGGTTCGGTATCATGGGCATTGTATAATCGTATAGATAATAAGACGCAGCAGCATGTTGCCCAGCAGGGATCTGGACTAGTCTACGTGCGGTGTGTAAAACAGGTACTAAAAGAAAAAGAATCAATGCATGTCATAGACCACCTAGACCTAATAAAAGAAGAAGAAAAAACAAAGTGCCAGCCCATTCACAAAGAGTTCACAAACATCGAGGAACAGTGCTTAAGAATATCTTCTAAAACATGGATTTTGTACATCTGCAGAAAATGACAAGTTGGAAGTTGACATTTTCCAAATACCACCCACCCAATCCAGTGTAGAAAAGAGTTACTTTTTGGAAGTCCCGCTGTCAGTGGATCTGTATGATTTTCCCGCGGCTGAATAACCCGCAACGGAAATGTTTGCATGCGAAATGTACACAATACAAAATGTTTGGACATTTCCCATGCGGGCATCCATTACAAAACAACCCCAAAACCATACAAACACACACCTCCACCCACAACACAATCACACCCACACCCCCAACATACCCCCACCACCCTACTTACCTTTCCTTCCGATGCGCTGTGTCCCTGCAGCGCCGGTTCCCTTTCACTTCCGTACTGTATAGTGTAGTGAACGGGGTGTTGCGGGGGACACCCCAGCAGCCTTTCTAAAAATAAATCTTTTTTAAACCGACCCCACCAAAAGACCTAAACATATACCACGAAAGGTTCGAACTTTTGGTAGTTCGAACTTTTCGTGGTATGTGTTTTAGGTCTTTTGGTGGGGTCGGTAATTTATATTCAGTCATTTTGACTGATTCCCTGTTAGTGGCCCTTTGCAGTTCTTTATAGCCAGATCCCATCTTTACTTGGATCTAAGCAACACACTGTTATGCTTATCGTGTCAGATCACTAATGCTGATGGATCAAACATCGGTGCTGGGGCCAGGGTAGCGCATGTGTGCTACCCCATCGCTAGCCTATTTAGTCAAGTGGATGTGATGCTTGGAGATCATTTGATATTCCAATCTAGAAATTGTTACGCTTGCAGGGCCTATACAGAACTGTTACTAAACCATAGCAATAATGCCTTAAGTACTCAGCATACAGCAAGTCTCTTCTACAAAGATACACCTAGATTTCATCAATCTACTGCTTTGGATGGAGAGAACTCAGATGTTATTAAAAGGGCACAGTACACAGACAGAAGTCACAGGTTTGATTTGATAGGCCACATACACACAGATCTGTTATTTCACCAGAAACCTATAATTAACGGATTAGATGTCAAACTGAAACTCACAAGGAATGCCAATATGTTATGCTTGATGTACAGATATGTAAAAGCCAGTGTACTAAATATTGTATGTGCGAGTCTATTTGTGAAGCGCTCACAAATTTCATCAAGTGTGTAGCTGGCCCAATCAGAAGCCTTACAAATTGCCAAAGCCAAATACCCTGGTGATAGTGTAACCATTAAATATGTCAATATTCAAAGAGGTAGTGCCAACAGTCAGGATAATTTATTTATGGGGCAGTTACCGAAACTAGTGATAATAGGATTTGTGCTACACAACTAATCCTTTCAACTTCAATCATATAAATGTGGCATAAGTGGGAGTGCAAAGTGATGGAACAATAATACCTAGTACAGCATTGATGCCTTATTTTGAAACCCACAACAGCGAGATAGTATATGAATCTAGTGCCATTAACAAGAAAACATCTCAAAGACTGCGGTATAGCTGTGGATCGTGAACAATTTGGGAACGGATGAACAAGTTACTTACCCCAGATAATGTTCTTTTGACTGGATGTTTGTTTGGGAGAAAAGGTCTTCAAGGCCCCCACTCCCCTTCATTCAAACCAACGTGTGGACTATGATTCGTCCAGCAGCCACCCATGCGCCTGTGGCCAGGGATGCAGGATGGCTGTGGGTTGACCCATATGGCTGCAATACTCAGCCAGCTGGACTGCATTTTTATGCCACACTTAGACTCTATTTTGTACATGACAATTTAGGGCTCATAAACATCAGCGGCCTGCAGGGCTGCAGCTCTCCCCTCCTGATCGCGCACAGAGGGCCAGTCACTTCCCACTCCCTCCTCCCCTCTGCGTCCCTGCAGCAGGCCTGTTCTCATGGGAGACTAGGCACGAACAAGCTACATGACAAACACTGTATCTTTCACCTTCCGGAGTCCATCATTGACCTGCAAATGACCGTGCGGAAACTGGGGATTGAGAAAAACAAGTTATCTCCATAAACTTGTCCCGTCCCCTTGCAGACCCTACATTCATGACATGCGCTGTGGATAAACCTGCAACCCTATTCCCCGGTTGAAGTGCCAGCTATGTATGCCAAGCATGTGTGCCACTCTGTTTCACCTATGCAGCTAATCCTACTGAAGAGGTTATAAATCCATTTCTGTTGTTGTATGCCAAGAGATAGATTGTATATAATGAAATAAGGTGACCCTTAGCATCTCCGACTGCACCCAAAGCTATGAAGTATAAGTCTAGACTTCTCAGCACCGGTCAAGAATTATTCTTAGGTACAAACTACACGATGCACTGTATGACATCAATGTAAAAAAACGTTAACGGGACGTTATGGTTAAGTTGCGCAACTAAAAACCCATGAAATTCAGTGAAAAAATGTTGTTAAAGGGGCGTTATGGTTCCAAGTAAAACCGAAAAAACCCTGAAATTCGCCAGTTATGGTAAGCTAAGCAACCATAACTCGCGCCACCACCGTGCACTGCTAAGCCTAACACCCAGGACATCAAAGATGACATCACAAATAACTGGCGAATTTCAGGGGTTTTTCGGTTTTACTTGGAACCATAACGTCCCTTTAACACAGTTTTTTCACTGAATTTCATAGGTTTTTAGTTGCGCAACTTAACCATAACGTCCCGTTAACAAAGTTTTTTTACTGAATTTCATAGGTTTTTAGTAGCGCAAGTTAACCATAAACTCCCTTTAACAAACTTTTTTCATTACCACGCAGACAATATACAAAGATGGAGTGTAAAAAGCAATTTCTCAGGGATGGCTTTACACAGAATGTTGCAAAGTAAGAATTTATGCTCGTTCACAGTGAAGGTCAGCTGCTTCCATTTTTTGCTCGCGGGCCGGAGTGGCCCACGACTCGCACTATAAGGTTCTAATGTTTTTTTACCAAAAGACTTCTTTTGAAGGAGGGGTGCAAAAACGTTAGAGACGATAAGGACGAAATTTCTGAAACTAAACCACTTTTATATATTATATCACTATGAGAAAGATCGTTGGCACAGACGGAGTCGTATTTAGGGACTGCATTACGCGTAGACAATGGAAAATGCCAATATAATGTAAGTAACCCTTTAGATTATTTTATACCGGAATATAATAACAATAGCGTGGCGTTAAAGCCCGGTTAAGTTGTACTTGTTCGTTCAATGTAGCATATTGTTTTGTACCGCGCACTATCACCGCCGAAGTGGTCCCTGGCGCTCAGACAGCTCTGAAAAAGGCAGAGGAGAGAGGGTGTGTTAGTGGGAATAAGTTAACATGCTCCGTTGCACTATCCTCGCTAGCAAATAGTTTCACGCCCTAATAAATAAAATGAATATTTTTAATGAAGATCGGCTCGTGAGACTAATTTATGTTTTTAAAACAGGTAAATCCTTCCCTACTATCAATGCCACGATTTTCAGACCCCGGCCGACAGATATTTTAACTGCCAGGTGCAACTACTTCTAAACAACTTCATGACCGTCACCATTTTATTGGACAATCGCCAAGGACCAATATGCCCTTACGCGGTACTAGCGGCTAGAAGCAACATACCAACCGTTATGGTGGTCTAATGCCTCGTTGTTGGAACAGCCTTCCGATATCAGTGCGACCATAGTGCTTCTTTTATCATAAACCAACACCCTGTGTACCGCAAAGGAACAGCGCGTGACTCAAGATGAACTTTTGCGGATCGACAGCAAAGACAAATGCAAATCGCTGAATATTCTCTAAACATTTGATGTCAAATAAAAGTACTTTACGAAATGTACAATCTTGCTGTTTGCTTTTAAATCACAGTTTCATATTCCGAATTGTGGCGCGCTGTGTTGGGAGATGATCTGGGCGCGTTTGGCTACGCACCCTGTAACATCACGGAGAGAGACGGGGAATATGAATGCTTTGATAATGTCAAGCTTAGGGGCGGGACATACGATTTAGTGTCGCAAAAGCAGGTCAGCCAGGTCGATGGGGCAAGTGATAGGATTATCACATAATGTCGGCGCACAGCAGCCTGATTTATCGTTTGTTTAGTGGACAAAAAGTCGGGTAAGGCCCATAGGAAATTGTAATGTCAACGGACATAAGGAGGGTTCTTAGAACACTTTCAACCTGACAACGAACAATACGAACAGCGTTCTCAGAACACCCCCATTTTGTTTAATTGCAAACATTACCTCCATGTCCACTCTTCCTCGTCCCAGTACTTACTTCATGAGGCCCCTGCCTCCGACACAGGACCTTCTTCTATTTCTTTAAATTCCTATAACTCCTCCCCCACATCCACATCACTCAGTTTCATATTACCAAGCCGGAGCATGGGAACTTCCCCGCAGGGAGGGTGAGGAGGGTCGTCAGTACTGTGACGAGGAAGAGTAGGACTAGGAGTAATGAAAATTACCAGTAAGTAATCAGAGCATTTCAGGACACCGCGAGTGTTCTTAGAACACATTCAACTTGCCAGAGTACAATACGGACAGCGTCTTCAGGACACCTCCATTTTGTTTATGTACGAACATTTAAGGACACCGTGAGTGCTCTTAGCTCAATTTTAGCTTGTTTGCGAACTAAACGGACACATACTCCGTCCTCAGAACACCCCACCATTTAGTTTATATAGAAAATTTCAGAACAGCCGTGTTGACCGCAGACAAATCGAACACAACAAAAGTGTCTAGCACATAAAAAAACAGAACATTGAACCTATCTCATACTCCCCCACCCTCCCCAAACACTCTTACACACCAACACACTCCACTAAATACAATTTTTAATCTTAGTTTCACCGCGCTGTCCGCGGTCGTCAGCGAATGCAAGATGGCGGGCGCCACAGAAAATCTGACACGCTTCACGCACCACGCCGTCCAATCAGCGAACACGTCGCATGTCTGCGGACATCACGCAAGCCGCTCGGCCAATCAGGGCACTGTCCGCGGAGCAAACCGGGAAGTCCGTCCGCGGAGCGAACAGAGATATCACTAATTTGTTTGCCTTACATTTTGGTCATTTTGGTCACTACTGGACGGATTCACACCAAATTTGCAAAAGCACGCTTTCGGGACCAAGCACCTGCTCCTGCCGCAAATTTGGTGTAAATCCGTCCAGCGGTTTGGGCTGCAGGCGTGCGCAAAATTTTTTCCCATTATGTCTATGGCAGTTCTACCGGCGCCGTTTACCCTCTACCGCTTTCCTCGTAATGAGGCCCAGTGTCTTCTGTATCATTTTGCATAACCTCAAAGCACTGAACATTGTACCCCATTGTGTAAGTAAATCTTTGTACACCATGTAATGTACTTGTACACACACACTAACCTATTTCTACCTCGTTTGTATGATTCATGTGTACTTCCCGCAAAATGCACGAGATACGGTGCAACAAGCTACAGGGCCTTCTCTCCCCTTCCTGCAGCGCCGCATTCTCAGCCCCCCACCTTCTCTCCCTCTCCCAGGCCGGCTGACATGTAAAGTCCTGGCTTCACTGACAATGTGATGATATGATTGGAACCCCTTACCCTTCCGCTGAGCCTGCACTAGATACCCACCCTCCCCCAAGTCCCCGGACCCACAATAGCACCATAAACCTTTTCCACACCCCCAGACTCTCGTTAAAGATATATGGGTAACAAGTCTCTCATCCCACAGCCTTTTTGATGTACCAACTATGTGCCCTTTGACCAGGTAGTATCCCAGCTCACCCTAACCCTGACTGATCATGGTAGCCATATATTTGTTCTTGTACTAACATACTATAAAGATGTCTCTCACTAGATCTAACGTAGGATGGAGATAGAGGTATCCCTGAAATGTACCCCCTGCTAAGCCACTTGAAACCATGAAGCAGTTAATTTATTGTATAGTATCTTTATGATGATGAAACGCGAACACCCAGAGGTAGGTGCTATTTTTCTTGTGATGTTAGAATAACGACTTGGAGGATTTAAAGGGTATTGTGAATTATAGTTAACACTGAATGAGTATGTGTGGCCACAAGGGCAACTGTTAGTACAGTCGAGATGTATCAACTCAAAAATCGCCTGACCCAGCTCTCCATCCCGACAGGTCCAGATGACATGGGAGCATCACTGTGACACCACGTGGAGCCTCGCCAATCCTGGAGCTTCGACACTATATATTCTGTACTACCCATTCCTCATTGCTCAATCTCAGCGATTCATGTAATCCCTAGTTCCCACGTCATAGGTGACATGGTTTTGTAACAAAATGTTAATGTTTTCTGATGTTTGCAGAGAGCTCTCAGAGTTTGCAGAGTTCTCTGCTTGGCCTATTTTGGTTTGGATAAACTTCTACCTTTTCACTTCACCCGCACTTGGTCTTGGTCTCATTCCCTTCTGGGGTGTGTCCTTTACTGACTCTCATTGGGGAGTTTGAAATGCATTATTGGGGAATGCTAACTTTCATGTTCCTCCCATGTATTCATCATCTTTAGATATCTTCCCTTCCAGCATCAGCTGCGTCAGAATTTCTTTTTTGGCAGAGGGTGCTGTGCGTCGTCATGGTCAACTCAATGTCCCTCGAGGGCCTGAGTCTCAAGGTTGACCTCATCGAAGATATAAATAGCATGCACTGCGCACGTTACTTCAGTTCAATTTTTTCACCTTCCACCCACAGGATAACCGGCATTAGCATGACCAAGACAGTATTAGACACTGAAGAAACGCAAGGTGTAATACATGGAAATTCCACTGAGGGGTAGGATGGGAGGGGCGATGAAGAATACGTGGGAGGAACATCCAGTTGAAAGAACGTTTCCAGGGGTAAGTAACTTGTTCTTCAAACGGACTGTGTCCTCCCACGTATTCCTCATTATTAGACTTCCAAAGCAGTATGATATTTTAAGGAGGGAGTAAGAATTTTCAGAAAGGAATAATAATTCTGAGATTTTGTCCTGAATGGAATGTAGAACGACCTTTCCAAATCCCGCCTCCTGGCCTGAAGCAGAGTCTAGGCAATAGTGCTTTGTGAAGGTATGGATAGAAGACCAGGTGGCCACCACACAAATGTCACCAATCACCACTCCTATTTGTAAGGCAGAAGAAGTAGCCATACCCCTTGTGGAGTGAGCTTGCTGACCTTTTAGGGGATCCTTGCCCGCCAGCCTATAACATTCCGTGATACACAGAATTATCCATCTGGATAACGTTTGTTTGGTAACTGATTGCCAGACCCAACATATGCCGGTTGTTATCCACAAAAAGCTGGTTGTCCTGCCTTAAGTTATGAAGACGTGATATGTAAAAGCTCAGCTCTCTATTAAGGTTTAGTCTGTGCAGTCTTTCTTCCTCCTTAGTAGGGTGTGGAGGAGGGTAGAAAGTTGGCAAAACTATTTTCTGCGAGATATGAAAGTCAGTAACTATTTTCGGAAGAAAAGTGGGTTTAACTCTCAAGACAACTTTGTCCTTATATAAAGCTGTAAACGGTGGCTTACATGATAAAACTTGTAATTCACTCATCCTGTGGGCAGATGTTAGAGCAATTAGAAAGGTTGTCTTGAATGTCAAAAGCCTCAATGGACATGAGTGAAGAGGCTAAAAGGGAGCACACATAAGGAATTCTAGTACTAGATTTGAATCCCAAACTGGGACCAGAAATGGGACTGGAGGCTGAGTTCAATAAGGGTTATACAAAATAAAAAATGGTGTTCCTTATAGGTTATTTGTATTTGTTAACTTCATTGAAAATAAAATGTTTAAGCAAGGTTCGTATACATGTCTCCATTTAAGTGCAGCTCTCTTCTTCAAACTTTTTGTTTCGGCTACTTCAACATCAAAACATTTGTTATTTTTCTTATGGTATTTTGTGTAGGTTTTGTATTTTTCAATTGAAGCAAGAGTCTAATCCTTGAGAGAGTAGAGAGTATAACTGGTCCACGTTTTGAGATAAGAGCAATTTAGGAGAATTAGTTGAATTCATATTTATTTCCAAATAAAGTGGTATCTACAAGTCTCTCCAAACTCCTATGAGAGGTTGTTGGGAAATAATTGCCACCAAGATAAAAAAAAAGGCACAAATAGGAATATGCAGCTTCACACAGGAATAAACATGCAGTAAGCCTATGGAAAAACAAATAGATGTCTGGCTGTTCGTCCAAACGTTTTGTAGATATACATTATAGACAGAAGAAAAAACGAATGGCCATACCGAGTAGTAGTTTAATAAAGTGAATGCTACCTAAATATGTAAATATATACTAATAGTGTGAGTTTAGGAAGGTATCAAACCATTACCCATTAGGGTGAAAGAATTTTGTATTTACGTTGTAGGATTGGGGGAAAAAATACTTTATTATCTGATTTACGGTTATAGCTGACGACACATATTATTCTATTCCATTATTAAGTACTTCAACAATAATATAAGATGTATCCTATTTTAGCCATTATACCAGAGTTCAACATACAATTGGCAACATTGATGTAGACGGCATTCTATTTAATACATAGTTATTTACTAATGTTCAGAAAATAATGGATTACGAATAAATCTTTATTATAATTTTGAACGGCACTCTACTACAAATCGACTCATACTTTTCTTAAAGTTCGCTTTCCACATCTACTAACAAAGGGGACCACAAGATTGTTTTAAAATGGCACTGGCAATGAGAGGAACGCCAAGAACAATAACTGGCAATACCAATTCTATAGTTTCAGTCCATTTTCTATGTTTATTAGTAGATTGGGATTAAATAAGAATTTGAAAATGGCACATGCAAATGCATGTAAGCAGAACAAGAATTGAACCCCCTTTCTCAAGTCCACTTTCTATATCTATAGATCGACTGGCACTATATAAAAACATCAAAACTGCAGAAACGCCAAAACACACAGCTACAATACCGCATGCAGAGTTTACAAGCTCTGTTTTGTATTTATCTGAAAAAATTACATTATGATAAATACGTGCTTATTTCCTAAAATGTATAAGATAATCTCAACATACACAAAACTTGTAACATTTTGGGGTTACTAAGAAAACATATTTAAGGAAGCTGTTCTAATATTTCAGAGTTTAAAGAAGAGAAAAACAAAGGGAACATTTTTTTTAGACCAAAATGAACTTCAATCTATAAACTCATTTAAAGGAAAATGTACTAGGTGAAATCATATGATTATTTGATGCCGATTATAAACTGTATTTTTGATTCTTTATTTTTTGTTTAGATGTGTGATAATTAATATCTGTGGATTAATAGTTAGTTACAAAGATACTATGTGGAGGGTGCACAACAAAAAAACACTTTGAAAAAGTAAAATACAGAATATTATCTTACTTTAGATTAGTACCTTTGAAATACATCAACACTAATAGGTTGTGCCACTTTTGTGATTTTATTCTTCCTTGTGACCTAAATGCCCCTCATACAAAATGGAAGGATACTTAATATGCTAAATATTGTGTATAAAAAGTTAATACACCCTGAATAAGCTCACACCTAAAATTTTCACTACAGATTTTGAGTGGCCTGACATGTGTAGGCTGGTTAGTTTCTGTTGAGTTTACAAATAGGAATAGCAGACTTCTCCAAGCCATTAACTGACTTTGACATAATGGTGAGCAGGTTATGTTTAAACTAACAAATTGGAAGACTATGCTTTGTTAAGGTATAACTTGTTCATGTTACAACATTTCCAAACAAACACATTTCAGAGAATAATTTCTTTTTGTACATATGATATGGTTATATTAAGCTAGACATGTAACACTTGGATAAATTGTATCCTCTGGGAGGTAGCGATTGTTTTGAATTATTGTAACTTGATCATTATGTTTTAAGTATTTTGAATATGAATTTGTAACCAAGAATAGGGTGGGAAATTGTTCAATATAGTAGAGGACAGTGTCAATATAGTAGCTAATTTAAAAAATAGTAGTGTCCACAACTCTAGGATATCACAAAACACACAGCGCTAATTTTTTCTCATTTTTTTCCTTATTTATTTGATCTTACCTGTAGTTATTAATTAAGTTAGAATTGACACATTGTCACAAAATAAAAAACTGACTGAGCTCAGTGCAACCAAGAAATATTCCCTGTATTAATTGAATTGATCATGATTTGTAAGTTATAACATCTTATCTGAAATTTTGACTGAGGTTATTCACAGATTGACAGGTGTGCATGGGACGGGGGTGTCCTAGAGTTGTGGGCACTACTATTTTTTGTCATTGAATAGTAGTGACTTCCTGTGCCAGAGTCATGTTTTTCTCGCGTGCACTCTTAATCCACAGAATTGATTCCAACTCTTAGCTAAATTCTTGTTAACATAGGTGTGCATGCTATTTCTTTTCCCAGTCCGTATAGAAGCTATACCTATTAATTTAGCACACTTAATCACCAATTATAGCAACCTGTTCTAGTTCTTGTATGCATGAACATTACACACTCAAGTAAAATAAATCTGATTTGGAGCACTGAGGTCCAATCTAAATTACCAGATCCATGATTGGTTTCATGACGCCCCATGTGCTCTCCTCCATCACTTGGATCCCTAGCTCTTCCTGAGCCTCCCTCAAAGCCGTGTGGACGATGTCTCGGTCCGATGGGTCGGACTTTCCCCCCGGGAAACTGGAACAGAAGAAAAGAGAGAGACAAAGCCATGAGATCACCTGGCATATAAATCTGTTAAAGAATATCACATATATTTTCCTTGGCAGGTCTTTAGCAGGGCGTCCTATGGCCACTGAAACCTGATAACTCACAGTATGGTGCTGGAAATGTGTCCCAGAAGCATTCTGGACCCTACAAAATGGGTCAAATAATAAGGAGGTTTACATAAGAAAGGAAAACAAAAAGATACATAGAGGACACCAAACTATGCCCAAAAATAAGAACATGAAATAAAACCATGTATGCCAGAGAGCAAATCCAAGAGTGCCCGAGAATAACCATAAACCGATCACCTTTTATATTCGCTCCAGCTTTCTTGCTCTCTAACCAGTTCTACCTTACACTAACTTTACCTCCTTTTTATGTCTCATTCCTCATTTTCTCTAGTCCCTCTCTCTCACTCTCCCACATCTTCCTCTCTCCTTTATCTCAGTGTTTCTTGCCCCAACTGCTTCGATCTCTCTACCTATGTGACTATCCCCATTGCTCCTGAGCCTGTAAGGGTGAATCTCACACACTGCTGCAAGAAACCATAGTATGAGCATGTTTCACTTACTCTTCCTGCAAACATATGGCATCTAGAGAGTGAGTGACAGAGACAAAGGAAGATAAAGAGGCATTGGCAGATTGTAGGAGACATCCAGGGACTGTGACAAAGATCAAGACAAAGTGAAGGAGATGGCTGGGGACCGGGACAAAGAGAGACTTTGACAGAGTGAATGAGACATTTAGGTGACGAGACAATGAAGGATAAAAGACACTCCGGTTGTTAAGGAGAAATCAAGGGAGTGAGACAAAGAGAGAATCTCTGAAGCTCAGCAAATAAAACATCAAGGAGGCAAGACAAAAAAGGACAGCGACACAGAAACACAACGGCAAAGAGAATGATAGAGAAAGATACAGAGAATGAAGAAGATAACAATGCAGTGAGAAACAGATGGATGCAGAGTGGGAAAATATCAATGGAGCAACATAGCAACAGAGGAGGAGACATCAAAAGGAGAGAGAAAAAGAAAGGCAAAGAGGATTAGGCCATTAGGAAATTTAGAGAGAACAAGGCACAGATAAATCAGGCCTGGGGAGCCAGCAGGAGACCTCTAAAGAGTGAGACAAAGAAAGATAAAGGCACACAGCTAGAGTGAATGAGTCATTCAATGTGTGTACATAGCATATATGAAGAGAGATGGAGCCATCAAAGGAATGAGGCACAGAGAGAGTGTAGCATTAACAAAGAGTGAGAAAGACATAAAGACAGAGAGGAGACATTTATAAATGTGAGTCAAAGGGAAAGCCTGGCACACAGACATTGTGAAGGAGACAACGACAGAATCAAGGAGAGAGAGAGAGAGACAAAGATAGAATCAAGGAGAGAGAGAGAGAGAGAGAGAGACAAAGATAGAATCAAGGAGAGAGAGAGAGAGAGAGAGAGAGAGAGAGAGAGAGAGACAAAGATAGAATCAAAGAGAGAGAGAGAGACAAAGGTAGAATCAAAGAGAGAGAGACACACAGATAGAGAGAGAGACAGAGAGAGAGAGAGAGAGACAGAGAGAGACAGAGAGAGAGAGAGAGAGAGAGAGAGCGAGAGTTAGACAGAGTGCATGTGAGAGACAGAGAAAGAGGGAGAGATAGGGAGAGAGGGAACGAGAGAGAGAGAGAGACAGAGACCGAGATAGAGAAATACCATGGAATATAAAGACATAAGGGTAGAGAAATAAATATATTTGGGAAGAGAGACAAAGAAAGATAACGACACACAAGACAAGTGAAGGTACGGAGGGAGAACAAAGGATGAGCAAAAGAAACGCCAAGGTAGCGGGAGAAAGAGAAAGTGGAACACAGGCAGAGGAGGGGACAGATCAACAGAGCGAGAAAAAGACACACACGCACACCAAATAGAGGGTTATTCAAGATAGAACAACGGGTATTGTGACTGAATTCTGAGAAAGTATTTTTTGCAGGGAAAGACTAGGCACATAAATGGTGACAGATAATAGGATGCAAACAGTGTCCGACATGTGACAAGTACCCCTCTCAAGCGGGGGCAAGCAGCCTACCAGGGTATTGCAAGATCCGACGTACCCCAGAGGTGGTTTGAGGGAGTTGAGAGGGACCCCTGTCCCTCACTTCACCCTATGTTCTCTGTGGTGAGAAAGTATTGGGACCAATATTGCATCCACAATGCTTAGCCGCCTCTTGTGTGGACAAGTTGCTTTTGTTACAGAATGACATCACCCAGAATGCCACATGTTGCAGCAAGAAAAAGTGAAACGAAACCGCAAGACCGAAAAGACTGCGGCGGAACGCTCGACAACCTGAGACCCAATCACGGCACCAGCAGATGGAACAACAATGAAGCAGGAATTGGAACCTTACTCGTCACAGGAAGATGGTGCAGTGAAAAATAACTTTTAGTCAGGACTGCATCAGAAAGCACACTGTAGACCAAAAAGAGGGCAGGACTTACCAGGATTTTGAAAGCATCTGACACAGAAACCCTACCCCCTGTGTACAAAGCAGGAGGGAATTGACCCAAGCACACAAGTGGCACGCAAGAACAATGGGAGCCCCGGGGAAGTACCAAGATAAGGGAGTCTGTGCTATAAAAACTCAGCGGGACAAGGAATGAATGAAAGGTGTTCGATGAGGTCAGAAGTGGAGCTTGTGGGCCAATAGAGCTGATGGTGGAAGGTAGTGTTGAGGAGTCTGTTGTAGCATTGGGAAAGAGCGTGGTTAAGGAATTGTGTTTGAGAGAGAGAGTGGTACCAAGTCTGATAGTATAATGTAGTATGAGTGTGTTAGAGTGACTGGTGGACAGAGAGTGAGAGTGACAGAGTGGGAATAATAGCGTAAGAGTAGAGGGGGCGTTATATAGTGTGTGGAGGTGGGTGGAAGTTGTGGAGGTATTTGTGAAAAAGAGAGGGTGTGACAAGAGGGAGGTAGAAGAACAGAGGTAAAGATTTTGGGAATGGTGGAGAGTAGGAGGGTGGCATGTAGGAGTGGAGGAGATAGAGGGAACGAGGAGTGAGAGAGATAGTGTGAGAAAAATCAGGAGAATGGGAAGAGAGGCGGATACGATCATCAGTGGGCAGATGGAGAGAGGGAAGGAAGATAGAGGAGAAAAGTGTGAGAGAGAGACAAGTAACAGAAAGGTGCAAGCAGTGTAGAGATAGAGAGAGTGAAGTAATTAAAGAGAGCAGGATAGGTGTAGGGAGAGGACAAAGGTGGGAGTGTGAAGGAGAGAGAGAAGCAGAGAGTACCATCTAGATATAATAATCATAAAGCCCATCAGAGTGAACAAAAAACCAGACAATCCCAAACAGAGTGTGACAAAGAAGGCCACAGCTTTTGGGTCATCCCGTAGAGATATCTTAGAAGTAGATTGTTGGGGTTACTAAAGCTAGTAAAAAAGCTCAGGGCCTTAGGCAGCGTTAAGGACAACTGGGCTAAGATGGAGGGAGCCCAGATGGAGGTTGTTAGAGGTTTAGAGATCCCACCCTTGCTAGCATGACCCCAGCATTCCTTAGAACCTTGTTACAAAACAAATCTCAATAAACTATAGCAAATATACTATCTGTGTCTGTAGATTTGGTAGGCCATCTGTGACAAAAACAGTTTTCTCTAAAGGGGAATAGTATGAAATGGCAAACCTGCACTGTATCACCCAGAAACAAATGGGTGTGGGAAACAGTTTACCAGCACTATCATGGAGTGAGCAAGGATGGTGGTTCATGCAGTAAGGAATTGGGATACATTTTGAACAAAGGGGTGGCAGAATACAGATCAGCATGACAGGACACAAGCAGACGTATTACATTTTAAATATTAATAAGGAAACATAATACAAGATTGTGTACATATTTTTTTTTTATTTGTGTTTAATCAAAAAGATTTTTTACAAAAAGAATCACATGAAAGCAAATTCTCGAAAAAAGAAAAAAAAATGCTAATCATGTCAAGAAGCAGTGCAAAGTTCAACGTCTGTAGACAGTTTTGCTAGCGTGCTAACTAACTAGGCGGGTCCTGTAAAAGTAGAGCCGTATTTATATAATTCAAGATGTTAGAAGTTGCCAATTGCCAGCTTGTTCTGTCCACCCCTATTAGTTTAGCCCAACAGTTGTCTTGGTCACTTAATACAAAGTCACTCATAATATCTGGTAAGTACTGCGCTCTTAGGCCTTGAGTGCCCGAGCATTCCAGGATCAAATGCCGAATTGTCTCTATTGCAGCTTGGTTAGTACAGAAACGCATTTTTTTGTTGGTGAATTACCTCTAATAGCCAGGATTTCGTTTGTTAATAAGAGGTTCAGTCTTGCTCTCATGAGCAAATCACGAGCCCGTCTTGACGGAAACTTTTTAATATAAGGTTGTACTTCATTGAATCTCCTTGTGTTGGGAGGCAAGTGTTGAGTCAATTTGTTATTTGATGCTGTTTCTCTTGTTCTGATCCAGTCTATTTCTTTCAATTTTTTCTGGATTTTAGTTGGATTTGCGAACAAGGTTTCCTCATCACTTTCAACTGATGCTAAAGTATCTTGATTCGAAGAGAACCAGGCAGTTAATGTTTTGTTGGTGCCTTTCTCTGCTTCTTTCAATATCAGGTTGTATATTGAGTGATCTTCTGACATCTTGCATTTCCTGAATAGCATCAGAGAATTGATTTTTACTATGCCTCCCAAAGACAGCAGGCTTAGTTCTTGTCTAATCACTGCCACCGATGTAGAGTTTGGAAGTCCTAATATTGATCTCCAGAATAAAGCTTCTATTTTTGGCCACAGGGCGGCTGGTAGAGTTGGCATTGCGTCAGCACCATATGTCAAAGATGGGACGACCTTTTTCTTGTAAAACTCAAGGACTGGTAACAACGAAAATTTGCCAAATTTCCTATTAATGGCCTTCCCTTGAGCAATCAGTTTTTTTGTTTTCAATTGTAAATGAGTCTGCATCGCTTTTTCAGAACTCGAACTGTCCAGGATTACGCCTAGATATCTGAATTCAGTCACCTTTTCAATTGGTTCTTTTGCTAGGTGGAGTGTAACCTTTTCAGATCTTCTGGTTTTGGCCGAAAAAATCATAAATTTGGTCTTTTTTTCGTTTATGTCCAGATTATTTATCCTCATGTACTCCTCAAGGCCGCTTAGCTGACGTTGCAGCCCAATAGGTGTATGATTGTGTACATATTGGATAGAAGGGGAGCACTGTTATTGATAGAGCACATATGCACAAGTGTTTTGCCAGCACCAGGCATGTAACAAAATTAAACTGGGCATTGTAAGAAACATATATATATATATTTATTAAATGTTTTATTAGTTAAATAATGTTCAACCTTTCACATAATCACATATCCTATTTACATCATTATCCCCATCAACCTTCTATATCCATTAATTACCCTCTATATCAGAATCCTGTCAAGTAATTCTTATTTAAGGTCAAGTGAGTTCCTCAATGGGGGTCTTGCCCAATAGTTTCTCTGCACATTTTTGTGCATTAATTGTCCGACCCAATCTATTTGCTGTTAGAATATTCTCCCACAACTCTTCCTCCTCCCTAGTATCACAGTCCCACACCTTGAGATTAATTTCCTTTTCCCTTATTTTATTTAATTCAGGGCATCTCAACATCCAATGTCTTATGGTTTCTATTGAGTTTCTTTCTTTGCAGTATCTACAACACGCTTCTTTTCTTGTTAATTTCTTTCTTCTCAGCATATCTTCTCCAGTTGCCAAGGTATTTAACCTAATCCATAATAGCAGGTCTCTATAATGCGCTGATGGAAATTTTATCAAGTAGAGTGGCAATTCATTGATCTTCGCACGTTCCCAAATGAGGCTGTAGCATAATTTACTTTGGCTCTTGAAATCAATAGTTCCTATCCAATCCTTTTCCTGAAGCTTTTTCTTCACGTGATCAGGATTCCCTTTCAGGGTTTCAAGATCAATGCTTATACTATCCAAGTTTGTTTTGCATCTATCTCTCCATCTCTGAAGGCAAACATCCTTTTTTAATCCCCGGCCCCTAAGTATCTCAAAAGGACCAGGTGGAGCATCTAACACACATTTCCTGTAAAGAGAAATCGACTTCCACAGGACTGTTGACTCTAAGGAGTATAATCTCAGCTTGTGTCGGATTAGTAAGAAATAAAATAAGCACTGTTATCCATAAAAGAAGAAAGGTTAATTAAAAACTCAAGACAAAAGTGGGATGGGAGAGCATTGCGTGTGTGCAAAGGAATCAAATGTGAGAATTACACCCTACCATACACATTGTAACAACGTAGAAGAATAAAGTGAAAGTAGATGTGGTAGAAGTCTGCATACACACGTGTCCAAAAAGTTATGTCAAATTTTTCAAAGACTTGCAGGGTTGTGGAAAAACTGGGGAATATAATACAAGGGATGGGACTGGAGGAGATTACATCATCCAGTGGTATAAGGCAGTTAGGAAGTTGGTTATGCTTTCAGATATTGAAGGGTGTGAGGAGGGCACAGAGAAGAAAATCTAAGTATCATCAGCAAAGAGGTGATAGTTAATGCCAAATGGGAAAAAGAATTTGCCAAGGGAGGAAGTGTATAGGATGAAGAGAAGTGGGCCTACGGCTGATGTTGAGAAACACATACTAGAAGGGGTGTCCTGCAGGAGGTTCTCAATTCCCATGAGAGGGCGAAGGAGCGGTTAGAGAGATAGGAGGAGACCTAGTTGTGTACATTTTCCTAGAAGCTCAGGTGGGAAACTTTGAAGGAGGGAGGGGTGAACCACAGTTTTCAATGAAAGGTATGGAAGGGTGAGAAGGAAGTAGAGGTAACAATGCTTGCCAATGGTAAACATTTGGATAAAGCCAGCAAGGAGGTGCACCTCAAGATAGGTGACAATGCGGTTGAGGACATATCTCGGTATTAAAAGGTCAATTGTCATTCGAACAGTTGTAAAACGAACAATTCGTATACAACCCATATCTCATGGCTATTTCATGGCTGATTTAAGAGTAGTAAGGGAAGGAGAAGGTCTGTGGAAGGAGAAGTTGATGGAATCAGCCCCTGGCTTCTTTAGGAAAGGAATGACTGTGGCTATTTTGTAACAGGCTGGGAACATACCAGTTGAGAAAGAGAGAAGTTGAATTAGGCAGAGAGGTGCGGATGTGACAGGTGCAACTTTCATAACAATATGTGCTGCAAAGACATCAACTGGAACACAGGATGGGGTTGGCAGAGCAAAGGATGGATAGCATTTCAGTGAGAGAGGTGGGTGAGAAGTGGAAATGAGAGGAAAGTGTTTCAAAGATTGGTGAATAACGGATGAGGTGGAACGGTTGACAGGGTGTCCCGTATTTTGGAGATTGCAGTGGAGAAGTCTGTGGCGGAGAGAGAGGAGGCAAGAGATCAGTTTTTGGTTTGGGAGGGGGAAGAGTATGACCTGGAGCTGGAGGTCCTTGTTAGTTTGCAAGGGTGTGAGCATAGAGAGGAAACAAGATTAGTCTAATAGGAGGAGTTGGCTGTGTTGATTGCTGTAGTCAGGGTCAGTAGAGAGTTCTTGTAAGGCATGGTATCAACAGTAAGACAGACATAAGTGACCACAGTTCAAGGGTGTTTATTTAACTTCAACAAGGGTGTGATAAACACCTATCTAATCATAGATCTACAGATGGGAGTAAGCTACGACCATCAAATAATAATAATGCAGTGCTCGTGGAGTCTTGTCAAAATAAAAGGGCCTATACAAAAAAAACTATTGCCAATCCTTACCTCTAAATACAAATAGTGTGGGTAATGTTTATGAAAAAGAAAGAAGTGTTCACAAAAAATGATATGTCAGGATGTTAGACCTCCCTTCCCCACGTTTTCAGCACGGGACAAGGCGGATCACTCTAGAAAAACACAATGTCTGGCTTATTCTGCACGAGGATACAGTTCAAGTACCAGCATTAGGGCCTTCTGTGCCCAAGTCTCTTTGCTTATCAAAGTCTCTTGATTCAGAGGGCCTGATGTACCAACACAAACGAAAAGTTCATTTCCTCTTACAAGTACTCAATTCAGGTGATTCACTCTTCACCCTGGATCCCCCTCAGCCGGGCTCAGATCCCTTTTATACAACAATCATTACTTTGGAGCCCCCTCTTCCGTGCTCAAATCCCCTTTTCCAATGTTCAGAGAATATCTTGGGTGACTTATGGTTCACCCGGGATCACCCTCAGCCGGGCTCGGATTCTTCCTTTTACGCAATTAGTCTCCCTCAGCCGGGCTTGGACCAATTTCAGTTCGTAATTGACTATCAAAGACTTCCGAATGTGCACAGGGCTTAACTTGACCCGCTGCAGGAACACTTCGATTTCACAATTCCTTTTTACATATGCCATCTCTCAGTTGGATACCTAACAGAGATCTTTGAATGAGCACCCACGTGGCGCCGGACCACTCTGTATACGGTATCTATCTTGGCTTCAAAAGATCAGTCACACCTTTGTTGTTCAACTATATTTGCGTTGTTTGTTGCATAAGCTTCACACACTATTCTCTGCAGATTTCTCCATACAATGTTGCCGCTTGAAACCTTGGTTCTAACACAGACCGGTCTGCTATCAGTTTTTCCGACTCACCGGCTGTGCTGACTTTACTGGCGCTGCTTTCTTGTAGGAGCCAAGGACAGTACCACTGCAGCAAACGCTCCTCCCCGCCTTGGCTATCAACGCAGGAAAACCCAATGCAGGTATTTTCAACTTTAATTCCAGGTCTTATGTTTCTTATTCTCGAAGGATTGTGAAAGTAACAGTTTTTCTCTGAAAAGGTCAAGGGCACTTCCCTCCTTGCAACCCTCTCTGGTCTTGCCGTCTTTCTCCTCGTATTAAACTGCCATCTTGGAACTGCTGCTTCCTTATGTGCTTTGCCTTGCTCAGAGTGTGCTTTCGTGCTCCACCTTTTATCCGTGTGGGGAAGTGTGATGGAAGTCGGGTGTGTGTAATGATCAGTAATTGCCCGACTCTGCCTGACCATTGTGTTGGGACATGTCAGGTATACAACTTGGGTGCTGTGTTAGTCCGTTTTCTCTCACAGTGAGCTGTTCGTGAGAAAATGTTTGTGTCGGGAAAGAGGGCTGGGGTGTTGAGTTCCTCAGTATTGTACCTGGTAGGATGTGGAAAAGGTGTTACAGGGAGGGGGATACCATCTCACCATCCGGTGTCCCACTCCCACTCCCCCAAGGACTCCCATCCAGGTGATCCTCCCGCACTGGTCCACCCCCAGGAACTGGATCCAAGAGTGATTGCCATGTCCTGGACACATGGATGACAGATTCCCGGGAACTAGCGGGTAAGACACCTTCAGGTTTCTCACAATACTAAGTAACGGAGTGGTCTGGCGAAAGGAAGTAGCCCATTCGAAAGTCTCTATGAAAGGTACATTGTTTGAAGCTAAAGCACGAGCAAACAGCAAAAGTGAATTAAGCATGAGTAAAGGTGAACTTTGAGTCGAAGTGGTCCTGCCGTGGTCTGTAAAAAGAGCCACGCACATTGGAAAGTCTTCGACATCCAAAAGGGGTTGAGCCCAATTGAGGGAGACCCGAAGTATAATAAGCTTGGGAAGGGAGCCCCCAGCAAGTTTGTGATGAACTGTGACATGAGAGGTCTGAGCCCGGCAGTAGGGGACCTTTGTGAACTGTGTGCTGTAAGGTCTGAGCCCGACAGAGGCGGATCTTCGTGTACTTTACATTGGAATACAATTTTGAAAGTCAAGAAAGAGTCTTTAACGTGGAAGGCCAGGCGGGCCTCAATCCACGGTTTGGAACTGCTTAGAAACCAAGCCAGAGTGTGTCATCCTGCCAGAGGGACAGCCTTACTCTGTGAGGTTAAATGTGAGGAGGAGAGCTGGTTCAACTACCTTTATTCTTTTGAACACTGATTTTCCTTTGCATACATTTCTCCTTTTTACACTTTTTGTACAAGAGATAGGGTAGGCATTAGGTGTGTGTTAGCATGGGCCAATTTCGATTTGACTGACTCCACTAGGACTGTTTTGTATATCGTTTGATGGTTGAGACTACTCCCATCTTAGTTACAGGGCAAAATAGGTGTTTCTCCAACCACAACATTTTCAATAAAGGTTTTACAAATTGTATCCATTGCGTCAGTGTCATACTTGTGATACAATGCCTTCCCTACACTAGATCCCTGTGTTCACCAAGAGAGGGTGCAGAAATCCTGATGGCTTTACTGTGCAGCAAACCCAGAGATCCAATGTAAGTAATTGTCCAACAGAACCATGTGTGTTGGGGTTCTGTTTCAGTTAATAAATTCCCCTTTTATGTGGGTGAGGGGGGCTGAGTAGACCCTTATCAAATGTTACGGAGTAATAATGTAATTAACTCCCATATAGTCATGGAACGTGGGGGGGCTCGGGGAGTTCATAACCTTTGCCCTTTTTCCTGGCGCTAATTCAAGTTATTGGGCCTCATCACGAGTTTGGCGACAGCCCTTAAATGTGGCGGTAACGGAATTAGCTCACCAATACTGCTCCGCTGGAACACGAGTCGATGCAAAATACCGCCGGCCACAAAATGAACCAGCGCTATTGCAGCTGCCGTTAATAGTGCTGTCAACATAAAGTGCAATTACAGCTGTATCACAAAATCCTTGTACGGCGGTATTGGCCCCGAAAATCAGCGCTAATACAGCTGAGATTTACCTCCAGATGGAGGTAAATGAACACAGGTGCCAGAAATGAAGCCACGGGTGCACCCAATGCACTCCAGAGGGCTATATAAGACCCGCCCATACCCAAAACACTGTTTCCAACACCATGCTGCCATTATTTGCTGCGAGCTGGGACAAGCAGCTGGTCATGATGCACCTGTAAGATGAGATGCAGGACAACCAGGTCAGGGTACAGGGAGTACAGGTGGTGGGGAGATGGAAGGTGAGGAGATCCCAAGCAAGACGTGCACCCATCCCAAGGGTCAGGCCCTCACCCTGGACCCTCACAGAGACCGCTGTTCCGCCTCAACAGGCAGACCATAACTGAGCTGCTCAGTACAGTAGAGGATGGCCTAGGGAGCAGGATAAACATCCGGACAGCCGTACCCCCACTGCTGAAGCTAGTGCCTGTACTACAATTCTTAGGAACTGGCATCTTCCAGCACTCTGTGGCCATGATGCACGGCATGGCACAGGCCACATTCTGTGCAGTGTTGGCCCAGGTGCTGGATACCCTCCTGCGGCATGTGCATCAGCACATTGCACTGCCCACCAACCCAGCCCAGGTAAATGCCATGAAGGCAATGTTCTATGGCATAGCCCATCTGTCAAATGTAATAGCAGCCATGTGGCCGCACCCATGTTGCGTTGGTGGCACCCCAGGCCCACAAAGCAGTCTACAGGAATCGGAAGCACTACCACTACCTCAATGTGCAGGTGACCTGTGACCCCAACCTCATCATCACGCACTGCTGTGCCTGCTACCCAGGTTCCACCCATGACTCTATGGTCCTACAGAACAGAACACTGCCAGGATACATGGAGAGGCACAGGGAACAACAGATGTGGCTAGTGGGTGAGTGAATCTGCCTGGACGCATGTGCTGTGAAGCACCTGACCAAAAGGGGTTAGGAGTGTGATGATTGACACAAAGCATTTCCTGTCAAGCAAATGCGAATGTAGTACCTGGGTGTCCCGTGCACCAACATCAGAGCACAGCCTAGGGTGCATGCACATGTTGGACACACCTGGACGGACATGCTGTCGAACACATACAGCATCAATGCACACCACACACGACTACAGGTACCACAATGCATCATGCATGATCCAAAGCAATACCAAACAAATGCCTACATTGCATCGTCCAACTGCAGACTTGCCAGTGCCACAGCCATGTTCACCTGTACACCCACCCTGCAATGTTGCCCAACTGCCCCCAGAAGAGTATGGAAGGCCGATGGGAAACCCTGCATGCCACAAGCAGGCGAGCAATACACAGGCCCAAAGCTGCCTACATAAACACATGTCACCAACAGACACTACCAAATATCTAATGCAATGTAACATGATGCATGTGAAGGTCAAAGAATGCATGATACCAGTGACACAGTACTCACAGAAATTGGGATGAGTCCCCATATGCATGCAGATGATGTCCATTGCATGGATAGAAAATGTTAATCCACCAACACACATTTCGCAGTGACTGATGTGTGTGCCTCTCCCCATCCAGGTGACTCTGGATACCCGTAGCTGGCCTGGCTGATGGCCCATGTGTATGGTCCACGAACACTGCACGATATGGCATACAACCATGAGCACAGCAGGACCCGTGTGTGCATTGAGCTGACGTTTGGACTCCTGAACGGATATTTTCACTGCCTAGATCGCACAGGCGGAGCCCTTATGTACGCTCCTGGAAAAGTAGGGAAGATAGTGCTTGTGTGTGCTATGTTGCAAAACATTTCTATAAGGCAGAATGTACCTCTACCCCCTGACGTGGGCATGCCACCCCCAGAAGATGATGACGCAGTACCTGAGGAAGGTGCCAGACCAGGCAACGTCAGAGATGACCCGAGGGAAGGGAGACTGGCTCGCCAGGCACTGATTGACATTTTTTTTAAAGTCATTTCCCTTGCACAAGCCATGCACCACTGTGGGACTGTCACTTGTAAGGAAGCCATGGTATCAACAGTAAGATAGACACAAGTGACCACAGTTCAAGGGTGTTTATTGAACTTCAAAAAGGGTTTGAAAAACGCCTATCTAATCCTAAATCTACAGATGGGATCAAGCTACGACCATCAAATAATAATAACGCAGTCCTAGTGGTGTCTTGTCAAAATAAAAGGGGCCTATACTAATAAACCTATTGCCAATCCTTACCTCTAAATACAAATAGGATGGGAAACAATGTTACATAAAAGAAAGAAGTGTTCAAGGAATGATATGTCAGGATGTTCAGTCCTTTGGCCTCCCTTCCCCACGTTTTCAGCACCTGACAAGGCAGTACACTCGAGCTGAGCACAGTCTCTGGCTTCTCTAGCACAAGGGTGAAGTTCAAACATTAGCATCAGGGTGTTCTGTGCCCAAGTCTCTTTGCCTTTCAAAGTCTCTTCTTTCAGCGGGCCTGATGCGAAAAACAAACAATACATTCTTTTCCTCTTGTTTTCACACATTCTCAGGTGATTCACTATCCACCTCGGGATCTCCCTCAGTCGGGATCAGGTCCTCTTTAATACAATGCTTGTCAGATTTTCACGTATCTAATTTCTCGGTTTATTCACGATTCACCCCCCGATCCTCTTCAGCCGGGCTCAGATCCGTTTCAACACAATGTTCAGTCTCCCTCCACCAGGCTACGACAAACTTTCTCTACTTTGTAATTTCAATCAGTCACCCTCTGCCGGGCTCGGACCGACCTTTGTCTATTTTGTCATCAACCTGCTTGGCAGTATCAATATGGAAGACTTTTGATTGACCCGCCGCAGGACCACTTTGATGTACCGTTCTTTTGCCAATCATTCACCTTTCTTAACTCTCAGTTGGATACCCTATAGAGACTTTCGAATGAGCACCCAGGCGGTGCTGGACCACTCTGTCAAGGGCATTATTTCTCGGTTTTAAAAGTTCAATCACTCATTTGTTGTTCACTTTTTACTCGCATTATCACATGCTTTTCATACACTGTTCGCTTCACTGTTCGCTGTACAATGTTGCCCCTTGAAACATTGGCTTCAACACAGACCGGTCTGGTATCAGTCTCCCCAAGCCACCAGCGGTGTTGATTTCACTGGCACTGCTTTGTTGTAGGAGCCAAGGAGAGTACCACAGCAGCAAGCGATTCTCCCCGCCTTTACTATCGACACAGGAGAGCCCTGGGTACCTCAGACACACAATGCAGGATTCTTCAGCCTTGTTTCCTGGTCTTACGCTTTCTATTCTTAAGGGTTTGTGAGAGTAACCATTCATTATTGAAAATGCCAAAGGCACTTCCCTCCTTGCAATCCCATTCTGTTTTGCCGTCTTTCTCCTCGTGTTAAACTGCCATCTTAGAACTGCTGCTTTGTTGTGTTCTTTGCCTTACTCAGTGTGTGCACTTGTGCACCGCCTTCTATCCGTGTGGGGAAATGTAATGGAAGTCAGGTGTGTGTAATGGTCAGTAATTGCCTGACCTCGCCTGACTATTGTATTGGGACATGTCAGGTATGCGGCTCGGGTGTTATTCTTTTTCTCTCATAACGAGCTCTCCCTGAGAAAGTGTTTGTGTCGTGGACAGGGGTTGGGGGGGGTTTGAGCTTCCTACGTATCCTACCTGGTAGGTACCATGGTCAAGGTGTTACAGGGAAGGGGATACTGCATCTTGCCATCCGGAGTCCCACTCCCACTCCCCGAAGACCCCTCATCCAGGTGATCCCCCTGCACTGGTCGACCTCCAGGAACTGGATCCAAAAGTAATGGCTGTGTCCTGGCCCCCTGGATGACAGATCCCTGGGCACTAGCGGGTGAGACATCTTCAGGTTTCTGACACACTTCTGTAAATAAACTCCACAATGACACAATCAGGAATGTCCTCGCATTGATGTAGTTCAACTGTTTTATTCTTAACTATGTGCCCCAACTATCCCCCTTCCCCCTCCCACCACCAACTCCCCAGCACACTATCCCCCCTAGCCCCTCCCACCACCACTCCCCAGCACACTATCCCCCTCCCACCACCAACTCCCGGCATGTCCACTCATGGCGGCCGTTGTCCCAGTGTCAATCACGGTCGGGCCTCTTACTCCCCCCTTGCTGGCCCCAGGTGATCTCGGGCGTAGCAGGCGCTGCGACTGGTTTTGTGGCATGCCCTGCTGTGAGAAATCTGTGAGGGTGGTGGAGGTGGATGGTATGGACCCAGCCAAAAGGTGCTGCTGCCGCTGCAACTCATTGCCCTGCCTTGTGGCTTCCGCAAGGGCAGAGACACCCTCTGTCATCTCACGGACACGTTGGGCATAGAGGGTCAGGGCGGACGTGTTAGAACTGGGCGTGTGAGCTGTGGCCTTTTGGTCATTGGCCTGTGTTTGGGTAGGACAGGGTGTCCATGCTTGGGCAGATTTTGTCTGACATGCATGCTCGTGGTCCTTCATGGCCCTACATCCCCTCCTCGGGTGGCAGTGACATGGTGGGGTTGGGGGGGTGGCTTGTTCCATGGCACCCTCATGGCTCTATGTGGCACTGCTGTGCTGCCAACTGGGCTGTTCTGTGGTGCACAGTGATTGGCATGCTGGGAACAGGTCTGTGTGGGACGTGCACTTTCATGTGGCTTGTCTGACATGCCCTCATGGGGCAGGGCTACTGGATCCGCTACATTCTGGGTTGCTCACACACCTCAATCCCACTGGTACATGGAGCGCCAATAGGGGGAGGTGCGCATGGCATTTGTTTGGTTCACTTGCCTTCCCTTCCCACTGCTGTGATGCTCAGGGATGCCCTGCCCCATGGCTGCTCTGGGGGTGGCTGATGCGATGCTTGGTCCCTCTGCCCTGTCGGCATGCCCAGCTTTGTGGTCTGCTGACTTGTGTCCCTGTCCACTGAGGCTCCTTATACTAGTTTGACATTTGTGCATGCATGGGGGGGAAGCAGGTTTCACTCACCTCCTGCCTCTTGGCTGCTGGGTCCCCCCTCTGCACTGCCGTGGCTCTGCAGTGCCTCCTCCTGTTGCCAGGGACTCACAGTGGTGTTGGGCCGAAGGTCCCCTCACCCGTACCCTCAGGTCGTTCCACCTTTTACGGGAGTCCTCACCATAACAGGGTATGCTGGCAACTGCTTTAACCTTCTAGGCGATGTTGGCCCATATGGCAGTGCGCCACTGCCCACTCATCTTCCTCTGCCTGGCTCCATGCATCGTCTGTTAGGACCAAAAGCTCACCCCCAATAAACTTGGGCTTTCTGAGCCGATGTTTCGGCACCCTTGACGCTCAGGCTCTCCTGTGTCATGTTCGGTGGTTTGCAGTGTTGGATGGCTATAGGAAGTGTAGATTTTAAATGGATTGTGTTTTGCAAAATGGCTGCCACGATGCTTCCCGTTCCGGCGGCGACGCAAATCCTGTCGGCACTTACAGCGCCGGGCTAGCCGGCGGTAGCGCTATTAGTGCCAGCTATCCCAGCTGTAGCCCCTTATTTGAATCAATTAACAGGGGGCTCTAATAGCGTTACCGTCAGAGTAGGAAGAGGGCGCACGCCAGGTTGTGATGCAGCGCGGATACCGCTGCGCGACCCGGCTGTCACGCTATTTGCACCCGGCGGTAATTGCGCCCATTTACCGCGGAACTCGTGATGAGGCCCATAGTCATTTAAAATAATTCAAGGGAAGGGGTATCCTTGTCTAAAAATGAAATTCCTAAATTGTTCACCATTCTTCAGATCTGGCTTTAATGCAGAGGGGTGATAAATGTACACTGAATTTTAGGATTATTGGTGCTGGGGCAGAGAAGTGTCTTGCTAAATGAAATAAAGTGAAGTCTGAAATTGAAATATACACTCTCTCCTGAGAGTGAGAAAGTGACCCTGATAGAAGTGAGATTTTAGATTGCTTCAGGGCGAAGGAGGAAAAGGTTCCATGTGTGATAAATGTGCTGTTTTTCAATGTTTGATGTGCTTTGACATTGCTAGTTTGACATGTGCGTAAGGAGATTATAAGTCAAGCGCACTACATGGAAGAAAGTGCTTTACACAAATGAACAATTGGGCTGTGATTTAAATCCAACTTCAGAAAAGGATTACCATGTCCATGATTTGGTAATGTTCCACGGTATTGTTACATTATGACATTCAGGGGGTTTTGTGGGACAGGACGGTTGAACGGTTTATTTGGCCTGTGTTCCATGTACATGACACACAAAAGTGAATTCCCAAAAAGTGAGTTTTTGTATTGAAGCTTTGTTTTGTGCCACAGGGAAGGTGGCATGTGTAATCATTTGGTGCAAATATTAATTGGACATATTATTCAATAAATATATATTCTGCCTGTACCCTGGCCTGGTTTTTGGTGTATTGGTGGCACAGGGGGAGCGAGCTACGTGGCTCTTTATAAGTCATAGACAGGGCTAGACTGAATCAGACAAATGATATACAAGGGTTGTCTCGAAATATATTGTTACAAACTACAAACATCTCTCAGCAGTAAGTTAAGGTATGATGCTGACACTTGACAGATGCATTGACAGTAGGCCTGGGGGTAATACTCTCATAACTATATGATGGACGAGAACATCCTGTCCTATACACTCGTATGAGACTGTTTTCTAGAGAGCAAGCCAATTCCACGGTAGAGCTAGAGGACCTCGCCATGAAACGGGCTGTCAGCAGTCTATGATAATGCCTGGCAGGACAGAAGTTTAGCTTGGTTACTGATCATTCCCACCAATATGGATGGGTTTAAGGAAGGAATCTAATGCAGAGTAATGAGATAGGTCTTAGACTTGCAACCATTCTGCTTCTCTGTAGAACATCGGAGGGGAAAGGAAAAAGAGAATGTGGATTTTCTCTGCTGCTTCCCGTTAGGCCGAGAAGAGAGGAGCTACCATCTAACGGAAGGGGTATGTGACGAATCCAGGAAATAAGTCTATTTTCCATGCAGAGCCACTCCTTTCGCACTAGGGAAGAGAGTGCACTATGTAAAGCACTCCCAAGGGGACAGGGCAAGCAGGATCTCATTGGGAGTGATGCCCTTCCCTTACAGGACAAGGAACCCCAGGTTCCCAATGTTTTGTTCGGTAGAAGGTGCTAAACACATTAATAATGTACAGAGGTCTTTAACAGTGCTTGATATGGCTGCTGACCCCACCTTGATACCAGAAACACAGAACTATGGTGATGCATCTCTTGTTTGCAGAGGAATGCAAGAGGGCTGAGACCCTTGCCTGCGGGGGACAAGCCAGATGCTTTGAGAGGGCCAGCCAGTGCAAGGCCACACACAGCGAAAGGGGGGCAGAGGGATCTGGGAGCCCGTAGAATGCTGCCAAGTCCAGGAGGGCGGAGAGGCCCAGGCACACAGCTCTGCGACAGAGTGAGACCAAACTGCCGCGAATGCGGTGCACCAGCATGCCCGAATCACGTAGCCCGGATAAAGAACTGCTGTGATGGAGCCGACAACCTGAGAAGCGTGGTACTGCAGCTACAGGAGCAGCCACCTTACCCGACGAAGAATGCTGCGGAAACACAGGTATGTGGCGGCAGAGCTCCGAGACACACCAAGAAGGAGTGAGGACAATTCAAGACCAGCTAGGGAGCCAGAAGGCCCATGTGGGGCTACCAAAGATTTAACATAAATATAAACATGTTGGAGGGTTGAACTTGAAACCAAGATTCCGCAAAGGGAGTACCAGAGACCTGAGAGAAATAGAAAAACCCAGAAGGGGTGAACCTGAAAGCAAAACCCTGCAAGTGGGTTCCAGTGACCTAAGAGAAATAGAAACATCCGGGAGGGGTAAACCTGAAATCAAGAGCCACCAGAGAATCAAAAGGATTAAAGGACCAGAGCCCAGTCCAGATCCGAGAACCATAGCCACTCACAGAGGGTGAGAAACCACGTTAAAACAAAACTGACAGAAGGTTCATGCTGAATCAAGAAAAGCCAAGGAATCCCTCTCAGATGAAAGGTGCCGGGCAGCCAAGAATGGTTCCTGCAAAGTGGCTGGAAAGTGGCATCAGTCTGCAGTCAACAGACAGCAGTAGCACTAGCACTCAACAGGACTCTGGTGACTATGCCGGTGCCCAGTGAAGCCCTCACATGAGTACTGTGACCCATACTTGAAATTCCTTGGACTAGGTGTGGAACACCAAATTTGTTATTATTATCATGTTGTCACAGGATTAAAACAACTAACAGCTGAGTTGCTGAATTTGGAGGCTTGGAGGCTGCAGGGTATTAACCCTTTGATCCAAGCAACTGCAGCGTCTGCCACCCTGTGGACTGATATTATCCAAATTGCTGAACTTGGAGGCTTGGAGGCTGCTGGGTATTAACCCTTTGATTCAAGCAACTGCAACGATAGGCCCCCTGTTGACCGATAATTTCCAGTAATGTTAGGAGGACAGTCGAAACATTTACGGACTTGAGCTCTGGGTGCGAGTCTCCGGGTCCCATAACACACTTGGCGACAGACTCTAAAGGAGGCGACAAGGCTGTCACGACACAAGCCTACTGCTCAAGGAAGCTGTTGGTAACCATCCAGGTATCAGCTGCTGGGACACCGGGTTTGAAGTTGGCAGAGGAATGAGGCAGGATAGAAGGCTGCAGGGGGTCTGCCCTATTGATGGTAGGGTAGAAATTGGAGCCACAACGGCCTAGCCTCGGAACATTTTGGAAAATGAGGCGGTTTGCTCCACCATGAACTTGTAGTCCCACAAGCTTGTATAGGTGATGAAACCCCGGGCCACGTGGTCAAACTGGCAGAGGATGCGTCCAGCAATGTGTCGGCAGAGGTCCAGGAAAAAAGTGGAACTACTGAAATTCCTGCAGCTCCCCGGTTAAATAAGGAACTCGGCTCTAATGCAATCACCATAAATCTTACAACAACGGGCAATTTAAAAAACAAACACAGCCCTCTCTGAAGATGGTTTGGAAAACCGCGTGCCTCACCCCCACCAATTTGCTGTCAAAACAAAGTTTTTTCTACCGTAAAATAGATAAGACCTCGCAACCTGGCGGTACTGTGGTAGAAGGAAACGTGTAACCTCTGAACCTTGATCCACATGCCAGCCCAACTCACGAAATTGTTGAAGATTTGGAGAAGGAAGTGGGGCCAAATATGCACATGGAAGCCACGCATCCAACTTGTAAAAGAGTTACAAATTCCCTAGTTTCAAGGGAGAGAGGGTCTGATGACCGCGAGAGTCAGAGCGAGGTGAGAAATAACATCAGCACAGGGCATTCCCGACATCTAGTGCCTTGAGGTCCTGGGCACTTGATATTGAATCATCTCGGAAAAGAAGAATTACAGAATATCAAGACCCATGGGGGTCAGCATTAATGAGTAGGAAAAAGGCCAAATTGACCTCAGATAAAACACAGCAATTCAGCCCGCCTTGTGGAAACAACAGCAAGCATTTAAGAACATCATCGACCATAGAGGAAGTACAACGAAATCCTGAAAAGCCTCTATCAGACGAAGACCGTCTGCTGGACATGGCAGCTGCCCAAGTGGAAGACCGGTCATCAGTTAAGCCTACGATTGATGCAGGTCTGATTGCGGCCTTCACAATCACAATGGCGCTATTCATGAAGCTTTATGAAAATCTGAGTGATCAAATTAAAGACCATACAACTGTGATGGCAATGCTTCACTCCAAGATTATATTTGTGGAAGGCTTTATATCGGCCATCCAAGGAAACCTAGCCAAAAACTCAGAGCAGATCACAAAAATTCTACATTGTATTATTGATCCAATAATAAATTAAAAGAATAAAAGACGGTGTGATTTGGATGGACAGAGGAGTGAATCAAAACTTGAAATAGATAAAACAAAGAACAGTGTACGTTTAAACAAATCCAACGCCTAAGCTTTGTGAACCAGCCCCTTTAGCTAGTTCTAAGGTCCTGAAGGACACTCAGGAACAGGAAGCGAGACCTAAGGAAAAGGCCTTTCTTGAGCTTACGGATGGATTTGCTTGTGATACTAGTTGTTATGAGAATCCAGAAACAAAAGGAACAACCCTCTCAAATGAACAAACTACACTAAGCAAGCTTAATCAAGGCTCAAGACTGCCTCCCATGAATAAAGAGTTATTAAAAGGCAATCCCACCAAGAAGTTTGAGATATTTTCCAAATTGATAGACAGGAGAAAAACAGGTCTAGACCTTGATAAGTCACCCCAAAGTAAGATAGAGACCCTAAAGTTGAGACTTTCTAAACAAAGGAAACAAGCAAGTAAAGGGACAAGAAACTTCCTCAGCCCAAGACTGCCTCAGCACTTGCCCCCTCAGAAGAAAACATTGGTATTGAGAAACGTATTCCTCCCAAAAGATACCAAAGCCCCCACGCAGAGAGAGAAAATCAAACCTATCTCAAATGTAGGTAATAATATCGAACAGGGGGCGTTTCCCAGTTGAGCAGAAAAAGCCTACCCAACAAATAGAGGAAGTGCCTGAGGAAGAGGAGAATGTGGATTTAATCAACTTATCAACTTACACATCACTTGAAGAAGAGGGTAGCATTGACCCAGGAGAGTTGGAAGATCGGAGATGAAAAGCAAGTGTACCTTGAGAATTGAGATAGTAAGCTCGGAAAGGAGGAGGGGCAGGTCTCTCAGTGCGATCGAGGTCCATGCCCCTGCCTCCAAGGGTAACTTCTACCCAATTGAGAAAGGAAAACAACATTTGTTTTTTTAAAAAAGGATGCCGGAACTATTCAAGACAATGGAGCAAAGGAGGATTGACCTGATCAGGGGAACGAGTGCTAAAAGGGGGAAGAAACGTCTGATATCACAAAAACTCACTAAAATGGAGAGGGGTGGGACAAATAGCAGCCAAGAATGGGATCATGATATTTTTAGATTGCTCCTGGAGAGAGTAGTATATATAAAAGATGAGCTAATCTTAAATAGAGCAAATGTGCTGCGGCTTTTCCACTGTATCCCTAATTTAAGGGGGATTCAGTCAAAGCACTTAGATCTGATTGAATTCCCAGAAGAAGCCCGGCTGGATAAAGCAGTGATCTACTTATCCTCAGCAGTGAAAAGAAATCTGTTGCTTAGAGAGGAGGGGAATTCATTGTCCATGGGCTTTGCCTTATCGAAATATGAGCTAAAAGATCAAAGCCTGCATAGAGCACAAAAGGGAGGAAGAAATATCCCCCCTGCGAGAAGCACAACCCCCAGAAGCTCGAATACACAACAGAGGGCAAAGTGGGAGCCTAAACTAGATCTACAATCTACCTACTTCCATCACACAGTGACCTGAAAAAATCTAAGACTCTGCATAGTAGTGGAAAATAGCAAACCATTAGAGGACGCAAGAGGCCATGAAGAAGTTCAACGGCAAGGACCGCTTGGGCTGGTTAGCAGGTGCTCTGGCTGCCGGTGGTTCACGTTCATAATGCTTAAAGCCAAAGGTGAAGGAAACAGATCCCCCTCAAATGGTGATAGGTAGTTGGAAAACAAGAGGTTTTGCACATCTCTTTGGAAAGGGGAACCTAAACTTCGCAGACTACGACATAATTTGCCTACAAGAAACGTGGCTGCGGGAACTACCACTCCCACTCCACTCCTTCAGGCGTTGACACTAAAGGTGGGTCCCCGTCAAGACGGTACAGTAAGGATTGTTTGATATTCAACCTATACTGGAATATAACATCATCCAATGCAGGTGGTTTTGGAAGAACAGTTCTAGATCTAATAGATGAGGCTATGGGAAGCTGGTCAAACCTGGACATTGTGATATGCAGGGATCTAAATATCCATTGTTTTGATGCAGAGGTAAACTTGATCAAAGAGCTTACCCTATCGGCTTCACCCTCAGTAGTAAGAGGATTGCAATGGAGGAATGATCTAGCAATGAGGAATATCACGTTGGAAGGCAGACACATTAAAGGTGATATACCGGCCATTCCAACATGGAACAG